>NC_031496.1:27106420-27137230 GCF_000237925.1 Schistosoma mansoni
ATTAGCAACTTACCTAAAAGTATTCCTGAAATGCTGGTGAGAGGCCTTGACTTGTGGAGTTCAGACTTATCAGAAGGGAAACACTTTTCACCGATGGAATTGAATAGGTCATTTCTTTGTCATAAATTGATTGTAGTTAAAATTTACTATTAAACCTCGGCCAAGCGATTCAAATAGCTAAAAGTTTGTCGATTTACCTGAAGGTTTTAGGTTCAGTACCTGTAGAGTTGTCAGTGTTCACTCCTCAGGAGTCCCGTGTTAGGACGAAAAACTGTCTAGTGCTTCCCTATCTTCTATGGTATTCCAAATTGCGCCACCGCAATCCAAGCAGTACTGTATAGGTTTCATGTCCTGTTTCGGGACTACCCGATGGTAGTAGGCATTCATGACCTAGATGGGAACACTGTTTTTTAAGTAGTCTTTCCGAAGTATTTGTTTGGTTTTTAAGTCCATTTAAAATATCGAGTTATTTTATTAGTTTTGAGATGATTACGTTTAACTTTACTTTATCTCTACAACATCAAGTATGTTCAACATTAATAGTGAATATTACTTAACACCACAATTGTGGTGATGTGAAAAATTCGAGGGGCTGCCAACTACCGGAGATATTCTGTTGCATAACGGCTCCTATGGCGAAATCCGATGCATCAACCGCTATACTAAGCGTGGCTGATGGGTCAGGATGCACGAGAAGTGTGGCTTGAGCTAGGGCCGTTTTGATATCTGAAAATGCAGTACGTGCGGCGTCGTTCCATTCCAGTTTGCGTGGATTACCGCGAAGTAAATCGGTTAACGGTCGTAACTGTTCTGCCGCGTGCGAAATGAAGCGTCGGTAGAAGTTGACCAAACCGAGAAATGCCTTCAGTTCCTTGAGTGTGGACGGTACAGTGTACTCCATTATAGTACGTACTTTATCCTCACAAGGTAGAATACCCTCATGCTTAATAACATGACCTAAGAATTTCATTTCCTTCTTCCCGAGTTCACACTTATCGGGGTTGACTATTATTCCATTATCCGAAAGGCGCTGGAATAGTAGCGTCAGGTGTTGATAATGTTCATCTACGTTTGATGATGCGATTAGCAGGTCATCAATATAGACGTGAACAAAATCTAGGTCTCGTACAATGCTATCGATAAACCTTTGGAAAGTTTGAGCAGCATTCCGTAATCCAAATGGCATTCGTAGGAACTCAAATAAACCGAAAGGAGTCGTGATGGCAGTTTTCTCTATATCTTCAAGAGCGACTGGGATCTGATGATATGCTCGTATCAGATCGATCTTGGAAAAAATTGTCGTGCCCTTGAGTGATGCCGTGATGTCATGTATGTGGGGGATGGGATAGCTATCGAAACGTGTAGCTGTGTTTAACGCTCGGTAGTCTCCGCATGGTCTCCAACTAACCCCATCCTTCTTTCGAACCATGTGGAGAGGTGAGGCCCAAGGACTGTGAGAAAGACGAATAATACCAGTAGCTAGTAAATTGTCGAACTCACGTTTAGCGAAAGCTAATTTGTCCGGTGCCAGTCGGCGAGGTCTTGTCGTGACTGGTGGTCCGCGGGTGACTATGTGGTGTACCACACGATTGGTCACCAATGTAGTCTCCTCGAAAGGTTTAGTTAATTTGGGGAATTTCTGAAATAAAACGTGGAATAAATCGTCACGCGAATGAAATACACCTGTGATTCGGTACGCCTTTGTGTGGGCTTTAGAGCCCATAAAGTTGCTGTTCGACGAAGTATCAATTAGCTGCAGCCTACGTGAATCGACTAGCAATTCATAGTGCTGTAGGAAATCGATACCGAGTATAGCTGTGGGAACATCGGCAATGATGAACGTCCACAGATACTGTCGTCGGTTGCTCAGGTTGACCGTAAGTTGTCGTGTACCATAGGTGGGAATGACTGAGCCATTCGCAGCGCGTAGTCGAAGCATAGTGGCTTGAGACTTACTGTTACCGATAGGTACGACAGAAACTTGGGCACCCGTATCCACAAGGTACCTAGCGTTGGTGCGATAATCGTGCACGTAAAATAAACGGCCAACCTGAGGTGAAGTGCCGGCGAGTACGGCCGCATTTACTCGCCGGCTGAGAAGTTTCCCGCCTTGTATGAGCAGGGAGCTCGACAATGACGGGCACCGGCTCCGAAAGCACGGTGGAACCAGCACCAACCTGGACTCGCTTCCGAAACCGCCTTCTGGCGTGGCTTGGAAGATGCCCGCTTGGGGCGAGTCGTTACGGCTTTTCGAGATTGTGACCTGGGTCGGGGGACGTAGGGGGCTGGCACATTTGAGCGGTCTCGGAAACTGAGACGAGTATGGATACATCTGTCCGTATCCCCATGAGCCGGAGGTCGTCTAGCATCGAGATCAACGTTAGAACGGGAAAAACTAGCAACAAAATGGTCGCCTTTGGTGTTAACTCGTGCCAGAATCTTATCTGCTATGAGGGGCATCTTGTTGAGCGGGGTGTCCTCGAGCAGAGCCGTAAGGGTTGGCTGGATACTGACTGGTAAGGCTTCGAACCACAACTCTTTGACTATCTCAGAGTCAGCTGTCATGTTTCCTGCAAGGGATTGCAGGCGCGTGAGGTGGTGGCTCGGCTTAGCATCACCCATAGGGTGACGTGCTAAAAGTGTCCTCAATCTTTCCTCTCTTGATGGGAGGAAATGTCGAAGGATGGCATCCTTAAGACAGTCATAAACGTTTGGAACGTTGGGATTGAGGACAACCTCACGGACAGCGGTTAGGTGATCCCCGGGCAATGATTCCAAAGCGTAGGCGTACTTCTGCCTTTGATTGGTTATGCGGCGGATCTCAAATTGAGATTCCAGTGCCGCGAACCAGACTTCTGGATCATGGGGGATGAAAGGAACCGGTCGGAAACTGATAACCTGTATCTCGGAGTCTATCATATTTATGTTATTCTTATCGTTATCTACCATATTAAGTTGCCAAAATATTATATATTGAAAAAAATCAATACGAATATATGCAACAGATGTGGATAGATAAATAGACTCACCGGATTGATCTGGTTTGGAGAATTGGCCAAGTTTGACTTGTGCTCGATGGATTGGGTTACTAGCTGTATTGCGTGTTCCAACAACGGCTCACCAGTTGTAGTGGATGTCGAGTCGTGGGCGGACTATGATCACCACTACTATTCGATTACGCGTACAAATATGACTTGGTTCCCTTGATAGCCCGTAAATCAGAAGGCTTTACTAGTCCAGATCAAGTATAATTATTGGCGATCTCGTGGTATCGAAATAATACCGAGACGTGCCAAAGAGTACAAGCGAACAAGCAGTGCGTGAGCAAGCTCGAACCAAACCAGGCGGTATATGGAACAAGAAGTGAAACGGATACAGTTAAACAAATACAGTAAAACAATCTCTGGTACAATTGGTTACAATGATAATAATTGTTTCTATTATTCCAATCGTGTTCTTATCGAGACTGGCCGGTCACTACAGACCTATACGAGCGAGGGATTATTTGACAAAATAAAGACACGCTACGTCAGTTTCTGAGAATTTCGCTACTGATCAGGCTCCATTAATGACTACCAATTGTGATGATGAATTAAAGAACTTAATTTACTTCGTATTCAGCATATCAACTCACCACTTAGCATAACACAGAGTTGAAAACTTAGGTGACAGAGTATTTAGGACGTATACATTTCATTCAGTTTCAGTTTGGAAAGGACAGGAGGCTTGATGGCCTGTGTTAGTCCTGCTGAAGTTTCAGTGCAAACAAGTATAGTTAAAATAATCAGCACTTTTTACGAAGTTCATCTACAATACTGCCTCGCAGCCACTGCACACTTTTTTCCGCAGAAAATGAACACATAAATAGAAGTAAAATAGAATTTCAGGTTTAGTGGATCACTTTCAAATCAAAATTTCATCCGTCCTGTCCCATGCTTGGAACAACTATAGCCCAGTATCTTTATTTGACACTTTTATAGGAAAATGCTTCAAAGCTCTGCTTCACAGCGGAATATAAACTGGAAGAGCAACCTCGATTTATATTTATTACTACTAAGACGTTTGCTATTGTACATTGAGTGCTGAATACTGGCACCGTTCTAAATATTGACGTTAACCTTATACAAATTACTGCGCGATGAACGTTGATGAACCGAAAACAATGGTAATGTCAATGAATCACATTTTGCGAATTTATTAATTATCGTTTGCCTCCATGGGATGTCAGTGCAGATATTTTTCGCCTAAATCATGACATAATACCACAATAGTCTGCTAATCGATTTAGGAGAGTGCTTTTATATCAGACGAGATTGATATGGTAAATCACATCAATGTTAAAAGTTGACGTTCTCATATTCTTCAATGCATTTGTCGCCATGAATGCGCAGACAAGGTGTCAATTTTATAAGTGTTTGAGTTATTATACGAACTAGGAATCCAAGAAATGACGCAATTTAGATCAAAGAGAGCTAGGTGAGCATTGCCTTCACTTGAAGGCGATCTGTCAGGATAAACACATGTTCATTAACCTACTATCTATATTACTGAAGACTGAAGATTGATGAACGTGGGGTATTTAGAATCCGAAATTAGGCATTCATCATTTACAAAGGAATCATTTGTCCCTACAAACACCACACAATGTTGGGGTCCTTGTATGCCATGCTTAATTTTTTGTAGCGTAAATACTGTTTCCGGGGTCGGGAAATAATTAGGCCTCGATGTCTTGATATTTCCGGAAGTAACAAAACTGATTTCATTTGATTACGAGAGTAATAACTGGTTAAAATTCTGTACTTAAGCCATTTTACTAGGTGCTGATTTTCAATCAGACAACTTAGAGTTATCTCGTTCTGTTAGTTGGCATTAAAATAATCACTTATCCGAGGATAGGTTACCCAAGTTCTTCATATCGCATAAAATAACAGTCGTTATATGGGACTTTGTCAAAAACCCTGCATAGATTAACGAAGGCTACATCTATGGATGATCTTTGTGGCTCCAGTAAACACTAACTTACTAGTGAAACTAATAAGTTCATAAGACATGAGCAACCTGTTCCTAATCTGTAATTCTTTACAGAGAGAACCAGGTTTTCGTCTAGATAGTTTGACGACTCGTTGTGGACAGTCTTTTCTAGAATTCTGACAACCACGTTAGCCAATTGTACAGGTTAACTGTCCTCAGATTTATGCATGGCCTATAGGATTATGACCTTCCAGTTACTTTGTATTTTACCGTGAGTTAGAGATAGATTGAAACACGTTTGATGGACTTGTAACCAAGAATGCAAGTTCCTTTAATATTCCAGGATGTGTTTCTTTGGGTATCATTATTACTCCTATATCTGGTTTCTTAAGAAGCCAAAAGTATCACGTTCCACATTTATCACAATAATTAGATCATGGATAATAGGATTTATCTGTTTCTGACAGAAAAGCGTCTCTACTACATATGCATGGCTGATATATTCCAAGAATACATGTTTAATATAGTTGTCGTTCACTAGTGATGTTATTGTACCGTCTTACAATTCTGATTTCCCACCAGTCCTCTCTCTTTACTTCAATTCTAGAGCAAAAGCAAGTGCTTTAAACATTTCCTAGAATCCTTAACAAGCTTTTCTCTATACTCTCTTTTGGAGTAACGTCGGGCTATGGCATATGCATTTATGACTTCTCAGCACCGATAAAGTGTCTCACTAACTCTTAGTAACTTAAGTCCTCTTCTCATTCTTCTTCTTTTACAAAGAAATGTTTGATTCCTTTTGTTTGGTCGTAAAGAAGGGCCTCTTATTTTGTTTGCCATCACCAATGTATTCTTTCCTCAAGAAATATTTTTACATCACATTTATACTCCAATGTAGCCTGGTAAGTTTGAGGTTATTGTTACATTTCAAACACTGGATTGTGCTGTGAACCATGTACTTGTGTGGAGATCTAGCTTTGCCCGTTATAGTTACGTGAGCTTAAATATTTTATCTCTTGATGGCTCAAACGAAGTGACATTTCGTTCATCGGTAGCTAAGAATTTCTTTCTCACCTAACACATGGTGAGACTTTAAAGTAATAATGAAGATAAGTGTTATCCATGCAAAATTACTCCATTCTTGTTTGGTTTCTTTAAAAGAGTATATAACTCTGTCTTCAAAGCATATAGAAATTGTGATAATTTATAAGGTTAAATACTTTTATCACTCTGAAGAATTTCTTGCTTGAAATGTAAAATCGTTTTATAAACTTCCCACAAAAGTACTATTATAATGATTAATATGTGGTTTAAATGACCAGACAATCAAAATGAGAAATTATGTAGGGTTTCTGCTTCTTCACGTCAAAGAAATGGTTCCGTAATGTTTTGAGTAGTTCTAAGGAAAGTAAAGGTTTGATTTTAATGTGCTTGTGAATCTAGAAGCGAACATCACATATATTGAAATGCAAAATATAACTATGAATAGAAACCTCTTATGCCGTCTAATACTTACACTTCAGATGTGAACTATCTTACTTGTGTTTATTCCAGTCACTTTTTTTGTTTATTTCAATATTTCTCATCTCTTTCTGCCGTCAAAACGTTTTATAAGGTGAACCGATCCATCAACATGTGGAAATGTTTGCAACTGTATTCTCCATTTTATCGCATACAAGTCCTCATCTCGCTTTACTAAATATATCTAGTACATTTCAAATTTTTTTATAATGCTTCCACATTCCACCTTTCCATTACATCAGCTTCTCAAAACGTGAATGATGTTAAAATATTCTGAGTGATCAAGGCTTGCATCAGGTGGAGCTTTCTTATTGCTTCACTGCCTTGGGACAAATTATTTGCAGACCATTATATTTCAGTTTGTTGAAGTTAAGTCTAAAGGTCAGTTCGAAAGTAATTACAGCGCTCCATTTTCTAATAGTAGGTTACTGGTCTGAGCTCAACCCCACCCACCTTAGTCTGAGTAACCATATAGTATTACTTGTCAATACGAAAATGTATGATTCAAGGATGGGCACATGAACATATATTTGATAAGTGATAGAAATTAAAGGCTGTTCTATAATATAAAATATATGGGACTTTAAGCATGGGTTTATAAACGCTTGCTGTGAATAAACACAGACAGCTGATCAGGGTCGAATGTCGCACATTTTTTATATAAATAAATATCGCTAACAAATGACGATCTTCCATTATTATCATTTTTTTGGAAATAATTATTTCAGTTCCTCGCTACTTTGCAGAACACTTAGAGAGCCTCACTGTTTTTAGGTGTAAACTCATACATCAAAACTTCAAGACTGATTAGCTTTTGAATCTCACGTGCATTTTTCAGTCCAAAAACTAACCTAACGTTCCTTATCTTCTTAGTTGTTATGTTAAACTTTGAACTGAGTTACGTTAAAGAATTTTCTAAATGTGGCAGCATGTTCGAAGCCATGCACTACTAAAAGGTTTGACTAAAGATTTTCACAGCCAAAACATATAACAATTAGTGTTTTGTGCTAATTGCTGCAATGCCCACAACGAAAGTCAGCCAAATTTCTTATAGAAGTCACGCGATGGTTAAGTTGGTCGTGTTATGCGCCTCACCATCAATCTGATCAAGACATTCCGGAATACATATCTTCAGTGTATTTCGTTTATACTATCAGGGTCCTGACAACAAGTGCTTTGGCCAAATGTACGTCAGCTGTATACAATGTACTGGTCTCGCCTGAACATTTTTACTTAAAATGAGCTGTCAGATAAAACTCTGGTGGAAGACACAGGATAAATTCAATTAAAAATTGTCAAAACAGAATATCCATGTATTTACAATTGTATTGTATTGTTCTATAAGTTTTGATACTCATTCATCTACCCCGTATCTCCAATCTGAATGAATTTAGTAAGCCCGAATTTAAAAGGCAGCACACTTTACGTGAGTATTCACAAAGATTCTTGATAAATCGTGAAATGCAAATGTTTGTGATTTTAAGACACACTTTGAATCACAGGAGTTTTTATATAGTTGTAAATACTCTTCACTTTGGCTACTTTTAAGAGCCAACTCTCCTTAACGAGTGATTGAAGAATTCACTACTTCAGTTAAACTTAACCATATGTTTACTTCCTGTTATTTTCTATGCAATGTCCAACTAAACACGATCATTATCAGCAACCCATCAATGTATGCTGTGCAAGTCGTGACATTGTGATATCAACCGTTTGAAATCAGGGAGTTAATTAAATAATATTTTGTGCTGACTTACTTTGTTGGGAAAAGTCAAAGGTTTCTTACTAGTTAAGTGCACTTACCGACGGACCTTATGTTGAACATATCTGGTCATAAACTAGAAACTTGATGGTCGTCTACATGAATTTGAGTATTTCTCGCTTAGTTTGTTTTCAGTAGGTTAAAAGTAAACTGTTTACTTTCTAGTTATACATTAAATTGACCCACTTTCCAAATATCTGATGCTTAAATTTTAGTTTGTGTGTCCGGGCTTTAGAAATGCTTTGTTAAGTTTTAATTTTGAGTTTTTAAAATTTATATGTGCTTCTAGAAAAGGCTTCAGTTTAGGTCATTGGCCTAGTAGTTTGATAAAACATGGTACTTTATTGGGTCTTACTACTAGCTTACATTTAAAAGCTATTTGAATTGTAAGGTGTTTCAGTCAAGTATTCTAAAAACATCAACAATATATAAAGTAGATTTCATAAATTATTTTCCTTATTGTGTCTTTTTATTTTAAAAATCTCCTGAAGTTTGTTGGTTTAAAAATGCTGCCAGTTACGGGAAACTGAAGAAAGCAGTTTATATTCCTTGAGATATAAAGTGACATAACTCAGTGTGTAATTGTGATTAATTGTGTTTTGTTGGGTTTTTTGATATATATTTATGTAGAGTATGTAGATTTTCTCCGTGTGTTTTAGTACTGCAGATACTTAAACTTAGAAGTTTTACTGAGTTTTTTATTTATTATTTGCAAATCGAATTCACTGAGATGTCTACAATAGGGTGTTGTATAAATTAAGTAAACTAACAGGTAGTTACTGAGTTACAGGATTCCTTTTCAGATTTTCTATCTTTTCATTTGATTCAACATCTGTCAACCTTGTCTTTTTTTGAACTATTTTTCAATGTCAAATAAAAAAGGCCACACATATTACAGACTATTTAGCTAAATTATGCTGAATCTCCATAATCTTTATGATGTAGATAATCCTGAGATTTTTTTAAAAATTAATAACACAGCCTGTTTTTGTGAGTTATAACATCCACTGAGCAAAAACTACGGTCAAAACCCCGTATGAGTGCAGGCATAAATAAGCATGATCCATGCTAGACAATTAATATTCAAATCTAACTATTTTCTTAAACTGCTTTCTTTAAGCCAGATGATTTACTCGTAAAGCTTTTATTGTCTATCTAGACAACATGGTCAGTGCAAACTTCAAAAGTTACTAATGATTAATAAAATCATCACGATAATTTGAGTGGTAGTTTTCGGATAGAACTGATCGTTGAACCACAATGAAATGGATTTCATTTGATAGACATACTGGAAAACTGACTTAGTATTTTATTAATAAGGAATTAAAGCTGACATTTACATACTAACATAGTTATTCAATTCAATTTGACGTATCAGAGAACCCAAAGTCCTTTAATAATGTAATGAAGGATGACAAAGTAACCGGTATTTTTTTCACTTCTGTGCATCGCGTTAGTCATACTAAATATTTCAAAAATCAATAATCGAAGATTACACCCCTTAGTGTTGGTTACTTGAATATAGATCGTTTAAACCTAATGCAGTTATTTACGTGGCTTGGTGGATTAACCTTAGTTAACTTACTTGAAATTAGGTAAACTTGAAGTCCTCCCTTAAATCTTCACGTCAATTAATTTGGTTAAGAGTGGTAACAATAAATTTTAATTACCTCTATGCATCAATATCATTTTTGATGATTCCAAACTGATGAAAAATTTTATTTTTCATATCTGGACTGTTGAAAAAAATTGGATCGAAATTTCATTACTGAATCTCATATGATTGTATAAATTTTAACTTATAGTGTGAACATTTTAAAATTTCATCCAGGAATATGAATATTTCATGTTCAATAATGCATATATTTGCAGCTCAGTTGTTATAGACTTAAATTAACTCTTTAGTTCAAGAGTTCCTCTTTGTTATTCTTCATTCAATGAAATAATATGTAATTACCAACTGAAGATAACTATATTTATCCTGACTAAAAAGACTGATTGTTTAATTTATCTAATGTTAATGAAGACAAATAGAACACAGACATACATATATTACTTTAGTAATAATTCGTAATCTCATTACCTGTAATTCTTTCATCCATATGTCCACGAGTATGAAAGTTTAATTATTTTAATGAATTTGTACTAGTATTCTGCTCATGATGCCACTAAGCATATAATATTTAAGCTCTAATCAAATCGGGTTTTTGTTGAAAAATGAAAGTCATTTTTAAAAAATGTGTAGACATATATATTGATATTAAAAGATAGGATACTTTCTGACAAAAGTGAATAACAGTTTTTTTTATACGCAAGCTAATATCTGGTCGTCAGTTTGGAATTAAAATGCCAACTACTAAGTCCATAATAAACAAAATAGAAAAACATACTTAACTCATTCACCAGGTACTTGTGTTTGAGCCACATTCTAAATGTGCGGTTTATCATACTACGCAATTGCTTAAACCGACGTTTTTGGGACTATTTTTGAACCCGAATTTAGTGGATGAGAGTCGAATGCTTTAATCACTAAGTCACTGCTCTTGTATAGAAACAATAACAGAACGAATGACATATATATTGCATAAAATTAACTCTCTTTGAACCCAACATACAATAATAGTGTGATGCACTATCTCATGGCATTTCGCATATCAACCAACCCGAAATCCACGAGAACACCATACATACGACAGTTTAGGTACCTAAAACTTCAAAACCAAGTTTCTTTTGCGACTTGTTTTTCACGGAATATGAAGGATCATGTTTATTTCGTAAAAGGATCAAAAAGAGCCTAGTTTAGAGCGTGGTTTCAGGAGACCAGGAATAACGTTCCGTGTACCCGAATCGTTTTCCCTAGCGGTGCGAGGTGATAAAAGGACGTAATCCAGTGTATCAAAGAATTCTCGTTGATTTAATAACCATTAACAAGACATTTTGTTAAATTAATGGTTTATGCAGACGCATATGCAGTAACTATGAGATTTGGTAGCTGCCATCATAACATTTCAATAAACTTGTGTAATCTAGTCAGTTAACTTGTTAAACTTTATTTTACTCATGATATCGTGCCGTCTATCTCACAGTTTTACATATATTGATCTCGTTATGCAAAACACAATTACTCCCATAATTATTCCGTTCTCTTAAAATGTCACTTTAATTCAAAGCTTAGTCGTGAATTTAAACTAGTCAAATACTGAAAGAAATTACGTATATACATAGAGTTATTACCTACGGAATTCTGTAATAATACTGAAATCTTACTTTGAATAAGTATACACATTTATGGTTTAGATAAAATAATAAACAAAACTAGCAAATTAATCTCTTAGTTCCTTATTTTTATTGTTTTGTTTTTTTCAATTCATATTGAAAATGTGACGTCACAATAATCATTGTTATAAGTATACCAAGCAAAATCCTTTGTATAGACACACATCATGGTACAAAAATGTGTTTACAACCATAGAAAACAATTTTTTTATTCTTAAGAAAGAATATATCTTTTCTTGATGTATAACTATTTTGTAAAATTTAAATCGGATAAATAGAGAGAAGTTATAATTCTTGACCTCTATAATGTATATATATATATATATATATATATATATATATATATAATCATGTGACTTTATAAATAGATTTAAGTTTTGTATTAAGATTATTTTGTTAAATAAGGATGTTTACCAATGTAAATCAGACGTAATGAAGTGTTATTACTAATTTTAACCTTAGCATGAAGAATGCCTAATCGTAAACAAAAAGCCTTTGTATATACGCTTACAATTCAGTGGTGATGCACCTAGTGAAATGCTAAGACTAAAGTTACGCTAATCAATCTGAAGAACTTTTAATGTAGGTAGACTATAATTAATGTTTTCCACATGTCCAATGATCACTCCGATGTTGAAAGATAAATTGCCTAGACTAGCCACTTCTTTCTGCATCTATCAATTCAACTGCTCCTGTGGAGCAAGTTGTATTGGCAGATGTTCTAAGAATTTGTATATTCGGGCTTGTGAGCACTTCCTAGTGTGGTTAAGCAACGGTGTAGTTAAAATTGTTAACAGCTCCATTTTAGCTTATTTAATTCAGACGCGACATACAGCCAACATGGAGCAATCTTTCGCAGTAATATATCGTGTTAACAGTAGTCTACCTAATTCCGTCAAACTGCGAATCCTGCAGACGGCTGAAGCTATTGCTATTTGGATCAAAAACCTAGAGCTTTGTATCCAAAAGAAATATGTTCAGCTGCTCCTTTTACCGTGGCCATCTTTGGGCCCAACTAGTTAATAATTAATTTTATAATATGGTGATATAATTTGATTAATGTTCATTTTTATATCCTAAACTTATCTTATCCACACATCTTACCATTGTCATTATTATTAGTAGTATTATTACATTTGTTGACCTTTTTGAGAAATTTATTCAGCATCCCCCCCTATCTGTTAATTTTTGCCTAATTCGCCTTATTCTACATATTACGTAATTTTTGATTTGTAATTACATTATTCTCTCACTCCATGTTGATCATATTTATTCTGATCACTTATCTCACAATTTCAGTTCGCTTATAAACTGATTCAAGCTAACATCTCATAATAGTCAGCCTCGACCTTACCGATTTTATTTGATTTTATATGACAAACATTCCTTGATTCACACTTTACAATTTTAAATGATGTAATCTACCCTAAACCTGGTCAATTTTATGGATTATTAATTTGGATATATGATCGTAGAAGCTGATGAGAAATTATTGAAAAGAATATTCTTAGTTCATATTATTGTGTTCTTGAAAATTTTTGACTACTTGCTAAATTATCCAATACTTGTTTTTATTCAATACTTGAAATCTTTCGGTAATGTTGGCTATATTGCGCAACACCATTACATTTACATTGATTTTGACACCCGATACTTGAATATGTTTGAATATCTTCGATGATTTTGTGACACTCCTGTTTTTCACTATAGAATACGACATGTAAAGGTTACCTACAAATACTATTGTACAACTTCAGTAAGAGATGGGTTCGAAAAGGAAATTGTTTTCGCTAATACATCTTCATCCTTTTTGATGATCTACTCGTCGTTCAATTTATAAAGCAAGAGATTTGTGATCCATGTTATTCGCATTCACCCACAGATATATACATACACGCAATCAATACATAAAATCAACAGTGCGAAATTACCTAAAAATGTAATTGATTACAAAACGTAAGGATAAGGTTTTATGAGAAAACACATTGATAACAATAGACAAAACAATCCAAATAAATAATCAATAGCTAGTGAAATTGTCGACTTTGTGAAGTGTCCTGAGTTTGTTTTCTTCAAAAGAAAATAGTGGTCGCATTTTTTTCTTTGCAAAAATTAATTAAACGTTATCATTTAATTTGCCATAGTTACTGACCCATTCATCATAAAGATCGTTTACTTCTGCTATTTGTGATAATGTAATGCAGAGGAAAAAGCTGAAAGAGGAGGAAATATGAGATAGCTATATTGACAGATAATTCCCAATTAAACATTAAAAATTAAAAACACGAAGCTCAGAGAAGGGACCTCGTGTTTTTAAGATAGCTATATGACACAACGAAGAAGCTGGTAGGGAAATATAGTAAGCCTGAGGGACAAGTCAATGACAAACAAGGCAAGCCAGTCATTGAGATTCCACAACATAGGAACAGGTGAGTAGAACACTTTGAAGAACTCTTTAATAGGCCAGCTCCATTGAATCCAACGGACATCGAAGCAGTACACACAGACCTTCCCATAGATGTCACTCCACCAATGACTGGGAAGATCATAATGACCATCAGACAAATCGAGAGTGGGGAAGCGAGAGGACGTGATAACATATCAGCTGAAGCACTGAAGTCGGGCATGGAAGTAACTGGATTATGAAGACCTCCACATCTGAGAGGAAACACGGAATACAATGGATATCTTGGATGCAACTAGACGATTTGGACCTCGCAGATGACCTAGCCTTTCTATCTCATATACACGAACGAATGTAGAGGGAGACGACCAGTTTAGCAGAAGCTTCTGAAGCACCAGACCTCAACATACACAAAGGAAAAAGCAATATCTTCAAATACAATACGGAGAACATCAACCAATCCAATCACACTTGATGGAGAAGCTCTGTAAGAGCTGGAAATTTTCACTTATCTAGAAAGCATCCTAGATGAACAAGGAGGATCCGATGGAGACGTAAAGGCAGGGATTCGCAAGGCAAGGATAGCATTCCTGTAACTGAAAAACATACGGAACGTCAAGACAGTCCTATTGTACGGATTTTGGACTTGGAGAACTACTACAACTATCATCAAAAAGATATAAGTATTTATAAATAGTTGTCTACGCAATATACTGAGTGTCCGTTGGTCGGAAACCATCAGCAGCAGCCTACTGTGGGAGAGAACAAACCAGCTTCCCGTTGAAGAAATTAGGATAAGGCGTTGGAAGTGAACAGAAAATATATTGAGGAAATCACCAAACTACATCACGGAGTTAAGCGCCTACTTAAAATCCTGAAGAGAAGTGGAGAAGAGTAAGACCATAGAACACACTGTATCTAGAATTGGAAGCAGATATCGAAAGGATGAATAGCATCCGGAAACAGCTAAAAGGATTGCGCAGGAGGGAGTTAAATGTAGAGTGCTGGTGGGTGACGTATATTTCTCCACGAGGTTACAGACGTAATTAGAAATCCTGCACGCGGGACTCGAACCTAGGACCTTTGGTCTCGCATGATCGCTGGTGGTCGCGCAACATCGGGAATTTGTTGAAGCTAGACATTAATACCGTTAGATGCCGGCTAGTGGTCTAGAGTTTAAGGTTTTGTGAGAGACCAAAAGTCGTGGGCCAGATTCCTGAGTCGAAGGTTACAGATGCGCACTGTTGTGGAGTCCCATACTAGAACGATTAGGCCGTCCAATGTTTCTAGGCTTTCAATGGTGATCTGACATTGATCGGTTCATTATAGCAATAATATTTTAAATGTTTAAGACTTAACAGTCAAATTTATCCATTGACAATATACTTAATTGCTTGCTTACTTACTTACGCCTGTTACCCCTAATGGATCATAGGCCACCGACCAGCATTCTCCAACCTACTCTGTCCTGGACCTTCTTTTCTAGTTCTATCCAACTTTTCTTCATTCTTCTCATGTCTGTCTCCATTTCTCGGTGGAATGTGTTCTTTGGTCTTCCTACTCTCCTTTGACCTTCAGGATTCCATGTGAGAGCTTGCCTTGTGACTCAGTTGGGTGATTGACAATATACATAAATACTAAACAAACAATTCAGTATACTGTCAATTGACTCATAAAATAGTATGACAATTTGATATACATGTGACTGCTAGTAAGAGGAATAGAGTGCACGTCTCTAAGAGCAAACAAAAATGTCATAAGACTAAGTTTGTCATACATATAATTACTAATTAGTCAGTTGAAATTGAAGTCTCATACACTTTAAAACGATGTATAATTGATTTCATGTAATCCATGATTTTTTATGTCCATCAATCTGTTTATAACTTTCTATTTGTAATTGTTGATACCCAAATGACTGACGGTAGGTAAAGATTTAGTGATGAGAAGTAATCAACAAGAATTCTTGTTTTTATTTTCAGTTACATACAAAATGATGCAGCGGTAATAGGCTATAAAGTAAATGGGATTGATGCTTCTGTTTTTCATCACATCAGCCATAAACATAACTCCTCAATGGTAATATTTTTGAAGAGAGTCAGAACAAAGAATTAAGAATAATGATATCGATTCATTTTATTTCATCGGGTGATGCTTACAACCTGTAATATTTTGAAATCAAAATTATCGTAAAGTTAACATACTGATAAGAGTGAAGGGACGATTCGAGTAAATATAATGAGATTGAAACATTTAAAGACGGTTCTAAATAAATATAATATGTGGAAGGAGATCCTGGATCATCGGATATAGTAGCAAGATTAAAAACAGTAATTGTTACGTAATGAATTAGTTGAACAAAAATCAATAGTAATTCAGAGTGACATGAGTTGAAATCAGTCAGATTTGTTGATTCTTGTTAATCAGCGTATTAGGTGTATATCAGTCCTTGGTCTAGATGATCTGGGTAATATGTACAGGATATGATATAATGTGATTACTGGTTTGGAGTTATTACCCTATAAAATTGTTCACGATATGGAAATCAATAATCTTTTACTTTTGCGAGGCTAGGTGTATGGATGGTAACCAGACAATAATGTATCACTTGCTCAGTATAACACACCCTTGGACTAACTGGTCCACGTTATCGAAGTCATAGAAGACCTTAACGATAGTTCCTATGAAGGATATTTCAGAAGGTCATGGACCACTTGTCAAATCCCACTAACTAGTCTATTTCTCGCTTTATCCAAGTCAGCTTGGAGAATAAATGAAACTAACAATTCATGAAAGCGATGCTTAGGTAACCATGATCACCACCTAATATGATAACTATTAAGGTTTCACAGTAACTTATAAGGCCTACAGCCTCCCTACAACAGAGTTGAAACAACTATAAGTTCGGTGATATACTACTGGCCTCCCGAGTTCCATTTGTATCCACTTTTTAAGGGACTGAAGATAGCCCATCTCACAGTAAAATCATATCTCCGTCAAACAAAAATATGAATATCTGTTTAAAAACCAATACTTGCATCCCTTTTTGCACTTAAAACATTATATTGTTTACATACCTTAAGCATGTATTATTGGTAAAATTTTGTAATCTGAGTCGATTCATTTTTATACCAATTAATATAGTATGTTTGTACACACTATTAAATATGATTGAAACGTATCATCTACATTTTAATTTTATGAAAATCGATTCTATATTCCAATTTTCAATGCTCATAATATACAGTTTTATTTCTAAAAATCGGAACTCATAAAATGTTTCAATCACTTCATGTATAGTGTTATAATAAAATGTTAGTCATTTGTTATCACCAAGGGTTAGTTTTTTTAAAAAAGTGATACTACTACACTTTCATAACGTTTTTTTTAGTTTTTAAAATCGGATTTCTAGGTAACTATTTACTCTTTGATTCATGTGATTGATCATTATTGTTTTTATATTTAATAGAGAACGTGAATAAATGGAACAACTATGCTACTAGGTTTCAAATATTTTTGTCTCATTCTTATTTATTTTAACGAGAAAACCTACAATCTCCTAAAGATCTATACTCCACTGATGTCGATTTCATTGGGTAGTCATCATCTTTTGGATTAACCAACTTTAGCTTAATTTTGTGATTTATTTTCAGTAGTCTATAGTTTAGCGTTAATAATATACAATATAACAATATAGTTTTGTCAAGTGACTTACATTACTTCTTTAAAACTTTTTGTCAAATATCAATTCCCATTTTACTGTTTAACCAGCTCTCGTCAATGCTTCGATGACTTATATGATAGAATATATAAATTTTTATTTTATCGTTTAAATTCATCAAATATGTCTCATGATCTTTTGTTACACATAGAAAACTGGTACAAAGTATGAGCCTTCATTCACAAGCATCAAGATATCAGTACAATGACTTAAATGGTGTAGACTAATCAGTATAGTTTGACTTTCCATTATCTCAACTCTTTGATACAAATTGCATGTAATTTCTTTTACTTTGAAGTTTAAAAAAAGTAGGCGAGTTATATGAATAAAACAATTGGATATAGTAATATTCTGTTATAGGTAATTACCATACGTTAAGCAAATGAGATATAAATGTTTTTCTCTACAAACATGTAACTGTGAAATGTTACTCTTTAACTAATAGTAATAATAATGCATTAACCGATTATACTTCTTCAATGGATCATTGTTTTTTAAATTAGAAAAAATATTTGATTAGTAAATCAATAAATCCACTTATCAGAACGGGTCACAAATGTTTATCAGTTAAAACTTAAACGACTTGATTATGGTGAGACGAAGTTAAATAAACAAATAGTAGTAGTAGTAGTATT
This sequence comes from Schistosoma mansoni, assembly GCF_000237925.1. Taxonomy (NCBI): domain Eukaryota; kingdom Metazoa; phylum Platyhelminthes; class Trematoda; order Strigeidida; family Schistosomatidae; genus Schistosoma; species Schistosoma mansoni. The sequence goes on from NC_031496.1 coordinate 27,124,711, forward strand.
GAAAGTAAGTTAAATTTAAAGGTAATAAATGATTATAGATTACAGTGCTATAGTAAATTGATAATTAAAACTTAATTTTAATGATTGCTAATTAGACCTCAATAAATTCCTAGATTATGCTTAATTAAAAAAATGTTTTTTAATAAATTATCGTGTCGTCTCTTAATGAGAAATTCATCATCGTCAACCAACTCAATTCATTTAGCTTCTATAAAATTGAGCAAAGTAAATCACTAGAAATCTCAAGAAGTTCCTATTTAACAAGATGTATTGTCATTTTTATCGATAAGAATATGTATTTTCATCATCACCATCATCATCATAATAATAATAATAATAACAATAATGTGAAAAATGATGTCAACAACTCATAGAATATCATATGACAGTAACTATGAATCTAATAGAAATGTATAAGAATAATCCAGCAACTTTGCAGTTACGCTTTTTCCCGATCAACTTCAATGGCCAATTGACACAAGTTTACCAACTTCTAATGATGTCGGAAAGGTTGTGGGTAATATAAAACATGAGAGAACACCAGGTTCTGGTCACTTAAATCCAAGCAAAGGTGGAAAATCAATCTATAAAGTATTCAAACTTCATCGATCGAGGTGGTTAAGACATGTATTACGTATGCCTAACCACTAAGTGTTTCGTTGGTCTGAGGCAAATAAGTAGATGTATAGTACCTGGTTAGGGTCCGTGTGATAACCACGATTAGTGGTTGGAAAATTCGGGCTAAATGACTTGGGATCATTCTCAGTGACCTAGATGCATTCAGTTTTTATGTACTTCTCAAGCTTGAGTCCCGATACCCCTTTATACAAACTTTTCCACTTTGTCTATTTACATCATTTTCTTAGGGTGTATCCTTTCTTTTTATGGTTGACACTACATTAATTGAACTTCTTTTTTTATTTCCATTTCGTTGTGTCAGTCGGTTATATTAACTCTGACCAATGAGCACCTGCGGTAGGCTTTTTGTAGACTATGTTTATCTGTCTTACATATCGTTTGCATTCTATGTCAATTTTAGTTTAGGATTAATAAGTAGTCGGTAAATTTCATCTGACCATACATAATTTTAAGGATAAATTGAAAGTGAACAAACGTAAAAATGAACATACTCTAACTTTAGTCTACTAAACTGATCTTATTCTTTGAACTTTTTAATCCAAATAATAGCCATTATAATGAATAATACAACTCTATAACCCAGTGTAGATCAATTTGCTAGAGATTTAGTACCTTCCCGTGTCATAGTTCAAGTTAATACTAATTAACTTAAATTTAATAAATATCATTTAAAATATCTTTTTTTAACAGTCACATATTACTAATTAAGTGGATGCTGTGTAAAGATTTTTAGTCATCTGTTTGACACAGTCTACATGTCGTTCAGTTGCATTGTCATTAAAATAATAAAGTCGGTTGAAATTGTAACTCATGAAACAGTTAAACACAGAAATTTGTTAGCCCATGGGTCTATCATGAATACACCACATAACTAAGTCTTATAAACCACTTGGTATGTTTAAAATAAATGATTTAATGTATAACAAATTATATTTATTTGTTATAGAACATATATATGATGCAATAGGGCATCAAGGAACCTCTATAGAAACTATTATGTTTTTTGGAAGTATCTTCACCTGGTGGTATAATGGGAATGAAAAAATTAAAGGTCTAGAATAACAAAAATTGTAAGAATGTGTGAACTGATCGAGTACTTACAAGTAGGCTCTTATATTCTCTTGTTGACTTTTTATTGTAACAATCATCTGCTCATTGATTAACACGTAGTGACCTTATAAATAGCACAAATATTAATTGGTAAGTAGGTAAGTACATAAACTTTGTTCACCTAGATTTGTTTCATAAAGTCTGTATCGGATTTGTTAAAGCGACTAGTCAAATTGATTTTTGAGTAGAGAAACATATTATGTAGACAGCAGTTTAAAATAAAAGAAACAATAAAAATGTACAAAAAAGTATTTTCACAGGTGAAGTATCGTTTGATTGTTGTTCAAAAATTAAGGAAGGAAATACTGATCTGAATGAAAGTGACAAGAGTGAGTAATTATAACTCATTAGGGAAATAAGGGTTTGTATTCTAGGTTAGGAGAAACACTTTTTTGTCAACGTTGGACACACTAACTTGATAGGTAACATTACCAAGTTTTGATTTGATAATTTTGAATAAATTGAGCATTGGGTAGATTGTTATAAATAAATTAATATATTTGTAATATCCCAATGAGTAGAAAAATTAGGTTGAACAGAAGACTCAACGGTGTGAAATGTAATGTTCTGAAGGTTTGTTAAGCAATGTTAAGCAATTAGACAATCTTTGGTAAAATTGACACTCCATACTGTTTTCTCTTTATGACGTAATATGGATAAAATAATCAACAATATGTATTTTTGCATATTACTAGCGTTATCAAAGATAAGTCAGTCAAACTCCCTGTTGGGGATGTTAGATTCTAAGAACTCACTTGGTAAATGACTTATTTTTGTAATTTTATTTTGAAAATTTGAATTTCCTTGTTTTCGCACCAAAAGCGCTCTTTTCACCTTCGAGTCGTATTTCCCACTTGGAAATATCTTAAACGCTATTGGTCCGTTGTATCTTTTAGTGTGCTATTTTATAATGCTTCCCAAGGACAATTTTATGCTGTTTATATATACGTTTGATTTCTTCCTGTTTCAACTGCTTGTGCTTCGGGCTGCTTACGGAATATATCTTCCTCACATCCAACTTGGACTTCTCACTCTCGTTAGCTGGGTCTGGACGCGTCAGAATAGCTAGCTTTTCGGTCTCTAGTCACAAGTCTTTGCTCCGTTCGCTGGTTAAGTGAATTCGAAACAGCTTCAGACATAACACTCCCTTACTCGTTTCCCAGTCTGAAACCAACCTAAACAATATTAAAAACCATATCCATAAAATTTCTATTGTATATCATAGATACTTTCCTTTCATTTTCTCTTTAAATTTTGAATACTTATTCATTACTCTCCAATCATTATTTTTCATTTTCAGACTTATAATGATATGATTAGCTTGGAAGAAAAGATTAAAATTACTTCCGAAGAAAATATCGGTTTAAAATCTTACATTGAACGTATGAATAGTGAATGCATGGAACTCAATGCTACTTTGTTTGAAGAAGCAAACAGAATGGTAAGTGAAAAAAATGGATATATATTGTAATTTTTTCGATGGTCATCTGGTTGAAATAGAAAAAGTATTCCAGTCAAATAGGAGCCCAAGTATGGAGCAATATTAAATTTATAATGATATTTCCTATTGTAATTTTTTTTATTGATTGTCAATTTTAACGACACATTTTAGTCTCCTTCACATAGTTTACTGAATTGATTCATTCAGTCTGTGATTTACACAACGAAATTCATTCCATTTATCCTAACACGCACAAACACACTACTAAATTCGACAAACATCATAAATTGTCATGTTTGTTATTACTATTATTTCTGTGTATGGAAAATCAACCAAAATGATCCATGAATCAATACCAATGATAACAATCCAGTTTACATGAGTGGTCCCAAATATATATACGTTAACACGTATCATATTCTTGATGTGAACAGTGGCGATAAATGAATAAAATGATTACGTACTTTGATCTTCAGCTTAGATTCCAACTTAAACGATAACGATTAGAACGTTAATTATGCTAAGAAAATAAGTATGTAAATATAAACAAAATGACTGAGAATGGTGAAGTCCAACTGCATTATGAACTAACTGGTAAAGTTGATGACTAAGTATTCTTTCACAATTGAATTACGAAATTTATTTCAAAAGCTGTGTAAATACGGAGATTTTTTACCCATATATTGTGCTTCGTGTAAAAAGCAAGTTCAGATTTCGTTAGAACAACATATGGATATAAACGTTGGTCTTAAATGATTCATATTCGCTAATCTCATTCCTATAATCTACCAGGTGTGGCAAAATAAACTTACGATCTATTCGATCCTTTATGAATCATAAAATAGAGTGCTCAACGACATTTGGACTTAATTCCTTAGTGGTATGATGTTTTCCCGCTTAAACTACTAACAATCAGTTTACTGACGTGATTACTGTATTTGGCATCCAGTCGATTTCTTACCCCAATTCTTACGTACCCATACCTCCAATGAGCAAGTCAGAAAGCCTGTTGAGCTGTCATAAGTACTTTTTCTACATTGGATTATAATATGTGCAAAATATAAGACTACAAAGCATCGTAAATAGTAAATCTCACTATGTATATAACTAGATTTTTGACATAAAACTGGACAATACAATTATACTTAATAGACTGAGAATTAAAGACAGGAACAGATAGTGAATCAGTTGGTGAATCAAAAGATACACTACAATATAAACCTGACCATATAAAAGTGCCGTAAATCAACGGCTGTGTTTAGAACTCACTGATTATGCGAACTGATTCGTCGGAGAATAACTTACCAAATGTTTTGTTCTCTTTTTCTTGTCTCTTCATAACATGTAGTACCGATAATTAGTTTGCAAGATAGTAGAAAAATTACAAGTCATAAACAGATGACAACTTATTTTCGGCCTGGGAAGTTATGCTCGATTGACTGACAAACGATAAGTAAACGAAATAATCCAACTGCTATAAATGATAATAATAATTAGTAATTATAAGTTTAATCACTCTTATTAACAGGTAGTTGTTACGATTATTATGACTTATTTTTTAGTATATCTCATATGGCATCTAACAAGCCAATACACCACATTTTTTAGTGAGCAAGACACGAGCAGTAGTATATACCACCTGTGATCGTTTCTCGTTGACATTTTAGAACTCACACGTGACGGATCAGGAAAGTAACTGTGGGAACATTCGCTTTTAATTTGAATAGTTATTCCAATTTGCCATTTTATCAATTCAAAACTAATTATTCATTTACTCTGTTTATCAATAGGTCCATGAAGCCTTATCTAAAGAACAGTATGCCGTTAGACAAGCCAAAGAGAAAATTCAAGAAAATGAGGTAATCTTATTCATCATATAGTTGGGTTTGGATTTATTATGTGTAAATCTTGTAGAAAATTAAAATAATTGGTTAGTAAGAATAAAATATTGAAATACAATGTAGTCGTTAATACTGACTGACTCATCTATCCATGAAAATAAAAAGTCATCGTCACTAACCGAAATGATATGATGTCATGATTTTACATTACCATGAAGTTATGGTCCAGTGATCTAGAAAATCAACGCTTAGTTACTGTTTTGTAATTTTTAGCCTCTCTGAACCTGTTTTCGCTTAAGTGAACAGCAAGTGTCTTTTCCACTAAAATTCCTGTACAATTACTTGTTATTGACGGAACACAATTATTGGTGTTTGTCGGTCGGATGAATTCATGCAATTTCCATCCTGCTATAAAAAAACCATTAGGAACTAGTCGTTTACAGTGAATTAGTTTGTAATTCTAGAACTGTTAAGCTTCAGGGACACGGAATGTTCAACAAACTGCATAGGACATTATAAAATAAGCTAAATATGTCTTCAAAAACAGACATTCAGTTGATAGATCTGAATGAAATTTGAAATTGATACGGTATTTTTGGTAAATGAAATAAGATAAATAAAAAAAATAAAGTATGAATCAGTAGTAATCGGATTTTTCGTAGTTCGATGATATTATTCTACTCTGAATTATAAATTATTTTGATAAATATGGTTCCATTCTAGCCTGTTTGTAATCAAAATAAGGCTTGAATTCATCACACAATTCATCACTTCTCAGAATGGTTTTCTGTCATCATAATGAAACTAGTTGTTAATAGAATTTGAACTTCCTGAAATTTATTTTTATAACCATAGTGATTATGATATTGATGTGTTAATGTTGTCCATTTATAAATAACTTGATCATCATTTAACAAAAAAATGACGGTTTTAGCTCTGCAGCTTATAAGGATTTTGTGGCCTAATATCTGACTCCAGTTTGATCGTACGAAGATGCTATGAACACAAATCTTCCATTTGATTCCGTATATCATCTAGGTTAATCCCGTTTGTGTGACGGCGGTGATAAGAAGCTAAATACGGGTTACATTAGAAAGATTTACTTCAAGCATTCGTTTACCCAGACAGACATTCAAAATGAGAAACGGAGAAGGCAAGCGAGCCAAACCGATTTGATGAAGTGTGACTCGGCATTTATAGTCAGACCAGAAATAAGTTACATACATGTGATGAGTAGTATTTGCAATAAAGACACATATAAAAACAGTCAAGGTTAGTAAGCGTATAGTTGACAAGGTAAAAATGTGACCTATAAAGAATATAAATAAAGAATAAATCAGTCTGTTCATAAGTTAGAATAATCCATATTGGCTTGACATGGAACCAGACACGACAAGAAAACCATATGGTGCTTGAAATAGTTGTTATTTTGTTTGAGTTGCGGTGACAACACCAATTTTTTAAAATATATAAGTACATTAAGTTGATGATTTCAAAGTAGAATAAGACGGATACTTTAGTTTTGACTGTTACTGATACCAAATTAACGTGAAAATACAAATAAACGTAATAACGATGACATATTTATGAGACTTTATTATTAAGTATCAACACTTAATCATTTCCATTTGACCAAGCAAACTCGAATAAATTTAAGACTAAAAGGCAAACAAGAAAATGTATGTTTGATCTTCTCTGAATAACATATGATAAAAAAGGTTTCATTACCAACGAAAGATTACTAATTTATTTATTTAGATCATAAAGTTAAGTGGCTTTAGTTTTTATTGACAGTGTTTAAAATGATACCTCATATTTTTTTGTGGTAAATGTTTTGTATGAAAAACATTTCAATTTATCATAACCAAATGAATTCTAAAATCACAACCATTGTAAGCAAAGATGGATAGTGGCTAGCAGTGGAATCCAGAACGCGCGTTTCGTCCTATTTGGGACTCGTCAGCTGGATGTACCTGAATCTCAGAGTTGATGTTCACTCTGGGACTCGAACCCAGTACCCTCGCTTCAAACGCCATCGCGTTATCCACTCAGCCACTGAGTTCACCGCTAGCCACTACCCATCTTTGCTTACAATGCTTGTGAATTAAGGCTATATCGAGGTAATACGCACAGGATGCACATATACCAATTAGAGACTGACCAGTTGCAGTTCTAAACATCGATGGGAAGATTCAAAAAACAATACTGTTGAGTTTTCAACAAAATGTATGTTTGATAATTATAGATGAATTTTACAAATGATTTACAAAACAATTATGGTTATATCATTACCATGTCGATATCAATATATACTTGTACACAAACTTGATATTGTACTATTGTTTAAACAAATGAAATGGGTCTTTTGTATTGTAATAATGGTTCTTTTTTTTAATTACTTCATATCTCCATATGACAGTGATGCTTTTTTCCTTTTTGAAAATAATTTCAATTATAGATACTTCAATCGGAAGTTCGTGCATTAAAATTATTGGTTGCTGAATTATCATCAAGTATAACAAATCAAAAGATTAAAAACTCATTACATAGTACAAGGTTAGTTTCTTATTTTCCTTCTATATATATATATATCAAAAATTTCCGACCTAATTTTTTATACTATTTTATACTTGTACATTATGGTATTTGGCATCAACAAAGACTATCTACAAAGTAAAAGAAATTTTTATGGTGAGACAATAATTTATGGACGACCATTGAGCGACGCTGAAGTGACCTTGAGAATACCCACCTACTAACTAGGACCATGGGGTTATAAACCAGTGCGAGAAATTAGAACGATGATTTACACTTGATGGTTAGGATTAGGAAATAGATTCAACGAGATTGCCAAAATGCTATTTAGCCAAATCGATGAATGAATTTCGCGCAAATATCCAAGACCTGTTGTCCTGTGTCTGATTGGTTCGTCCATAAATTACAGTCTCGCCACTTTTATTTCATAAACTAAAACTTGTACCTCTCTCAACATACCACTGTTAGAGATAGAGTCTTTCTAGTCACCCTTTCTTATGTAATCGGCAAGATGAACTTTCTTTTTAAGAAGAAAATAAATAAGTAAATATTTATCATAATAATCAATGAAATAAGTTTATCTATGAAAAAACAAATGACAATAATAAGCGTGGTTGTCAAGTGTATTTTATAAACAACATACTGTCCTAATATCGTATGATATCTTTACTAGTTCAATATTCAAATACGTTTATTCTGTCAATTGAGCGCAAATATAACTTTGTGTTTTGTTTTGATTTATTTATCACACAAAATTGTAACATTCTTTCTGTGTTCGTGACTATGATGCAAATCGTACCGTATATATATATATATATACTAAAGCTTCTTTGTGTCTGTAAGCCAAATACTTATAAATTTACTACAATATCTTTATTGAAGATCTTACTTTTTTCAATTTTCAATATGAAGGTCAACACACTTCCACGTTTGATTGTCTTACTTCTTTCTACAAACCTTAAGAAACAATGTTTCTCATCCCCATTACTGATTGAGATTAACCCCAAAAAAATCAACTGACTCGTAGCAACTTTTCACTTGACAATTTCAAGAATAAAAAATCGTTTTTTTTGGTGAAAATAATATTGTTGACGATAAAAACAGTCAAAACATAATATATTTAAATATGAAACACCTTACTGAGCAGATTTTATTTGTATGTTGTTCTAGCCACATGGTGGCAACTTGAAGAACTGTCATTTGAATTCCACACCAGTTTAATTATTTATCAATTTGTCATGAACTCCCTCACCGAACTCTCTTTTCATCTTTTTATGAATGTCTAAATGAAAGTTTTTGCACTAGCTGAAAAACTGTCGGAAATCGAAGCAGATTATGTAACTGTTTCATCGTATTCCTAGCCTCCCCATCAGTTCTCACTGATGATCCCACGTAGAAATGAACCCATTGCTTTTATGATTCGCGGTGAACAGTACTTACTTGGACGTCTGACCTAAAGCCAGTGGTCCACATTCGTAGCTTCAGTCAATCTGTGATATAGCACTATCCTGCGCCCACGTTATCTCTATATATCTATCCCATACGCAGTTTGATTGTTTTTACTAATTGCGAATTTCTGTTAAAATGTTCTAAGGTTCATCTGAAAGACAGTCACTGGTGAACATTGTAATAATAATTACAAAAGGTGTTTTGTAAGGGGGTATTGATATTTTAAAATTAATTTTCACCATGAACTGATGATCATCTTATGTGAGAATAGAGTAGTACTACAACTTAAATTAGGAATCTGTACTGTTGGGTTTCCCTTATCGTTCTAGGTGTAATGTATCAAAAATCTTGAACATGAGTGACTTGACGCATTTTATATGGAGTCGTGGGTACGGACTGATGAAAAATCGATTTAACTGTTTGTGGTTATTATTTTAAGTGTAAAGTGTATACATCGATTTACTCTCAGTATAAACACGTGATAACGCAGAAAATAATGAGAATAAACGAAAGTTAGAAGTATGAATCATTGGATCTCAAATCAATGATCAAAGAATAGCACAATTCCCAAAAAGACTGAAAGTTTAATATTTAGTGGCATTCTGGATTTATATTATTGATGCGTTCCACAAACGTTTTTACTAATAATTATCTGGGTATCTTGACAATTCAAATATGCATATAAGTATATTTAGCTAAAATTTATTTTTCCCGATACCTATCAGTAGATACGAAAGTAATGTTCATACAGTAACTGTCAAAGTAATTTTCGTTTATTAAATTATCCTTAGTTAGGCTATTTAACGTGTAGCAGTTTAAGTTACCATATTACAACTAAACTTCACTTGTTATTGTTTGTTTGAATCTTCCCATCAATGTGTTAGGACTGCAATTGATCAGTCACTCTCTTATTGGCATATGTGCATCCTGTGTGTATTGTCTCAATATAGCCTTAATTCACAAACATTATAAGCAAAGATGGATAGTGACTAGCAGTGGAATCCAGGACGCGCGTTTCGTCCCATTCGGCACTCATCAGCTGGATGTACCTGCGTCTCAGAATTGATGTTCACTCTGAGACTCAAACCGAGTACCTTTCGCTTCAAATAGGACAAAACGCGCGTCCTGGATTCCACTGCTATCCACGATCTATCTTTGCTTATCATGCTTGTGAATTAAGGCTATATCGAGGCAATACGCACAGGATGCACATATACCAATAAGAGAGTGATTGATTGCAGTCCTAAAGATCAATGAGAAGATTCACACAAACAAAACCAAGTAAATTTAAACTTCACCCCATTGCACAAGTAAGTGGCTATCAGGACTCAGTAGCTGAATAGATAATGTGATGGCGTTTGAAGCGAAAGATACTGGGTTCGAGTCCCAGAATAAAGATCAACTCTGTAATCCAGGTACATCTAGCTGACGAGTCCCAAATAGGCGAGACGCGCGTCCTGGATTCCACTACTAGCCACTATCTATCTTTGCTCATCACAACTAAAATGTTTCAAGAAAACTAATCATAAGAAATATGATGCCTATGTTAATAAATTCTATAGTTCTAACACAAATATTGTTAAATGGATAGAATTATAACACTAAAAGTACACATTCTTAATGTCGAAATACAGAACTAAATGTCTAGATTGTTTGATAAAAATTTGTAAGTATGTACTAAAAACTCTCATTAGATATTATCATAATTTAGATTAGATTACTTCATGTTAAAAATATTTTCCCTTAGAGTATGGTTACATGTTGTTATAGCTATGGATAAATATGTGTCCTATGGACCATTGTCAACAAATTTCACATCTCGTATATAAATCAATAATCAGATCAATAGTATTATTACTACCGTTAGTATTAGTGGTGATATTATTATTATTACCACCATTATTATTATGGTAATGAGTACTTAGTACAAAAGACTGAAAAATTTGAGAATAAACACAAGTACATAGGCAGGTATATTTGTCTAACAATCTTCGAAACATAGAATAAAGTACATAATTGGAAAAAATAAATCTAATTAACATCCATCATTAGTAACATTTGTGGTTAAAGTTGTTGATAATATTAACACACCTTACTATTGGTACTATTACACTCGTTCTAATATCATTTTGTTTAGTATTTAGGTCCAAAACCTCTACTACTAAAATGGGGAACGAAACATTAGCTCATAGTGCAAATCGATGAAGTAATCTAGCGGTATGAAATATTATAGTAATTATGATGATTATAGAAAGACAGGTGAATAAATAATCATGATAGTTTATATTATGGATTGATCTTAGGTAGGAAAATAGGAAGGTATAGACAGCCATTTCGTCCTTGTGAGAACCTGCTCATCTGGGCTCACTTACAACTCGATAAGAATCATATTTAATGGATAAGCGCTTCAAAACTACTAGTAGTTTTCGGGTTATGAAAACTGTTCGCGCACTGCCGAGGAGTTCCACAATAGGACGAAACGGCCATCTACTGCTTCCAGGATTTCCATGGTGGTCTAGCTTCAAATGACTCATGATCTCAACTATTAAAATTATCCATAAAAGACAATAAAATTGAATAGTAACCTCTCACGTGTGTCAACTACAGTGAACTAATATTGCTTGAGGAACTATCGTTTGATATAACACAATTGATTAGTACTTTACACATTTAGCGGGCGGAATAAAACACGAACTATGTATTCTGGTTAGTTATTAGCTAAGCTTAGTGCAAACAGAACTCAGTAAATCTGGTTTGTGGCTGGCGTTGGAATGCAGAATATGAGTTTCATCCTGTTTGAAACTTGTCAGCAGGATACAACTTACTTCCTACCACTTGAACAAGCCAGTGTCCAGCTAGACTCTGTAGCTCAGTGGAAAACTGGTTACGGTTTGAAGTAAGAGGTGCTGGGTTCGAGTAGCAGCATGAATATCAACACTGAGATTCTGGGATTATATCTAATAAGCATCAAGACTCGTCATGAACCCAATGTCTCCAAACCTCAATAACGTGAACACTACTCTCCTGTCAGAAAAGCCCATACTCATTAACCACACAACAGTCAGTCAACCTATCGATCACTCGGATATTAACACGATATAATAATAAGAATAATATCGTTGAAATATATTTATCAGATGAGACAAATGTACGAGTTTACGGAAAGGGAAGAGATGAATTTGAAGAGAGAAACTATAAAAAGACAAATTCACTTAGTATTGTTTGTTTGAATCTTCCCATCGATGTTTAGAACTGCAACTGGTCAGTCTCTAATTGGCGTATGTGCATACTGTGCGTATTGCCTCGATATAGCCTTGATTCACAAGCATGATAAGCAAAGATGGACAGTGGCTAGCAGTGGAATCCAGGACGCGCGTTTCGTCCTATTTGGGAAGATTCAAACAAACAATACTAAGTGAATTTAAACTTCACCCCATTGCACAAGTTCAAGACTCATTGGCCGAGTGTCCGAGTGGATAACGCGATGGCGTTGAAGCGAAGGGTA
>NC_031496.1:27137430-27186014 GCF_000237925.1 Schistosoma mansoni
TAGGACGAAACGCGCGTCCTGGATTCCACTACTAGCCACTATCCATCTTTGCTTATAAAAGGACAGATATCAAAAAATCATGTTCGGTTATAAAATTATTCATAGGTCACATGATTAGTGTGATGTTAGTTTTTAATAGATTACAAACGCATTACCACCAGTGATAATAATGGTTATATTTAGGATACGACTGAATATATGCAGACATTAAGAAATTTCATGTGCAGCATCTTATTTAAAACAAATAAGATTGTTATACACATATACATAGAATTTAAGAGCATACTTCGGTGGCACGATATTTGACACTAGTCAGATCGTATGATGATTGTCATCGAAATATACGTGCCACATCTTTTTCCGAATGAGCAAGTCAGAAATATTTTAAATGAAACTCAATGATCAGCTTGAAATATATGGTGAGAACCACGTAACTTGAGGGAATCATCCATTACCATTCCACCAGCGTTATTTACGGTGACCAGTATTTATAAACTGCTAGGAAAATATCTTTAGTATGATATGTTTCTATTGATGTTAATTTGCAATAAAGCACTTTCTGTAAGGACTTGTCAACTTTAAGAAAATGATACTTAGAGCTAAACCATACAAAGCTTCTCCAAAACATCAAACAGAATGCACCAAAATGTGGTAATCATTTAATGAATTATATTTTAATTTTGGATAACTTAGAATCCCAGTGTAGTAGATCTTACTAAATTAAGCAGAAAGTCAGTCATCATGGGAATTTTTGTCGATGATATTAAAGTAGAATTGTGGAGATGGAATCTCAAGAATAATAGATAAACTTCGTAAGTATGTTGAAACAACTGATAAATATCTACTGCCTTTTAAATAGATTCAACTGTACGGCAAGAGAATACAATTAAAATATTATTTGTGAGTAAAATAAGTCATAGACATCAACATGACCAGTGACATCATCTCGCAAAATACTTTCCAAATATGTTTGAACTATGCAGCATTTTGGTTACAAAAATACATTATCGAAAAATATCGAACCTAAGATTAAATCTGCTAGATACTTTATTCTATTATCAATTATTTTATCTAGAATGATGTAGTTGGTTCCATACTGTATTAGATTGAAATTACGCCTTTGAACACTGAGTGAATACATCCACGCAAACGTCTACTTCTTTGAACGGGCGTGAAGTAGGACACTCATGTCACGATCAGAAATATCATTATAATTTTAATAATTATTTTGCGCCTACTTATATGACTATCTTATAACATTAAATTCATGGACTTAACATGACTTATAATATGACTGATTGATTGTTATGTTAATCCACACACACGCCATACAATTTAATCGTTACATTATATAATACATATTTCTTGCAATTTCTAAAATTTATATGTGTGGCCTAACTGGTCAACAACTGTAATATATCTATCCCCAAAACATTTCTTGTCAAACTTTTGATATTATATTGTCAAATGTACTTGATTATACAATGGGATTGATCTAGGAAGTGTACGGAATTGTCAGGGAATTAGAACTAACTGAATTCAGAATGCATTACAGTACATAACACAATACAAGGCAAATGACTAATATAAAATAAAATTTAGGTTGTAACAGGACAGAAACCAACAGTTTTAAAAGATTACTGATGAAAATTTTACAGAAGAAGAAAGTTCATGAACAAACGGTACGAAATCTCAATTAGCATTAGGCTGCATTTCACTGTGAAAAATCAACACATCAACATAAATTTTCAATTTATATTTTATTTCATAGTACAGTTAGTTTAATCATTTTTTTGCTTTTTTTTCAACAAACAGGATGAAATATGATAATATAGCCTGTAATAAATCACCTGAAATTTATCGTAAATTGGCTACAAGTAATCTTTTCGAAGTCAAAAGAAATAATGCTAAATGTGGTGGATTGGAACAATTCAATCGACGTGATCTATTAACAGCAGTGATTACACACAGACCATGTAAAAATAATTTAGATATTGATACATTTGAAGTAGGTGGATGATTTCTTCATTTATTAATACTTAATTTTTCTCAAGTTCAGTTATAAGTTTTACAATAAATTTGAATGGTTTATTGGTTTAACTTCATTGAAATATATGCTAAAATTCTGTTTCTTTTTTAAATTTTTGACGTTTGATTGACCAATCAATCCCAACTTTATTAATGAACTTTAATGAGAGTTCTAGTGATTTTTTTTTAAATTTGGAATATTCATTATTGACAATTTAGAATTCTTATCGGAAGGGGTTTTTGTGGAGATTTAGTATTTTCATGGTTGAAAGCGTGAGTCAATTGAAGCTAGACCACCAGGGAAAACCTGGAAGCACTGGACGGCTGTTTCGTCCTATTGTGGAACTCTTAGTAACTGATTTTGAGAGGTAAATCCAGGAGTTCTAGTGAGAAGCAGTGACCAGTGGAGTTCAAACCATGTTTGTTGGGAGATAGGGACTCACTGAAGACAATTGGTGAACGGTTACTCAACTTCGTGGATTGGTTGGAGTTGGACATAAACATCATCAGATGCCGGCTCAGTGGTCTATCGGTTAAGTGCTCTGGCGCGAGACTGGTAGGTCAGAAGGGGGGTTTTGTGGGGATTTCGGTAATTTTATGTC
Organism: Schistosoma mansoni; assembly: GCF_000237925.1. NCBI lineage: Eukaryota > Metazoa > Platyhelminthes > Trematoda > Strigeidida > Schistosomatidae > Schistosoma > Schistosoma mansoni. The sequence goes on from NC_031496.1 coordinate 27,140,061, forward strand.
GTTGAAATCATGAGCCTTGCGAGGCGAGGTCGAGGATGCGCACTGCTGAGGAGTCCCACAATAGGACGAAACGGCCATCCAGTGTTTCAAGGTTTTCCCTGGTGGTCTAGCTTCAATTGACTCGCGCTTTCAACTATGAAAATTTTAAATTCATTCATACAATGAATGTTGATCTACAAACAATGTTGAAATGTTTCATGCAGTAAATCGGTTGTTGATTCTTTTGAATGTCTACAATTCACTCTGTTTAAATTGTTTAATAATCCCAAAGTCAAACATGTATTTGCTGCTTTTTGTATTTTTGGAGTTGTCTACATTATAATCAGCAATGAGACTAAACTTAGCTGTCTCACACCCGACACATTGGACTCCGCTGGTTATGGTTTCTCGCTAGAACTCCAGAAATTTCATCTTGAAGCCAATCACTAGTGGGCACATGATTATTATTAATAAGGAGATTAATAGTGAGAAGCCGTGATCGATGGAGTCCAGTTCGTGCCGACTATAGACGGTCATCCACTTCAGAAAAGGAATGAAGGGTTGCGCGACATCATGGATAGATTGAAGTTAGATATAAACACCATCGGATGCCTTCTCAGTGATGTAGAGATTAAGTGTTCATGCGCAAGACTGGACGTTCTGTGTTTCATTCACATGTGTGGGATTATGGGTGCGCACTGCTAAGGAGTCCCATACTAGGAAGAAATTGCATTCCAGCACTTCCATGTTTTCAATGTTGGTCTAGCTTATATCGACTCATGAGTTAAACCGTTCAAAATATAATGTTCTGAATATCGTTGATACTTGTCAGTAGTTCGTAAGTGTTACCATTTTGAAATGAATGAGTAGTTTGCAAAATGAGGAAGTGATTTCATTATTATTTGATAATTTGAATAATAAAACATTTTTTTAGACATTCTTCAATACAAACTTACATCACTTACAGAACTGATTCATAAAAGTACTGAATAATTTCTTCGTCTCATGTTCTAATTCCATAGTGAATTACTACTACAAGTTCTTAAAACAAGATGAAAACATTTGTTATAACCAACAAACAAAGGTTTGATAAGTAGCTGTTGAAAAATAATATTTCAACGCATTCAAAACTCAAGTGAAGTAGTAGTAGTTAATTATTCAGTCAAATACATTTCATGATGGCTTTTTACTGATACACGATGATATACAATTATATAAATACACTTATCTCTTTCAATAATTACTGGTAGATCGTATTGCTAAAATAACGATAGTAAAATTAACTTATTTTTTTAGATAAAAATCGTTCCTTAAATGCTGATCACCGATTAACCAATCTATATTCATTATACGAGTAGTGACATCCTCTGGATTACATTATGTATAAGAGAATTATTCCTGAAGAAATAAAAATATTACATTTTGACAAACATTAGTCTAAAGCAATAAGTCCCTTTGATAAATTTCAATAATGTAATAAGAAGACGAAGATTATCAGAACTATGTGATGAAATATTAAAGCAATACATTTCGAACAATCTAATCGGATTTTGTGGTGTTGTATAAAAGTGTAAAAGAGCGTATACCAAGGTTTATTGAAGCCTTAGCCATACGAAAATTCGAACCCCATTTGTGTATTCAAAAACAGTTTGTTCTCTCCTTAAACCTACCCTGGTAATATTAGCTTATTATCTAGAGTGATTAGGTGTCAAATTGTTTTCACATTATTTTATCATTATTATCCTTGTCTATTCTTACCCCTATTTCCAGTCTAGTTGACCTTTTATTTTTATATATAAATGTTCTTAACAAGTATATAATGTATGATCAGATTGTTCGAAATGTATTGCGTTAATATATCACATAGTTCTGATAATCTTCGTCTTCTTATTACATTATCGAAAAATTAGCCTCTCATGTCATCTCCTATGTACTAAGATTTCTACATTTGATCAAGAATCAATATATACTATCATAAAGCATAATATAAAGTTGTAATATTTATATCATGCTTATATTGCAAAACTAGACTACATTTTGATTATACACTAAAACTTATGTATTCATTGTATTTGTTTTCAAACTGTAACTAATCCATCCAAATCATCACCTTAAAATTTTCTAGATTAATCACGTATAACAAGTGACTTATCACAATTGTGAATAATAATCAATCAGTTGTAATACACATGATTTGACTACTTAGTGATAAACTAGTTTCTGGTAATAAAATATCAATAACTAACTTTACAAATTAATAGTGGTCATGGATTTCAGTTAGCATGAGTTTAAATAAAACAGAGCAACTAATCAAAATATTTTGCACAATAAAAACAAGTATCGTACCATTTAAGTCAAAGGTGAGATAATCTATTTGGATGGATGATAGATATCTGATGTTTGTTATGCGAAACAGTAGGACTTATTTGTATCTGCTACTAATGCTGTGAAATTCGAATAGATTAAATATGGTTGTTAAGACAACTGGTGCAATTTGTAAGAATAGTAAGGCCTTCCATTCTGTCCAACGCATCATAATTTAGAAATATGTGGAAAAAGTCAGACACTTGCCTATCAATATAGTTTCAAGAATCTTGAACTGCATATTTATTGTCTCCTAAGAAGACGTCAGGTAATCCAGTTTTCTGTTAATATATACTAGTCATTTTCTGTAAAGATAACCGCGATAACTTTTCTTCCAATCTATACATTCATATTAACTTTGCCTGTTTGGTTAATTTTTAACACTAAATTTACTAGTTAAATTACATACATTAAGGTCATGTTTTGTCGCTATATTTCATTTTACTTCAAAATGGGCTTATTGAACATCAAGCTTTTCACGGACACCTGTTTTTGGTCTGTTTCATCATATTGTAGGTACTTGTTGAAGTGTTTTGAGAGTTAATTGGCCGGTTTATTGAGTTCATGTAGATCGAATTTTTAATTACAAATATCCCAGTCACTAGTAATTAGGAATTACTCTAAGTACTCGCAAAACGCAATTCTTCAAAAGTCCATACCAGGAAAATTATCTTTTCTTCCTACAATAATGTAGTGTTTATCATGCATCATAGTTATTACTTCAGCATATATTGGCATTTTAATTGCTGTATTTTCTTTGTTTCATAGGAATTTCTAGAATGGATACAAAATGATTGTCCATTAAATTTACCTACGATAGCATTTACAGAATTGAATGAACAATTATTATGTCATCAAGATAACACAAAGGAAGGAGAAGAAAAAGAACATACTAGAAAAGAAATCAGTGAACGAATGACCAAGATCAATATACCCAGTCAAATATTAGACAAAACAGTTGTTAATAATCAGACAGACGAAAACACTAACAATAATAATGAGAAGAATAATCATTTAACTTTATCCAATAGTTTTGGTGTACACAATGATATTGTGAATGATATTGAAAAGATTTCAAATAGTAACAACAACTATGATAACCATGGTAAAAGCAAAGACTCTAATCGTTCTAATCATATAATCAAAACAATTGCTATTACATTAAAAAATTCCACTGAATCAAACAATGATTACACTGTTAAGGAAATTTCAAATGATTCAGTGAACAATCATAATGATTTACAAGGTAAAACAACAACTGACGATAAATATTCTTCACCAATAGTCATTAATTGTGGTAAAACAAATTCATCATTCAATTCAAATCATATTCCATTGGATAAATCTTTATCAAAATTTATATATCGTTTATATTTGCAAGATATTAAACCTTGTTTTCAATTTATTGACAGAAAACTTATCTCTTCAATTTATCAAGCATTACCGGAATTAGGTTTAGAGATTACACCAATTACTCCAGAATTAGGCGGTGGTTTACGCCGGAGTAATGATGTAAATGGCGGTGATAAAACAGTAAAAGTTAGTCGTGAATACTGCTCATTAATGCCAAAATATGAAGCTGCGTTTCGTATGAAAATCAGAGTAAGTTTAATTGTTAGGAGATCATTTTCTTAGTGATCTACAATCCTAATTCATTTAGAGATTCATCAAATTATTAGAAGTGTCATGTTTCATCATTTGAAACAAATCATAACATATGCCACTGTGTGTTTGGCTGCAGTCACATGATAACATACATGACCTAGGTCACACATTCTATGATAGCTATCAAGAAGAAATATCTCAAATGTAAAAACCACATTTTTACCGACGGAGACTCTACTAAAACACTCAGATGTCTGGTCATAGATCAGTTACATTATTGATTTGAGATTCACTTCAAATTATAAAAACATTGTGACCTAAAATTGAATAAACAAACTTACACTTGCTTAAGGATTTATATTTGTTAGTAAAATAATTAGAATTGAAAACGAATAGATGATAAGAAGCTAATTCCTAATAGAAACAATAATGATTAATTATGGGAAATGTGAAACTTTGGTCAAAGTTTATGGTAATTGATTATTAATTATTAGCAGGAATTATATGAAACATGTGGACATTCGAAGTAACTCTTAGCAAATATCAATTATATAACCAGATACTGAATGTAATGTAGCTCAATATCAGTAAACCTAGAACATTTCCATTCTGTATATTTCGCTTATAGGTTACCTTTTCTTCCTTTCGTGTTATGAGATATAAACTATTCAATAAAATGTAATTCTTAAAAGTTTTTTCTGTGTTACTTTGGAATTCGAGAACATATATGTTATATCTTGTGGCCTGTGTGCTCTGTTAACGTATAACATGATAATACTGCCAAAGATTATATTACACTTCCCCACCAGCTTCTTCATTCTCTTATATAGTTGTTTCACATTTCCTTCTCTTGCAGCTTTTCACACTATCGTTGCTTGGTCTTTTACTTATTTCTGCTTGTCAGCTCTCATGCTACTCTTCACACGCCTCTTTGCCTTTGTGTATTCAGCTTGTGATTTGACTTTCTCTGTTCTTGTTCGACGATTGCTAATTACTGTCTTCTTTTTCTTCCTTCCTTGAATCATGTGTAGGGTTTCGATAGAGATCCATTCCTGATGATGATGCTTCTTAAAGTTTAGCACCTCCCTACACGTTAAAGTTAGTGCTTATTTGATCCCTTCCTATTTGTTCTCCATATTAGTTTTCTCTTCTTTAAGTAGATCTTGCTGAAAGGTATCTTGAATTCGTTAAGTTTGTCAGTATTTCGGAGTAAGGCAATATTCAACCACTGCAATGTTGTCTCTCCAGTTGTCCAGCGCTTCTTTAGCTTCAATATCATGCCAACCACCAGGTGGTGATCTGAACCTATGTCAACTTCCCTATCCGTTCTCACGTCTGCCATTGATCTGAAATTCTTGGCGATATTTATTTATAATATGATCCGGTGAGACCCATGTAGATTCGTAAATGGGTTTGTGGGTGATTTTAATGCCACCTATAACCTTTGTGTTGAATGCATATAAATTTTCAAATCTCTTACCATTCTCGTTCTTTTCTTCCATTCCATGTCGTCCCATGGTTTTTTCATACCCGATGTTTTCCATTCCGACTTAAACGTTCAGGTCTTCCATCTGGATGGTCAGGCTTTTTACTGAGCACTTCTCCATGATTGACCGCAGCCTCTCATAAGACTGATCTCTATTGTTTTGATTGCTATTACTGGTGGGTGCATAACATCCGATAGCATTCATTGTGATTCCATCCTTCCTTGTTTTCAAGGATGCTTTGACGATTGTGGATCCACATGTTTTCTTATACAGTATTAGAGCAACTCCTTGTGTGCGAAGCAGTTTCTTCTTCATGACCGAAGTACAACAGCATCTCTCCTATCCTGTCCAGTTTACGTACAATGGGTTGTATCTCCTCATTTCCATTACTATTTGACTGGTCGTTCCGGTCTCCCACACTATCAGGACATTGTGTGTACCTACATTAATTATTCCTGTGGTTATCAGAATCTTCGGTTTCACCATGAGCTGACATGATTCTACTGAATGAAGATCCTTCAACTCGGAGTGCATAGTTTAAGTTGTTTTTCTGGTTAGCGTTTGTTTAGCAAGGTTGTTTTCTACTGGATTGGGGCTGATGAGCCCATGTCCAACCTTCGTCCTTTGTCTGGTCTTGGACCGCCAGTAACCCTGAAAGGGCTATAGGTGGAGTTTCTAGTGGTCATACGGATCAAAATTTTTATTCGTACTTCGAACATACCACATCCACATTAATTAAAAATCTATCTCGTTGAATGCTGAGATCAGTTCGTTATGAAAACTACTTAATTAGAACAACTAGAATGCTTATTTTAGAAATCCTTTTTGTAGTAGGTTGGCTATGCAATAGTAATAATACTAATTTACGGATAAGTTATTGTTTACCTTTAAAACGCTAATATATGACACTTAATTGTTTTCTTTTTCTTATTCCTTCATTAGTCACCTGATTCCAATGAAATCGATTGTAAAATATCATTACCAGCAAGAGATAGACTCGTTGCAATTGTCAATTTATTTCAATACTTAAGTATAATAAAACGTGGTTTAGATTCTAGTCCGATGGTTAATGTTAATAGAAAGAACAATTGTAACAATTATCACAATAATGGAACAGAAACTATTACAAAGGAAGTTCAGATACAAGAACAACAATTCCGTACAATCCAACGGCATCGATTAAATATTGCACTAGCTCGACTTGGATATGGAGCACCAGATTTAGAGTGACTGCAATTGATTGTATTATTATTATTATGATTGATTCCTATTTTGAATTATTGCTAAATGTATGAATTCATTTTGTAGACATCTGGTTGAGTTTACGTTCTACTTGTTTTTCTTTTACATTTACATTCCTTTTGTGACTAATTCACTACCATTTACAATAATTTTGTCGTTCCTTCTAAGAAACTTTCTATCACCTTTTTTTATACCGTTGATTTCCACGAAAAAAACAAATGCACATCAGGATCATTTGGAATCGTTGAACAACATGTACATAAACGAATAGCTGTCTAATTCTTTTAATCATAAATTATGTTCCGAAGAATTAAGATCCATTCAACTGAACGATTCAATGGAAATGTAGAGACAAACAATTTTTTTAAATGACGCTTTACACATGTAAATAATTATAAATATACACGCCTTTTATTCGTTTGTATTGTTTTATCGAAAGCATATACATGTATTAATTTATGTCTGGAATAATTGAAACCTATCATAATGTAATCGAACCATTCCAAGTTTTATTCCTGAGTAGATTTATTCATCACAATCTTATTTTCGCATATGACTTTATTTGATTTTCTTTTATTATATTCTATTATCATTTTTTTAAAATATTCCTTTGTATAACTTTTGGCAAGTGTACACATTTACTTTATTATGTAACAAGTATTAAATGAATTAAAAAATTCATTTTGACCAAACCAGATTATTGTTTTACAATTCAACAGTACTAGTATTAGGTCAGTATAATAAAGTAAAATCGATAAAAAAGGACATTCTTAATTATTTATTACCTAACTTTTTTATTCAGAGATGTAATTCGGTACAAAAAATATGTCTAATACACAGTATGATGCATCACACATTTTGTTGCGAAGCAGTTTCTTCTTCATGACCGAAGTACAACAGCATCTCTTCTATCCTGTCCAGTTTAGGTACAATGGGTTCCACTTATTTCGAGATCCGCCAACTTGTATCTCCTCATTTCCATTGCTATTTGACTGGTCTTTACGGTCTCCCACACTATCAGGACATTGTGTGTACCTACATTAATTGTTCCCGTGGTTATCACAATCTTCGGTTTCACCATAAGGCGTCATGATTCTTCTGAATGAAGTCCCTTCAACTCGGAGTGCATAGTTTATGTTGTTTTTCTGGTTAGCGTTTGTTTAGCAAGGTTGTTTTCTACTGGATGGGGGCTGATGAGCCCATGTCCAACCTTCGTCCTTTGTCTGGTCTTGGACCGCCAGTAATCGTAAAAGGGCTATAGGTGGAGTTTCTAGTGGTCATACGGATCAAAATTTGTATTCGTACTTCAAACATACCACATATGTATATTAATTTATATCTGGAATAATTGAAACCTATCATAATGTAATCGAACCATTCCAAGTTTTATTCCTGAGTAGATTTATTCATCACAATCTTATTTTCGCATATGACTTTATTTGATTCTCTTTTATTATATTCTATTATCATTTTTTAAAAATATTCCTTTGTATAACTTTTGGCAAGTGTACACATTTACTTTATTATGTAACAAGTATTAAATGAATTAAAAAATTCATTTTGACCAAACCAGATTATTGTTTTACAATTCAACAGTACTAGTATTAGGTCAGTATAATAAAGTAAAATCGATAAAAACAGGACACCCTTAATTATTTATTACCTAACTATGGAAACTTGGACCGATGCATAAATGTGCCTGGTCCTACGTTGTAGCTGATTGACTAACTAATTTGGTACAAAAAATATGTCAAATACACACTATGAAGCATCATATATTTTGTTGCATAACATTATTCACTTCACTATAACTTCCAGTTATTAAAATTTACTAAAATACTTTCATAATGATATTTGGAAAAAGACAGCATCCTCAGAAATATCTCAGGTTTTACAAAACAATTAATAGTATGTATTCAGGACCGTTGTGGTTCTTTCCAAAATACACAAATCAAATAATATTTCGAGTACGAACTGAACATAGCATTTTTTGAAAATTTGTCACCTAAACAAATGGACATTTTTTCATTAAGTAACAATACTAAAGTTCACCATGTTCGACCAGTTATGACATTCGGATCATGTGGAAATGAACATTAAATATATGCTCACCTTGTTTCAATTATTAGTTGCTGAACCGTTTTTGAAAGCAAGAAGTGAAAATAATTATAGAAAATCTCATTACACTAACAAGTAGATAATTTTAGTGCATTACTTGAAAAACAGATGATTTATATTTTATTCACAAAAAAAGATAGATATCAAGATTCCAGTTTGTAGTGAGATATGAAGAATAGCTTGAAAGCTATCTTGATTGTCTCACTGAAAGTAATTAGTGATCGAATTGAAGATGTGAGTTTCAGCTTGTTCAAGACTCAGCAATCAGAAGTGTCTGTATTCACTGACGCTGAGTAATCAATGCCTCATAAGAATAGCAACAAACATAAGATGAATTTATGACGACTCATTACAGATTAAATATGAGATTTTATTTATGCTGACCTACAAATCCAAGTGAACTGCAATCTTTAGATTCACTTCGCTAACTGCCTTTCTCATCATTTTTATTGATTACTTTTTATCTTTGGTGTCTTTACTGTTTCATCTAATAATCTCAGTGAAGTACCCGACATCACGAACTTATGTTAAATTTAATTTTATGATCAAATCATAATAGGTTATAATTTTACTCACGCCATATAAGTATGAATGATAAAGCAAAATGGAATAAGGATTGATTTTTCAATTATAGATTGACAGTTACGACTAATCAGTTTCTAGAGGTACTTCGATGAAATTGACAGAATTAGCAAATGTTGAGGTTTTTTTCATAGAGATATCGAATTGGAGAAAGCAATCCTTTCAAACAGATAAAGTTCTTCAGTGAGCGTAGTAGACATCACAAAAGTAACTAGAAGATATAAGAACTTCCGATCTCCTATGATGATAAAAACATCGAATGTATGCGGTCTCTTGTGTTTTCCGATTGCGAATTTCTTTCTCGAAGTTCTATGATTAATTGAGTTCAAGAAATTCTATGAATGTGAGAAACGGCTGAGCAGTCAGATATTTTGAACATCACACGACTTCCATGGATTAGCGAAATGGTTAGCTTAATTGCCAAAACTCAATCTGCAATAAACTATGAAAACGTCCATAGTCGCTCTAAACATTTTGAATAGGGATTTCACAAACACATGGATATGCTATACATCTGATATAATTAATCATTAATGGTTGCAGTCTATATGTTATACCTAGTACATCATACTTATGTACACCTACCTATCTATTCGTAACTGGTAGTTAGCAATAGCAAACAACAGAAAATACAAAACCGTATTCAAATAATTCTGATTCCTTTTATCAGAATAATAAAAAAACAACAATTTTGTTTGTAGAAAAAAAACACAATATAAACTGAACTCAATTTTGGCAATCAGGCGGTTGAAACAATAAAAACAAACTAAAAGGGGAAAAATAATAACCGAAGTAAGAAGCAGAAAACATATAAATTATGCACAATACAAGTCAAATAAAGTCAGGTCGAATAACTGGTTAGTCATAAATTACAATATAACAGAAAATTAATTAGAATATCTAAGTATATTTTATAATAAAAAAAAAGTGAAGACGTTTTCACCTTCAAATTACATTTCTATTCCAAATATATATCTTTACATGTGTAAATGAGCAAATTCGGTTGTAAAAGTTAATTGAGAGAATGAACAATTTAGTGTTGGTAACGAAAAAAAAAGAGAACTAAATGAAAAATATAAATTGCATCTAAACAACTTTAAGTTAGCAACTAAATTATCTATGTAACTTACATTTGGAAACAAACTTGTAAATGTCTCCAATTTCCCTTTGTCAACTTTTTATTGTACAGAAGAGTTTCAGGAAATAGTAAATATATCGATTTTATAAGATTGAATATATATATTTGCACAAATCATTAAAACAACATGTTGGTAACCAGTGAAATTAACAATTGATCATATGAGACGAATACAATACACAATAGCACAATTGGTGCAATAAAAATAAGGCAGTAAAAGGTTGAAAACAGCGCTGAAGTGTAAAATAACAAATACGAAGAGAAAGGTAAAAAAAAAAACCACTTGATAAAATAAAGGAAAAACAACACCAAAACTGTCTTGGTCAACTAAGTGGGGAAAATGACATAAAGTAGAGCACATGTATTTATAAATTAGCGAAATTAAACAAGAAAAAGTAAATAATCAGCGTCATTATCATCATCATCACAGTGAACAATTTATTCTCCCTAACAGTAATGGTTTCAAGTAAAATGAACAGTAGCTGATACTTGTTGACATTATCGCTTATGAAAAAAGACAAAAGTCATGTGAAAATAAAATGTGATCAGTATTACATCATCCATGGTTCATCCTAAAGATTATCATCACCATTAGGCTTTAAGACTTTCGACGAAGTCCCATATGGCAACTGTTAAGCATACCTTTTATATAATAAAAATAATATTACTATGATAAAAGTTGAGTAGCTGAGGAGGTTTAAAAAAATGGAATAATCCAAGTGACATACGCATTTATCTACAATAAAGTACACAATAATGCACTTATACACAAGATGTACTACTTATTACAATAAATAAGTAGCTCAATAAGAAACACGAAAATAGGCTAATGATCAAGGAAGTTAGTGAAAGCCCCATGTAGAGAATTCGATCAGTTATATAGACAGATAGATAAAGAAATGAAGAGATGACAATAGTCTAACAAAACAAAACAAAGTGGGGGAGAAGTAGGAAAATAAGTCGATAAGGAAAATGTCAAAACGGAACAGAAACAGAGAAAGAAGTTGATGTGAATGAGGACTATTTTCTGAATATTAATAACAAGAATTACAAATACCGATCTGATTTACTACTTTTCTTTCTCTTCTAAAGGATATAATCTATAAACAAACAGAGATGTTTTAAAAAATTTTAATAGGATTCAAAAACACTAACTAAGAAGATGAACAGGAAAGACAGTCAAAACAGTTTTCATAGATGCACAGAGACAATGTTTTGTACTGAAATAATCTATCACTCTTTCTACAAGAATAATTGAAAATAATATCTAGAAAAAAAAACCTTTTTAATAAATATCTGGACATTTTAACCAATCTTGTCGTTCTTTTGATTCCCAATAGTTTCCTAAATATTCATGATATAGATTACCATTGACATCTTGTTTTGGTGAAAACCAAACTGGCGTGAATAGTGGTTCATCTGTTTGACCTAAGGAAAAACAACATATATATAATAATTTTTTACTGAGTAATGAACAGTTTCATGTTTGTTTAGTCTCTTAGTGTTGACTGGATTCAATCAATATATAGAATTGTACCTACTGCTTTATGTGACTCAACACCGCGTGCACTAAATTGAGATATCAGGTGGTTGGAGGTAATCGAGAGGATATGCATATATATATCAAACCGCACGCTAAAGTAACCTCATGATAGATAAAATAGTCGAATGCCTATATTCCTGAAATTCGATTATCTTTCTTCAAAAACTGAATAAACAATTCTTCCTAACTCAAAGGTCAGTCACTCCAATTAAATCCACACTATCCCAATTCGTAAACAATATGATTTCATGTCCGAACAACAAATATGAAAAAATTTCATAACATTGAGAAACAGAGTTTTCTATTTTTCCCACTATAGATGAATCCTCAAAGAAGTAAATCTTTCCGGACCTATAAGACAATTAATTGTCTGTGTTACTAAAAGTTCAAATACTAACGTTCAGTGATATCTAAAGATTAGGCAACTAGTGAAATAGAATCAGTTTGCAAGTTATGAAGTAAAAACATGAGATTGGTTTTTTTGGTATGCTGCTGCATTAGTGATCAGAAAACTGTACGGTAAACTAAACTAAATAACTGATCTTTCATAAACATTTTCTTTGAACGAACATGTGCTAAAGAGACTGAGGATAAAAAGCTACTTTAAAATAATGAAGTGTCGACATATAAATTAAAATGTGTCAGTCAGTCAGTCACAACGTAGAACTTCGTACGTACGTACATCAGTTCGAGTTGCCACACCACATTAGCACAGAGATGCAGTTGTCGATTCAAATGCTTACCATCAATAGTGTATTTTATACCATTTAGAAATGAAACAATAAGGTTAACTAAAACTATTTCAGTTGAGATTTTCCAGAATTATCTTATCTGTAGAATTTTTAATATGTTATGTGCTGTGACATGATGGTTTCAGTATGTAACTATCACGTAAAAAGATAATCATGTAAAATGAGACTACTTTTAATTGCCTATCTTGGTGTGGATGCCCTTATAGTAAAATTAGTAACTTGACGACCAAGTTTGGTTTGCTTAATGACATAGCAAATAATAAATAATACAATTCTGCATTAAAACAAAATCACAATAATACCTTCTCTAACTGCTTTCTCCCATGCATGTCGTTTATTTCTTTGTTTCGCTTCAAGGCGCCTTTTTTCTTCATTTGCTTGATCCCACAATCCTTGTTCCATAAGACGTTGATCAGGTCTACGTCTTGAGTCAGTCGGTGCAACACCATCTTCCATTTCATTTAATTCAATAGCAAATCGAGAAAAGTGATACATCTGGAGTAGGAAAATAAATTATTTCAATGAAAACATTTTCAAGTTATTTGAATATGATATTAACAGGTTGTGAATTTCCGTCAGACAAGAAAACAACTTTCAACAACAAATCTGATATTATCACAAGGGGGGTTTTTGTGGAGATTTAGTAATTTTATAGTTAAGATCATGAGTCAATTGAGGCTAGACCACCATCGAAAACCTGGAAGCACTGGACGGCCGTTTCGTCCTATTATGGGACTCCTCAGCAGTGCGCATCCACGAACCCGCTCTCACGAGATTCGAACCCAGGACCTACCAGTCTCGAGCCGGAGCCCTCAACCAATAGACCACTGAGCTGGCATCCAACGGTGTTAATGTCTAACCTCAACCAATCCACGAAATTGAGCAACCAACTTCCAATGTACTGAGGTAGATACCTGTCTCTACCTGACATGGATTAGCTCCACTGGCCACGACTTCTCACTAGAACTCCAGGAATTACCTCAAGGAGCCAGTCACTAGTGAGCATATGATCATTATCACAAGGGGGGTTTTTGTGGAGATTTAGTAATTTTATAGTTAAGATCATGAGTCAATTGAGGCTAGATCACCATCGAAAACCTGGAAGCACTGGACGGCCGTTTCGTCCTATTATGGGACTCCTCAGCAGTGAGCATCCACGAACCCGCTCTCGCGAGATTCGAACCCAGGACCTACCAGTCTCGCGCCAGAGCACTTAACCTCTAGACTACTCAGCCGACATCCGATGGTTTTTATGTCTTGAAATTATTGTTTAATTGAATCATAAGTTCATTTAAATACATGTCTGTAATTTCTCTCTGCTTCATAGGCATCTACTGAAGCGTTGCAGTTCTTAACTGGAACTTATGCTCGATTCAATCGACAACTTGTTTTAGAACAAGAACGTTGTATAACATTGGAGAGAACCGTTGAACAGGTGGCTAAAGAATTACGTAGTTTGGAAATCCAGTTAAAATATCATATTCCTATGGTTGTTGAAGACAAAAATATAAATCCAATCCAATCTGAAGGTACTCATTTTTTCTCTCACGTTATTTGAACTTTTTAACCTCATTTCTCATTATTTTTCTGAAATTCACTATAATGTAGTAGTCGCCGAACAGTCTATAAATTTGGCCTTAAGTTATTTGTGTTGGTTTCGAACCTCAGTCTTACTTTATGGCTTTGGATAGTTGGATAGCATAACTAACTGTCAAACTGCATATTTCTATATATGGAACTTTTTCTTGTAAATCATCCAATCTATAGATGTTCAACAGACTCATGTCTTACAAGAGTTCAAAGGTATTTTATTCAGTTTGTTCACTACATTTACCTCAATATAATTCACTAAGTACATGCTTATGTAATCTGCTTTGAGCCACATTTTTATGATATTCAGTGTGCCATCTGGTTGCCTAATAAGAGATAAGTAGAAAGGGTTCAGACCTACAACTTGAAGGTTGAAAGAGCTGATGTTGTTACCTTTTGATGAGCAACGTTAAGTAAAGGACCTAGGTAAATCAAGGTCACTTCAATCATGATTGCTTTCTATTGTCCACTTTTCCTTTGTTTATTTGGATCTGCTTGATCGAGTAACATTTCAAAATAGACCATTTTACATAATAATTATGTCTGTTGGTAATTGAATGTAATATCTTTCCAAGTGGTATTGTGTATATACATATTCATTAGATGTTTTACGTTTTACGTGAAGGCTGTATTACATTTTAGTTCGTACAATAGATTCTATTTTCACAATACTCTATTTTAAGTAATATAGTCTATTGACTCCTTTTAATCAGTCTTAATACACGTATCTTTCCTCCTATCTTAATATATATCTCTCCGCACAAATATATATATATATATATTTCGATGGTGGTCTAGCCTCAATTGACTCATGATCTTAACTATAAAATCTGATATTAGTGCAACATGGATTGTTTCATTTCTTCTATTCATATCTAGCGAACAAAACACAATATTAGACTGGTTACTTATATAACTTACACCTTCCAGAGCACATTAGCTTCTTAACCAATAGTGATACCAACAAAGCAGTGGAAAAGAATTAATACTGTTTCTTAATCTCCTTAGGTGAGTAATTCTTCTCATCCTATTAACGTTTAATATATATGACAATGTGGCATCTTCAAGCTTGAAATATATTCGTTAGCAAATTCAAACAATCCAGATTATAGTTCATATCGATAATAATTTTAAAAATGAGGTGATTAGAAAATGTGATAATCAAGAAGACAAAAAGAATGGTAGAAATCTCATTAAGTCAATATGAAGTTCAAGTGATATTTGCCAAACTATGTAGACTACAGTAGCCAATTTGTCTAGAAAAAAAACAAATTTATAAGTTTCACTTTCTCTAACAAACTAAATCACGATAAGTTGGCTTCAGTTTAGCTGGTTTTCACCTTTAACTGATGCTTAAAATAGTTACTGTTCGTTCAATGGACTAGATGTGCGTTCAGTGCCTCCATCATCCTCAACAAGCTTTCAAGCCGGTCTCCTCTTACAGTAAAAACCCTCAAACTGAACAAGCGAAAACATCATCTGTTAGTCGTATCCACCCTTCAATGTAAATTTTTGTAGGACAATTTTACAAGAGAACAAGGAAGTATTCGAATGAATACGACTGACTTCGGCAACTAAACGGATTAATTGTTAGTAAATCTAAAGCCAAAAAACCATGATTATTTGAATTCTTTTTTACTTACTAGAATCATATGGTTGTCACAACAAATAATTACCGACAAATAAATAAATGTATAACAATTTCGGAAGTAATCATGTAGTATTTTTTTCTTACAATACATGCGCAACAACGAAGTCAACCAATACACTTAATGGATTTTGGTGCATATTTATTGCCTTTCAGTTCAATCTATTATTTTTTGTCACATAAAAGTAATCAGTAGATGTGTAGACAGGAAAATTAAGTAGGCGGAATTCCAGTCCTTTTTGGTTTTATCAATTTATTAGTAAGAACAAGGCAAAAAGACCTACTACCCTACCCTTTCTATCATCTTACTACTTAATACTAATCACAAATTCATACTATCTAGTATTATTTATGAATTATATGATTTAGTAATCATAGTATAAACTTACATCAGAAGCATTTGGAGGTAATGGATCAGGTTTCCATAATAATACCGACTCACCGACAGGTACTTTATCGATTGATAAACGTTGATATTCTAAATAACTATCCCACGTTCCTTGAATTACAGCAACTGGTAAACCAGTTGAATTTTTCACAAAACCTGTAATCTAATATTTTTTGTTTTTTTAGTGAAAGGAAAACATAATCAAGAACGAAACTCAATTTAAAGAGAACTCAGAAATCTTTAACAATGTCCAATATTAAAATTATTGCACAAAAAAACCTCCCAATTTTATTGATTCAAACAATTTATCTTTGTTTTATCGAACAAATTAATGGTAAGCAAATATGCTGGACTTTGTAGGTTTACAGTTGTAAATAATAAGAACGCCCATGTATATCTTGTTACAGATTGCCATATATCATTCAAAGTTCATACATTGGTACAATAGATCAAAGTCAAATGATGATTACAGTTTCAAACGAACCCATTGTGAATTCTTTTTTAAAGTATTATTTAGTTTAAGCTTTGACGTTATACATTACAGTAAAAAATTCTAAACTATTTTATATATTTTTTTAGTAGACTATGCTTATTTCTAGCAATTGTGATGTGATAACGTTTACTTACCGAAAAATATATGTTGTCCAATAAGGAATAATTTCAAAAGTACCACAATAAAGTTAAGAGAATAAAAACTAACAATGGATGAAGGGTTGTACGACGTCATGGATAGATCAAAGTTAGATATTAACATCATCAGATGCCGGTTCAGTGGTCTAGAAGTTCAGCGGTCATGCACGAGACTGAAGGTCCTGAGTTTGAGTCCCGTGTGTGAGATCGTGGGTGTGCACTATTGAGGAGTAGTTTACTAGAGTGAAATAACTGTCCAGTGCTACCAGCTTTTTAATGGTGGTCTAACTTGGATCGACTCATGAATTAAACTATTAAAATCACCACAATCTCCACAAACCCCATTTTGAAAATATTTTTTTTCACAATAATATGGTATATTTAGTAGCATTACACATACATTCAATTTTTTTCTTGATAAATTCCTTGTGTATGTTACCGACATAAATATATTTCACTTTCATACGAATACACAATAAAGTCTTTACATAATAAAGACTTCACCTTATCGTAAATAAAGGATAGGACAAATGAAAAGTGCTATGTAGTGAGAGTGAACCCTAGGATACTCTGGATAAGATCTTTCTTCTAAACAAGAGGTATGACGAGAATATATATATATATATATATATATATATATATATATATATATATATATAAAACCAAATACGATGACATACTCTTCTTGACTGTCCTCTATTAAAATAAGAATGAGCGATAAACTGCAAGTTACATGAATAACCAGTTTTATGATTTTCTATTGTTACATCACCATAATTATCAATCCATATAGTACCAACAATTAAATTATGAACAACTGTTGTTACTTTTGTCCAAGTATAATGTGATCCATCAGTGAATTGTAGATTAATGGTACCTAAATGATAAATTAACATGGATTAAAAAATGTATGGAAATAGGGAACTAAGTAAAGGAAAAAACGTACTGTTACGTAATGTGTATGAAGTGAGTTCTAGACACTTTGAATGAATAAACTGACAAGTGAGAGAAGGAATTTAAACGGATGAGTTCGATAGTAATACGTAAGAATATCTCATTTATTGAATTACAACAACTGAACTAGGAATTCACAGTCTGATAGTGTTAACTCTCAAAGAAATGGTTATCAAATAACTACAAATACCCGTATTCATTAAACAACCAAATAATATTATTTATTTTAAAATGTACGATGGTAGACAGGGTAGAAAGAAGAATCATCTGATTTGTGCCCGATTAAAAAACGTAACTAAAATACTTAGATTCATTCTGTATAGTTTCTTAGAATCTTCCTATTGATGTTTAGGACTGCAATTGATCAGTCTCTCTCTTATTGGCATATGTGCATCCTGTAAGTATTGCCTCGATATAGCCTTAATTCACAAACATTATAAGCAAAGATGGATGGTGGCTAGCAGTGGAATCCAGGATTTAAGGCACTATCGAAGCAATCCGCACAGGATGCACATATGCCAATAACAGACTGATTGATTGCAGTCCTAAACATCAATGTGAAGATTCAAACAAATAATACAAAGTGAATTTAAACTTCACCTAATTGCACAACCAAGTGGCTATCAGGACTCAGTAGCTAAGTGGATAACGCAATGGTCTTTGAAGAGAATAGTACAGGGTTAGAGTCCCAGAATGAACATCAACTCTGAGATGCAGGTAAATCCAGCTGACGAGTCCCAAATAGGACGAAACGCGCGTCCTGGATTCCATAGCTAGCCACTATCCATCTTTGCTTGTAACTGTAATACATAAGCACCTACATAAAATGATCGGTTATTTTACGCAACTTCAAGACTCTAATGTAAAACAAAAAATATTGAAATAAAAACGATTAGGGTTTATATGACAAGTAAGAATTATAAATTAGAGTTAGGTAGCAATATCATTGACGTCTAAATGATTTTAAAAACATGTTTTCTACACAACCCTATTTTAAATAACTCTTATTCATGTACATTTTTGGGTTCAATATTCTACATAAATTTTGTTAGAAAAACCCTGTACTCATGATAAACTATGATGTCTTTCAATTTTAGGTTACTAAAGGCTTGCATAGTAATCCGGTTTCGTGAGAATCTACCAGTAAATCTATAGGGTATTAGTGTGCATTACTTATCGATCAGTATTTTGTCATCCTAAGGAGTTGTAACGGGTTCACAAATCCTAAAATATTCCCTTCATAATTAGCTGAAAGAAAGTGAGTATATTATTCCATTTAAACAAGTCGATAGAAAAGTCATGAACTTTCTTAATGAACCATTTTCAATATCCTCTACATTTGTTTTATCGGATGTGCTAAGTGAATAAAAGTACGATAATTACAACATATACAATAAAGTGGGAACAGTGATTTGAGGATATCGATGAACAATTATACTGTCTTGCTAGATTATCCAACTTTAACAATCCTACAGTAATAATATACAATGTATTATGTTAGGCTTCATTCACAAGATGTATGTTGGCAAATATTTTCCAACAAAATAAGACTCAGCTTTCTGTATATTCGATAGATTTATTTAGACTTTTCATAAGTTATTCAAAAAAAATTACAAAGTATCAGAATATCAGACCGCTAAACTTTAAACTAATTGTTCTACTAGTGAGAAAGAAAAAAAAAGTGTACCAACTTGCAGAAATTCAATCTCGTATAATGGTAAGTAGAAAGTGTATTCAATAGAACAAATTCACTTCTATGATGAAAATGCACAATAATGTAGATCACATGAATTTGAAAAAAAAAATTAAACATTCCACGTAAGGATGTATAAAAGGTTGTTTTATTTTGTTTTGTTTGTTTTCTCTCTATGAAAACAATTTTATCTAAGGTATTTTAGTTTATTCATATCAAACTAAAGGCATATTCGTTGAATTAATCTCATATAGAACGACTTAATCACATGAATAATGAATATTATAATACAACATATTTGTAGAAACAAATTATTCATATATAATTTGAGTAAAACAAAATAATGTGAATGAAATACTATTTTATGACAACAATTAGTTTAATAGACAAAAAATATCAAATGTGCTGCTGGTTAAAAACAAACATCTAGAAAGTAAAACAAAGCTCAATGATTCAATATTATCAGAAATTCAATATTTTCTTTGTCAAAGAAACACCATGAATAAGTTTATGATAAAAACATGTCACTTACAAGGTTAGTAGAGAAGAATCTATCAGATAAATGATGAAATTATTAACCATATAGTGACCACTTTTGGAAAGTAATTATAAGAGTTCTAATGACAAATCATAGTCAGTGAAGTTCAGTTAAGTTAAATGAGGCCCCAAAATGCCCTGGTACGGCCGAGAGTAGGGAGAGTACGCTCTCCCTCTCGAAATACTCTCACATGGCCACGTGCATATAACCACTGTCAAGGAAGTCCTACTCACTGCCTTCTCGTGGCGGGGGTGTTGTTTACAAAATTGAGAGTACGAAAAGCGAATAACCGGCGCTTTAACCGGGTTGGTAAACAGGGAAAGTTTACCTAGGGGAGTTAAAAAACCCTGATTCCAAATCAATGGTGCACATGGACTCCAGTATCCTGAGGGAACAAATGGCGTATGAACCAATTGTTGGTCACTGGTTACCATGGGACTGCATCTCCTCACGATGCTCCACTGCCTTGTGGACCAGACCTTTAGGTCAAAGGCTCCGGGTGTGGTCCCCTAAGAAAACCACCTGCTTCAGTCTTGGCACCTGGGCAGTATCACAGCCTTCACACAAATCAAATGAGATTTGTGTGGCGCATATTTATCTGGTGCTTTCTTGTACCAACATATATGTGTTTAAATAATAATAATAATAATAATAATAATAATAATAATAATAGTAATAAGTTAAATGAGGCAGTTAGTGCTCTATTAATAGCACTGAAAGATGGCTATGTAATAATGCGAATTAACAGAAGTTAAAAATTTAAATTACTGGATCCCGCCTCCGTGTGGTCTAACGGTTAATCGCTCGTCATGAGACCTGAAATTTTTGGGTTTGACCTTTATAGAATCGTGAATGTGTATTGCTGGAAAATCTCACACTAGTATGAAACGGATATTCTGTACTTCCTGGTTTACAATTGTTGTACCTGTTGTACCCTGTAGTAAAGTGCTTCCCATACACTTTGTGCCTTTTCTCTGGTCTTCAAGTCGCGGAGTAGTTCTAGCTCGGGGGTACGGAACTAGCTTAGGGAAGCGAATATAGCGTTCACAATCGACGAGACGCAACAGTAATAGTTAATTTCTTATACAGAAATACTTAAATACAGTAAATAAACAATCAATAATGGAAACCAAGGTAAATGAAACTTCACAAAAAGTCCATAAGAAAAATACATACACAAATAAAGTTCATTTAAGATAGAATAAAACTTGAAAATGAAAGTGACAAAAACAGTGGAGAAAAACAAATAAACACGCAAACAAATGAATGGATTTTGAAAAATATAAAAAAGAAGGATCATTTCACTTGTATAATTAAAAAAATAAACCATATCTAAATAACAAAACCAGTAATACAATAAGTTTTAATTATTAGAGAGAAGAGGTAATCAATTTTCTTAATGTATAATAACAGCCAAATACGAAATAAGAACAATATAGGACTTAAATAGAATAGATTACTCCACATAAGTGTTTAATGTATGATATCACATAGTGGCATGGCAGTTTCAAATGAAAGAGGAGGAGGTTATGCACATAGTGCATTACACAGTCAATTAATTATTTGGAAGTGACCAAGAGATTAAAATTATTTCAGTCTAACAGGACGTCGGTCGCCAACCGAATAACCTATCGGTAACATTTCCGACTGTGAAGCTAAGTGGCACATCATAGATCCATCATGAAGCATTTATTTCATTAAGATTACATGTACACATTGCTAACGAATATAAAAAAACATGAAACCTAGAAGCAGTTTCCTATCAACTACCTTTAATCATCTAAAAATGCACTTTATGTAGAAATATATATAATACAATGACGCGTAAAACGGTATAACTGCCTTATCTATTGTGAGAGCTAGGCGTACAATTCGGCTTACCAAATTAAGCTACGTGTAAAAGCAAGTGGAGTTGAAACTAAGTGGATTTGCCGAGATGTTGGTCTACATACTTATACGGAGTAATAATAATAAATAATCAATAACATATAATACTAAACAAAATGTTTGCCAATTCAAAGGTCAGTCAATGATATTGCTACACAACTACCTATGCATGAAACAATAAAGTTAATCAACAAAAATAAAAATCGACCAAACATTTATAACAAAAAATGAACTATAAGGTATGACACAGTTTGACTACACGTTGACAGACATCCAAAATTGTATCGTTTGACAAAAGAAAGGAAACGATGGGAAACATATGGGAAAGATAGAAGTACTCTGGTAACTTTTTCTAAGTTCCATGATAGAAAACCTATGTACGAGCTTACAAACTGATTAGTGAATAATTACCTATATAATTAATGTTTGGCACTTAATAGTAATCGAATTCTATCGATCAAGTTGATTTGTGCAATATGTTTTGATACTGTTTGGTTAGAGGCAACGGACAGGAAGCATAAAGACTTAGGTTTCATCCTAAATGGCGGTCGTGAACAAAGGCACATGTTAAGGAATCTAATGCTTCATGTGGGATTCCAACAATCGTTACATAGTCTTACTTAGCCTCATCACCATCTGACAGTACACTGATCTCTTGTTAAATGACTCTAACCATCCAATATTATCACAAACATTTCATATTCACCTTTTATTTTACTGAATTATTTTAATTAAAACACAACGGTCCCATATAATCTATGATAAATGACATTCCAAGCATACTGTGTCGAGATAACTCAAAGAAAACACAGGATATTCTTTTACTTTGGAAAGAAAAATATAAAATTAGCAGAATTTCCACTCCACAGTAAAATCACTAACTGAGAAACACTGATAAATAGAAAAAAGCGTGTTAGATAAGAATAAGTGAAACAGATGACGAGTGAAAGATATTATTCACTGAATCGTTATGCAAACTTGGTCATTAATATAACAAACGAAGTTGTACGATATTAAACAATCTAATAATATAACTCCTCCTGTAGCTCTTCTAGGGCTACTGTAGATCCAAAGGCCGAGTAAAAGAGAATTTAGTATGGGTTCAACAACACCATCCCCCCAAAAACAACCTTGCTAATCAGACGCCAACCGCATTAAACAATTTAAACCGTTTAAAATCTGCCCTCCGAGTTGAAGGATATTCATTCAGAATTATGACGCCTCATGGTGAAATCCATTAGGAGTAGAAGATGCTCATAAGCTACTAGTATTTGAACAAAAACGTATCAGAAATATTGCTCGCAGCTGCTGGGGTCACTGGGTAAGTAATAGTGAGATTAGACACAGGGTATTAGGGAATGATGGCAAATCAGTTTATGAGGTGATGAATCTTCATCGACTGAGATAGTTGGATCACGTGTTACGTATGCATCAACACCGATTACCACGACGCACAATACTGACTAGTATTGAGGATGGTTGGAAGAGAGTTAGGGGCGGCCAAACCGAAACGTGGCATCAGTGCTTGAAGTCACTAACCTCTGGTCTGAGCCATGTTGGTAGATGCAAACTACTTGGTTGGGATCCACAGAACTATCGAAACCAATGGTTGGAAACTCTATGTGACATGACTCAGAATCGATCACATTGGTGTAGGTTGTAAAGTCAGTCAGTCACAACGTAGAACTTCGTACGTACATCAGTTCGAGTTGCCATACCACATTTGCATAGAGATGCAGTTGTCGATTCAAATCCCATAGTGATAGAAGTAGTAAGAGTATAAGCATTAATGTGAAAGATTAGGGTTTGAAGATGTTATTGAAGGAGTATAATACAATGAAATAAATTTGGAAAGAGAAAAAGGATACAGACATGAAGAATTCAGATTAGAATTTGGTAGAACACAAAGAGTGGATGCACCTTCGCCATTGCAAACTATTTTGAGCCATGTCATTCAAAGTCTCTAACCATCGGTTGCTATCATCTCGCGAATCCTAACCACGTAGTCTACACCTACCAACATGGCTCACTCCACTTGTCTTCATGGATTTATGCCACGTTTTGGTCTGGTCGCCCCTAGCTTTCTTCCAACCTGCTCCTACACCATAAAGCATTGCACGTCGGGGCAGTCGGTGGTTGGGCATACGTAACACGTGTCCCAGCCATCCCAACTGATGAAGTTTCACTACTTCATCAATCGATTTGCCATCCTTACCTAGTACCCGTTTCCTAACATCTGCATTACTTACTCGGTGGTCCCAGGATATACGAGCAATGCGTCAAAGACACCTATGATCGAACACTAGTAGCCTACGAATATCCTCTACTCTTACTGGCCATGTTTCACTGCCATAAACTAGGACGGAACGAACTGCTGCACAGTAAACCCGTCCTTTTGTTGCTAGACGGATATCTGGCCTACGCCATAAATGACGCAAGTTGGCGAAAGCTAGACGAGTCTTCTGTATTCGTGCTGAGATTTCGTCACACACCAGACCACAAGGGCTGATGAGACTCCCTAGATAAGTGAAGCGGTCAACACGCTCAACTACTTCATTCCCTATCCTTAGTTCAGGTGTCGATGAAACCCAATCCTGAAGTAACATTTTGCACTTCGAGGGAGAGAATCACATCCCGAACACGCCTGCATTGTTGCTTATAGTGGTCAGAAGACTCTGCATTTTGTCAGCGTCTCCACCAGATAGATCTGTGTCATCGGCGTCAACAAGTGAGTCTCTCGGTAAAAGTTCAACTCCTGGAGATTTACATGATGAAAGAATCATCTCTAAAAGCATGTCAACGACAAAGTTAAACAAGAATGGCGAAAGTGGACAGCCCTGACGAACACCACTTGAGGTAATCAATTCTGATGACAGTTCGCCATAGGCTCATTACAATAGGCAAGCCTGACCACCACGTCAAGTTGACAGCTACGGTGTATACACTCTTCATCTTCCCCTAAACCATGAGATTAAAATTACTCTATACCTTTCTCTCTATGGACTAAACTTTTCTCTGAGGTGTGGCAACTTGGACCGATCTATATATGTGCGTGATCCAACGTTGTAGATGAATGACTGATTTTTCATTATAAACAATCAAACAACAATTGGAGATCGATATATTTAGAAAATGATCAACAATTTATATTGGTGCCATTTTCGCGATCGAAATTCAAATAAATATACAGTGGTTCTTATATTAGACTGATGCGATTTGTTGATATTACTCAGCTGCTAAAACTGAAGTCGGTCGGTCTATCGCAAGCAATATGGAACCTAGCACATGCGTATCGGTGCACGGTAGGATGGAATTATCAGGAAGAATACCAAAGTAGTAGTATCATGGACAGTAAACACTAGGTATAGAGAATATGGACAATTAATAAAATCGTTGAGTATAAGGTACTTACTATGATAGACACCATCAACAGGGTAAAAGAAATTGGAAATATTGATCACGTTTAAAGAATGTTACTAACAATCGACAGAAAATTACCATGTAAACATTAAAAACACGAAACTCCGCGAAAGGATTTCTTTTCAGCGAATTTATTATCAAGCTGTACGATCGTATATATACGATTGAGGTTACAGTTAAAAATACATAGGTATCTATACGGTCATTTATTGTCATGTTGTGGATTAGCCACGACAGTTAGGCATTGTATGCAGACCAAAGCAACTTTCTTGGCCTACCTCCAAAATAATAAAGTGAGTAAATACTAGATTTCTCTCAAGCTTTGGTCAAATGATACCAGGTAAAGTGAGACTGGAGAAAAAAATCAAACGTGAAATTGATCTTAAATAAATTATTTTCTTTCCAATAAAAGGAATAAATGAATGGAATCACACCTTAATAACTGTATTATATATAATTGAAAACATACTCATGAGCAAAACAAATATTTATTAATTAAAATCAAATATGCACAACGTAGATATATTTTTAAATCAATGCATACGAAGTTTCGTCAAAAAATCGAAGTATTTCTGGATATCCGATATTCGACAGAAATACAGTTAAACATACGAACCCGGTTCAGTGGTCTAGAGGTTGAGCAAAAGTATGCGAGACCGAATGTGCTGGGTTTGATTCCTCTTTGCGAGGTAGTGTATGAGCACTACTGAGGAGTCCGATACTCGAACGAAATGGCTATCCAATGCTTCCAGGTTTTTATTGGTAGTCTAGATAAAATTATTTTGTGATTTAAACTAAGAAAAACAGTCATTAAAAAACGGAAATATTTAACTTAGCTGAAAGCAGCACTGATTTAGGAAATATTTTCAAAGTAGGTCAAATAACTGGATGGATAAATGACGTTTCATAGAAAAGCGACTTATACTCATGATATAACCGACAGAATATGCTGAGGTTACTTTATTTACATTCAAAAACAGAGTGAGTATTTGTGAATGCAGGAAAAGTCTATTTTGACATACTATGAATGAGAACTTTAAGGAAATAAGTCAGAACATAGAATGCGAAACTACAAGGAAAAAAAGCTGAACTATCAAAATGTGGATAAGACTGAATCTTAACCATTTGCATAATGTTCAGCAAGGAAAACAGTATATTTAGTTACGACAACTTACACAAAAATAAATCAAAGTATTTTAGAAGCTATAAAATATACAGCATAAATAAACAATTTAGTCAAACAAACGGGATAAAGACTTATTTGTGTAGAATAATCTGATTGGGTATCCAGTGCTGCGTGTGTTTGTGCGTATTCCCTCTGGTTTCCATGTTTATATTATATCCAATATTGGTCTGTTATATAATTAATCTATGGAGAATGGGGATTCGCCGTCTGAAAGTGGCAGATGTTAACCATATTTTACAAATCAGTAGTGACATTTTATAATTTTATGCATATAAAAAATAGTCTGATACTCATTATTGAAAAGAAAAGAGCATGCACAAGTGAGGTACAAAAACAAGTTTATATAAACGGTCGAAATACTTGAAAGATACTGGCATTAGAAATAACCACGCGTGTAAAAAATGAACCATTATGGGGGTGGGGAGATAGATGTTGTGTAAATGGTGATTTGATTCAGCACCAAAAACAACAAAGACGTTGTGTAAAAATACGAAAAAAAACGAATATAACTGATTAAACTTTAAGTAATAGAATAGTACAACTTTTGAAAGTAGAAATGAAAATTCTGTCCATATTTTTGAGAGCCAGATAAATCATGAATATTATTAAATGTAGAAACAAAATCATGGTAGTTAGATAATCAAAATCTGGAAAATTGGTTGAAAGTATGTAATTAGTTGATTACCTGAAGCATAACATGAAGACAGAAATGACATTTATTTAGGCTTTTTCAAAATATCATTCACGGAATATCTATTCCCATAAAGTAAGGAATGTGTTTTCAACAGTAACAAGATCTCCTAGATCATACAAAAGTGTGATACATGTCAAGTTAATTTTTTCCTAATATTTCAAGTCATCATTCAAAAAGGTAGCGTTATCGATTAAGTACGAATAACATTAACCGTAGCTAAACACATTTACAAAGTAGTAGGATTTTGACTTGAAAACTGGAATTACTGCATGATTTTGTGTTCAGTCGTATCGCTTTCCGGATAAACTCCATGTTGTGAACTAGATTTGAAAAATAATGCATACCGGTAGATAACATGGTGTAATGATACAATGAGACTGAGTAATGGCTGTTAATGAGACTGAATATTGACACAAACCTCGCAAATAAACTTAGATCAAAGACAAGACCACTAATCAGAAAAGTAGAAATTCAATATCTCACTAAATAACATGCTTATACATAAATTAATAACAAGAAAATAACACAATAAAATGTTACAAACGATTGAAGAATGGAAGGTTCGTAAATCGTTCACTCTCCAGTAAACCAAGATCCGACTGTTAGGGTTTATTCTGTCTCGTCATATTAGAGGTTCGGGAACATCAACTCTACCGCCCGAAAAAAACAAGGATCTCAGTTAAGAGTTTGACCAGTCTATCGAAATCATACCTAAGTTTGAAGAGCACACAATCAATATCATTGAATTCTAAAAGTATTGGTGAGTAAACAATTGCTTGCGAATGAACAAAACACAAAATATACGGTGCATGCACAACTATACAAACAGATTGAAAGTGCATACACTAAAAATATATAATGACAACGAGGAAAAAGAGACGAGAAAAAAAACTAAGTACGTGATTTTTTATTTACCTGTTCCCTCTACATACGTTATGGGTGTTTGTAGTGAGTTTAAATTGTTAACATCCGAAAAGCAAATGCAGAGAAATCAAATATGCGGGATGAAAAAAGTAAACAATGAAATTATTGCAGAAATACTGAATGCCTAGTAAGAATCACTTTTTATCTGTATATGTTTACTGAGGAGGAAAGGATATCTAATATTCATTCAACGACTAATGGTGAAACACTTACAATGACTAAAAGACGTATGACAAGTGAAAAATATGAAGAGACTCATATCTAATATTAATATTAGGTACCAACTAGCATTACTAATATCATTCTGAAAACAGTATTCGTACTTTTTACACAAACATACATCAACCATTCTTGTTAATATATATCCCACAATGATCAAGCCAAAGTTTTTGAGTAAGACATTTTTTCTAAATACGCTGTGTAAGATCTAGAAATACTATTTATTCAAAGTAAGCCTAGCACAATCTAAGAATTTAAAACTGGTATATGCTTTCTGTCCAGCTTGTAGACAGTAAGTATACAACATGGATCCAGGAGGTCTGTGATTGTTGACAAAAAAAGCTATCAATGAAACTGAACAGTTTTTAGATGTGATCTGTGAAATAGTTAAAACTGACAGTTGACAACATGAAATAACCGATTAGAAATCGACATTCTAAAAACTGTTTCTCCCGAAAACTATGTATTATTGAAGACTTGTCAAAAAAGAAAAACTGCAGGAAACCATTATGTTAATGAACAATTACCAATAAGTTTATCAGTATAAAATATAAATAAGAAAATACAGAAATGTAAAAATTACCTTTAGGACTGATAGATAAATATTTGCCACGAAATTTTGTTGACAAAAAATAATCTTGCCAAACTTTCCATTTATGTCGTAATGATTCACAATACTGACTGCAACCAGGTGGATGATGACTAACCTTAAATGAATCAAAACAAAAAATAAACGGACAAACAACCTGATGAGAGAATCAAGTTTTAAAAAAACGGATTATTATGAAACTAAAGTGTCTAAGAAAATTAGTTTGGCAAAACGTACACTAGAAAACAGACAGACAAGGAATGTATAGGATACTTTAAGTCCAGTACTAAGAGGAGTACAAGTTTATGAACAAAAGTTGCTGTATGCAGTCTACCAATGTTATTACTACAATCATCCTTAAACTGAATAAAGTACTTCGGAATTAATTACGTCAATCAAATAAAAGTAGAAAATCAAGTGATTAAAACCGTTAGAACAATATTATGATAATGTGTTATAACGTGAATATATATAGGGTATTGCGATAGGACTACACGCAATTCTACCGATTGACCGAATTCAGATATCCTAGTTCGACCCCAATACTGTTCCCCAACTCCAATAAATCAGAACACAGCCGTTAAATAAGAATTGTTTATGGGGTCAGCAGCAGAACAAAAATGGTTTACAGACAAGGCATATTTATACAGTTACGATGACTATTATCAGTAACCAATGGAAAGGAAGGACACGTAAAGGTTATAATTAGGACGACTCAAAATTGACCAATAGGGAAACGATACATGAAAGTCATAGTTAGGACACTGTAAATAATGGCCAATAGGAAATAACATGCGAATTATGTGAAGAGTCTGAAAACATACCATTTTGCATTCGAGATAATTTTTGGGATATTCTTGTAAATATCCTAACATAATGATTGTCAAATTGGCCGACGATGCAACTGACACTTATTGTCTAATCTACACAACAACAACCAACCAACCAAATTCCATTCAGGTTGATGGAATGAGCTGTGTAGTAATTCTAATAGTTCACTTCTCTTTGGGATTTGTGCTGATGATGTTGTCCAAAATGATAATGACAGATTCACAAGTAAACTATTCAGCTCAGAAAGCGTAACACATTTTCAGTATTTGTATAATGAATTAAAAATATACTCCATTATTTTATAAACCATTAGAGATAATGAATCTGAAATCTTAAATACGCTAGTACATACTTGATGATTATTGTTAAACAAAATAATACTTACGAAAGAAAACATTTTTTTCTAAGAAAAATATCGATTAAAACTCATAACCACTGCAAACTTCATCAATAAAGTAAATTGTACAGAAAGAATGTATTTTATTAAAAGGTTTTAAATAAATAATGAGTAGTTTTGTATGTTTCAAGTAAACAAAGAACCACGCCAAAATAAGGCGTCGACAAGGCATAATTACAGCGGGAGCAGCAACAACAAGAATAACAACAACGATTGTGTCGGCAACACATGTGCATATGCGTATACACACACAAACAAACATGAACACTGACTTCAATTATTGTTTTATTATGTTATAACAAAAATGGTAAATTTTGAAAACAATAAACTAAATATATATGAAAAATACTAGACATTATTTGGTAAATGCATACATCCACATAATTTAAATTTCACGTGTGGGGGGTGGTGAAGAAAGTGGGAGAGATTGATGAATGTGAATTAATTAATGAAAAGTTAATTTGCCATTTTTGTTTAATGGTAAAAGATGGTAACAGTAATAATAGCAGAGACAAAAATAGCAGCTTTTCAGTATCCAACATATGCTTTTACTATCCATCTAAGTATATTTTAGTTGCCTGAAAAAAACCGGTTTATATTACATAATATTAGGTTTAGAAGGATATTTGTTATATGGTTAACAGTAGGATTCAGGAGGCGCGTTTCTATTTAGGACTTCTCAGCTGGATTTAACTGTACCAGTGGTAATGTTCACATAAATACTTAAACTCAATACTTTTGGCTTCAAACCTACAACATCCTATTCACTGAAATACTGATGACATTAACTTATTTGACGGATATGAAACTTTTAGTAAGGGTTGGTAAACTTTATTTGATGATATTCAGGACTACAACCGATTAGACTTTGCAGACAGTTTAACAGTATTATCATGCTTCAAAAATGAGAATTTCTTTAAAATGAAGCATTAGACCTCGTATTTACAAAGTCATATTCTATACAAAAAGTCGGTTTGCAAGAAGTCATCACACGCGTTATTATATGTTTACAATAACCAATGTAATATGTTACGATTTTTGAAGCAATAATAAAAATTCAAAGGTAAACACCGCTACGATTTGAGAAGGCTGAAAAATATAACGCGAAAGTCGAAATGCCTATAGAAGAAACTAGGGCTAAGATCTTGAGGCATTACAGAAATAGTCAATGAAATTTAATGTAACCATGATAGATAATCAATCCCAATATAAGTAGTAAGATTATCAGACCTAGCATACGAATGATTTGGAATCAATATTAAATTTGATTCACCGAAAAGGACGAATAATGCCAAGAGTAAATGAGAGACCCGAATAACCTAGTTTCACACAAAAAAAAAAAGAAATTGTACCAAAAAAATAAATTGACAATGATAAAGATTTAAATGTAGATGGATAAAGAACAATCCTGCATTGTTTAACATTAATTAACGACAGATTCTCATGATGATAATCGAATATAGAAAATTTGGTAATCGCTACGCCATATACTGAAAAAAGTAGGCTTCAAGATGGACATGTAAGAAAAGTATTGGAGTCACATAAAAAAAAATACTACACTACATATAAATTTGACTGGATATTATCCCTAATTTGAGGAATATACATTTATGCATATGCAAGCGGATAAAAACAAAATGCATTTTCATACCTGTTCTGAAATACAACGCCAACCCATATCATCTGTACGATCACATTCATAAGTTTCGCCGAGCAATGAATTAAATGGTTTTCCTACACGGTAAGCAGTTGAACTATAACAACTAACTGAAAATGCTACAACATAAGCCATTTGTTCCACTGGATCTCTTGTCTGTGAAGCATAATCTAATAGATGGGAATATGTGAAATCCTCAACAGCTCGTTGAAGGAATGACAAAGGTTCGTTAAAATTTACCTGAAACAGTAAGATTGTGTAAGACTTTGAATAGGAATCTCTCTAAATGTTTAATTCAGAATATATATATATATCTAACATTGAAGGATGAGTAATTTGATACGAAGTTAATTTGTTCCAACCACATGAGCTATAGATTGATCAAAACATTAATATTTTCCAATTCACATTAAAACTAAGTGGATTATCAAAACATTACTACAATATTTATTCAAATAAAAAACTGCGATAACTTCCTCAACTTCATTATTTGTTTTCATTTCCGTCAAGTTCTCTACAAGGTTTCCCAGTTTTTAACAAACAGCTTCCCGGTTTTCCATGATGGTCTAACCTTAATCGACTCATGAATCCAACTATGAAAAATTACTACAATATCCACAAAAACCCCATTTCGATTATTTGTATAAGTTTAGTCTCAGAATTAGTACTTAAACTATTTGTCACATTAATTTACTGAGTTTCTCTGTGTACTTAAGTAATTAAAGATACAAAATTTCAAGTACCAGTGTATTCAAAGTGTGAATAGTTCATATTTCACAAACATAAGTGGTGAGAAAATAGTGAGAATTAAGTTGTAACTAACGGATCAAGTGAAGTAAAAAGTACATTAATGAAGGATTACAGGACAGTCTGAAATATTTTGATAGTCGACCTTGACCCTGACCTAATTCTAACTGGATGTAACAAAGCCATGTGTGCTTTATCAAATTAATTTGTTGAACCTCAGTTTATAAGGAGATAGAAGTATTTAACAATACATAGGCTTATTTCGTATAGCTATTCGACTACGTTGCTCCTGAATTCTTTTAATTAATTATACGTAACAAAAGAGGTACTTTAATTATGACATTATTAAGCAGAATATAAATGACACAAAATACAAACGCTCACAGGAATGGGAATTTTCGCAAGATCTTTACCGATAGCATTTTTAATTATACCCCATAAATTTAGCGCAATTTTTGGTGAAACAGGTATGGCATTTCGACGTTTACGAACTTGTCCATATTTCAATGTGTTATTATGCTGGTCAGTAGTAGAATTTTTGTTATACGTGTTTGGATATCCATCAGACTGTTGGGTTGGGGAAAAAAAGTAAAACGATGACATAAATAGCTGTGAATATTAGAGAGGAAAACCACTTGTATAAAAAATGTAGTTTAATTGAGATCGCAACGTAGTCACAGTTGTCTGGCTACAATGATTGGTATAACACAATTTTGTTCGATGCTTTCTCGACTCATCCACAATAATTTGGGGATCACTTAGCTCTGAGCTTTTTGAATAAGAAAAACCTTTAGCATTGGGTTGCTTTAGGCGTTTTGATTGTGTTTATTTGCTTCAGATTTTGTATGGCATATTTCAATACTGTCAATCAATAAAGATCAACATAAACATAGATTTTACATCTATCAAGTTAGTCCTGACTACCAAAGGTAAGTTTTACATTTCACTAAGAGCAAATGTAATTAAATTAAACTTGGCAATCAAAAAACATATCAGAAAAGGAACTTTTTTAAAAGCTTGGTTATATTTGACATAGTGGAACCTATAAAGCTCATGAAGAACTGAATGCATTATAAATAAATCATGAATTTACTGACCATTTATTGATGTAAATGACAAGCATAGGGTTGTAATAAGCAGTCTGAATAAGTGGTTGGGAACTTTAGTGGATTATAGTTTATGTGAGAGAGAGAGCGGGGAAGGAGAAACAAATCTTGGATTTAATTCTTTTGTGATAATAATTCTTTGTCACAACTTGCACGCAACCATATAAGTCTCAATCTCTTCATTCATGTGTAGATTGGATTCACTTTAGGTTTAAATGGGATTATAATTAAATTTGTATCTATAATTTTGGTAAGTCCATTGTACTTATGCTATTGTATGGCATTTTCTTGACTATCTTAGTCTTAATTCAGTGAGTCAATCAGTCAGTCACAACGTAGAACTTTGTACGTACGTAAGTACGTACATCAGTTCGAGTTACCATACCACATTATCACAGAAATACAATTGTCGATTCAAATCCCATAGTGGTAGAAGTAGTAAGAGTATAGGCAGTAGTCGGAAAGATTAGGGTTTGAAGACGTTACTCAAGAATTATGATCGAGTGAAATAAATTTGGAAAGAGAAAAAGATAAGGACATGAAGAATTCAGGAGATTAGAATTTGGCACAACACAAACAGTGGATGCAGCTTCGCCATTGCAAACGATTTTGAGTCATATCATTCAAGGTCTCAACCATCGACTGCTATCATCACGCGGATCCCAACCAGGTAGTCTACACCTACCAACATGGCTCACTCCACTTGTCAGTGACTTCATGGATTTGTGCCACGTTTTGGTCTGGCCAACCCTAGATTTAATACGACCTACTCCTACATCATAAAGCATCTCACGTCGGGGTAGTCGGTGGTTGGGCATACATAACACGTGTCCAAGCCATCTCAACTGATGAACTTTCACTACTTCATCATTATCTAAGCATTGCTACAACAGACGGTCGCCATTATCTCTTCTTTCAGCCACCACACCATAAGATCCACCTACGTGTCTTTCCCTTTAGCTTAGTTTACCTACTTGAGCATTTAAGCCATCAGCCACTATTACCACATCAGAACGCCCAGCTTTTCGGAGAAGGTCGGAAAGCTTTCTATAAAACTCATCTTTTACCTCACCTGGGCTGCAATCAGTGGGAGAGTAGGAAGAGACGAAGAAAAGGCAACGAAGAGTGTCCCTATCTTTCTGAGTCCTTACTGTCCCGTTTAGTCGGACAGCGCACAGACGACTGTCTACTGGGATCCAGTCTAAAAGAGCTAGTTCTGCCCTAGGACCTACGCGAGAGAGGCCATGGGAAGCAGCATCATGGCTTCCAGATACACGAAGTGTGAATCGAGATAGTTCTTTCATTTGACATGGTGAGGTCAAATGAATGACGCTACTCGGATACTGTATGCGCGTTTCGGAGACGCAGCACAAATCGATGGGACGAGATTCTAAAGTCCTAGCTAAGGAAGTCTGTTGTCCTATTTGGCACGATGTTCGGACGTAAAAAGCTCCTAAATGTAGTTTAGAGCGTGTATTCAGGAGACTGGGATTAACGTTCCGCGTACTCGAATCATTTACCCTAGCGGTGTGAGGTGATACAGGGACGTAAGAAGGGTTAGTCGTGGAGATAAAAGAGTTATTAGGAGGTGTAGGAAGGATTTGAATGTGAATAACTTGGTCTCGTGGTCTCCTGGGTCCCATATTGGGTTGTCATGCTTGACGGTTTACACTTGAATTGACTGGTTTGTTATAGTCTCGCCCATTTTGAAAAAATACCTTGCTAAAATACGCCTTAACTTACCGGCATAGATGTAAAAACATTAGTTCTGTTGGTGTAACCATTCGGTAGTTCTAAATCACTGCCTGAAACTGATGTTTCTTCAACATTCACTAAACTTCTTAAGCTTGCTGATGACACTTGAGTTATATCACTATTAGGCAATGATGATGAGTTATAATGTAATGTTCTAGGCATTTGTACCATAGGTTGATTATTTGTCGAAACAAGTGAATCATTATGTCGTTGTTCAGTCATATCCAAATTAGACATGGCGTCATAAAATTCATCACTGTTTTCTTCACTAAGTGTTTTTTCTACTGACTGTTTTACAGTTTGCTTGGTTTCTATAAAAGAAAATGGAAATATTTACTTTTTAAAAAAACAAACCTTCATGTGGATTTGTTTAAGTCAGAGAAAGAAAAGTAATGGAATAGGACTGATCACATTTCTTCCATATTCATTAATTGTGCAGTAAAATGTTGAGGATGGAAAACGATCGGATGGAATTTAATAGACGTCAATGTTCGCAAATCAAAGATAAATAAGTAATTAACTGAGTTATTAACAATTCATAATTTTCATTAGTTATAGAGAATAGTATTGCATGTTTAATGAACCCACCTTATATGTCAATATTGAATCACTAAGTAATATCAGGGTAACATATAATAAAAATAAAATTTCTTAAAACTTCTACGTGATAGTATCTAAAATACTGACCTCAATAATTATCGGATGCCTAACTAAGACTCGTGAACTCCAATCACGAGAAAATCAGACTGGTTTCAGACCTGGTCGTGGCTGTATCGATCACATATTCACCATTCGTCGGGTTTTAGAACACAGGTATGCTTTTCGGCGTCAGACAGTGATAGTTTTTCTTGACTTAAAAGCAGCATTTGATTCTGTAGACCGAGAGGTTCTGTGGCAGTGTCTATCATTGAAAGGTGTACCTCAGAAGTACATAAACCTTGTGAAGGCTCTTTACTCGAACACTACCAGTCGAGTGAGAGCTTATGGCGAACTGTCATATGATTTTACAACCTCAAGTGGTGTCCAACAAGGCTGTCCACTATCTCCATCTTTTTAAATTTCATCATAAACCTACTGTTAGAAAAAACGTTCTCATCGACTGAATTTTTGGGCATCGATCTCCTTCTAGGTGGTCCACTTACCGACTTGGAATACGCAGATGACATAGTCTTGTTTGGCGAAGATGGTAATAAAATACAGGGTGTTTTGGTAGTACTGAGCAACAATACCAGGATGTTTGGGATGTATTTCTTGCCCTCAAAATGCAAATTGTTACTCCAGGACTGGTTTGCGTCAACACCTAAACTAAAGATAGAGAGTGAAGTAGTCGAACGCGTCGACAACATCCCTTATCTTGGAAGTCTGATCAGCCCTAACGGGTTGGTGTCTATATATATATATATATATATATATATATATATATATATTTGCGATTGTACAGCTTTAAAAATGAATTCTCCAAAAACAGAACTCCTCGCTGAATCAATCTTTCTTATGTTTATGAAAGTGTTAATCATTTAGTGAAAGCATAAAAAGTAACAATAATTGGATTAAATTCGGTGAGAAAATTTCAATCCAGAATACAGCCTCCCAGTTTATTTAAACACACTAGTTTAATTTAAAATAAACGATCACTGATGCGATTATGTTTTATTTTTTAGTTGTTCAATTAGATTAAGTTAATGTACAGTTTAACGAATAGATTTATGTAAAATCTTACGCGTTACTACAGTTCCAATGTCAAATAACAAAACAAGAATAAAATGAGATTGTTCTGAGAATCATCCAATTAAGTGGATAGATTATATCATGTATTGACAACAACTAATAATTACAGTACACTGAAAAGTTGTTTCATTATGGTTTGGAAATTATTAGCAATGGGTAACTGAAGACCATATTATGGAATGAAGCTAACAGTTTCGAATATTAAGAGGAATATACTCATTTTCTTTAAACAGCTAAGTTGGAATCCAATGGTTCACATTTGTCATCTTGAATGAAACACTTTTAAAATAACAAAAAAATCGGCATATTCTAATTTCAACTTAGAAAAATTAGAACATAGTCTACAATCCAAGAACCGTTTAAAAGTAAATAAATTCCAATTGTAAAAAAAAACACTAAGAAACCTCTTCCATCAGGTTTTATACTATGCCTTTATTTAGTAATTGTATCATATGAAATTAATCATTAAAGTACTAAAAGTCAAATCGACGCAAGATGATTTAATATCATCTCACATGGTCAACGTCCACCTCTACTATATCTACACATAAACATGAATTAAAAACATTCTGATTAAATTATACCAACAAAGGTTCGTTACTAGACTTCTAACACATAAATGACATAGTTCAGTAAAAACTAATTACATTTGACAGGATAAATAATTTTCGGAAAAGTTGTATCCTCTACAGTCAATAAACGTAAACTAATGTCTGATAACTAATTTGAATTCATGCTTGATCAGATTGAAAAAGAGTGTAAAATCAGTGAATTATTAAATTAGTATTAAAGGGTCAATAAATAATCAAATGGTTGGTGTACTATGACAAAAATTAGTTTACAATTCATTGAAGAGCGAAAATCAATGCCTTTTTGATAGATCAGTTAAATTTACTTGAAATATCTAGATAATCTAGGGATACTGTGTCACATTGTTAATAAGACTTATTTTAAGACTTCATGATGTTTTCTGGGTTTTTTTCTTTCAGTCTACTGTTTACAACTAATTATTGATTGGTTTAGTTCTTATAACAAATAAATAAATAATAATGTGAACTGACTATAAATGTTGAAAGACTAGATATTGATAAAAGAAAGCCTTGAAATTAGATTTTGTAATAGCGACCGGGTTCAAACCGGTGCCACGGTCATATATATATTGATGAACAAACATGAAACTGATTTTTCACAGCAATGCGTGCATGTCATCATTTTACGGTTGTTGGTATAACTAAGCAGTGTTGAGACATCTCACGTAATACCCAACACCAGATTAAATGAGATCGAACCTCTTAAAGCAGTGATTTGAACAAAAGTTCGTTATTAATATTATTTAATACAGTGATCTCATATTCAAAAAACCATGATTCATCCAACTTTAATCAAATAGTTATTATATAATTGGTAATCAAGTTCAGTATATTGGAATTTTGAATATAAACGAAATATTTCACCATAGCAAACAGTCGGTCAAATGCAATGTAGACATTCCGACATATATGTGTATCGACTCAGGATACCACACCACATCAGTAAAATAAGATGCCAGAGTAGTATAAGTAGCAACGGTATTAGCGGTAGCAGAAAAATGACGCAAAAAAGATATGATTCGAAAAGAAAGCATGGATTAGTGGAATGAAAAATTATGGGATAATTTGGAAACTTAAGGATAAAATATAAGAGTAAATGCACTTGCGCCATTGAAAACGATTCTAAGTCATATCACCCGAAGTCTTTAACTATTGGCTGTGAAAATCGAGAGGACACTAACCAGGTAGTTTGCGCCCACCTACACAACTCGGTTCAACAGTGAATGATTTCATTGATTGGTGGCACGTGTTGATTTGCCCGCTCAATCTATTAAAGCAAAAATTTTACAATAATTGAGTAAATAGTCAATCGCTAATTACCTATGATTGATATCAATTAACTTTGCTCTTTCTTAAATAACCACCAATAAACAGGAAATGGTACACTTTAATGCTTGGTAGTATATTTCCCTTGAAAACAAAATAAGGTATCGAGTTTACAAGACGATACATAATTCTATGCATAAAGGAGAGAAATTCTTGGATTATATCGATAGACATATTCATAAACAAATAATCAAAGCGTAGGTTTTGTTGATAGTATATTGATTATAGTAAAAAAGACAAATCATACTGAGTATATACATGAAATTCTTTGCCCTCGAATGCCCTGGTACGGCCGAGAGTTAGGAATGCCTGCACTCTCTTTTGAAATGCTCTCACACGGCCACGCGTAAAAAGAAAGTTCTACTCACTGCCTTCTCGCATCAGGGGTGTTGTTTACGGAATCGAGAGAACGAAAAGCGAATGTCCGGTGCTTTGACCGGGTTGGTGGATATGGAGGATCCACCTTGAGGAGTTGTAAAACCCTGATTCCAAACAAATGGTGTACGTATTCTCTAGTACCCTGAGGGATAAAATGGCGTGTAAAATTGTTGGTCACTGGCGGCCATGAGACTGCATCTCCTGGAGTTACTCCACTACCTCGTGGGTCAGACCTCTAGGTCAGGGGCTCGGGTGTGGCCCCCTTAGAAAACCACCTGCTTCGGTCTAGGTACCCGGGCAGTATCATAGCCCTCACACGATTAAAGTGAAATGACATTTTTTGTGTGGCGCATATATATCTGATGCCCCTTTGTACCAATATTTATGTTCAAATAAATAAATAAAAAAAATAATAAATATTCATGCTAAATCAAAGCATACATCTAGATATATGTGAAATCACCAAGTATCAAAGATTTCGGAATACGCATATAGTATGATCTAAAAAACTTTCTTAAGTGGTTTAAAGTACTTGACTATAGAGTTAGCAGATTACAAATATTAAAAAGTTCTATAAATGACGCTATCAATGCAAATATTAGTAGCCCATTCACTTAAAACTGTTTACATCACAACTGTGAGTCTAAAGAGTTTTTACACCATTTAAACAATCAATACACTTATAAAAAATAAACATACATGTATATCGAAATCATATATTGAATGATAATGACAATAACTTTAATCGCCATTTTAGTGACAGTTTCATAACAAATAAATACAAACAAGGCTGAATTGTGTACGTCGAAGAAACTTATCTAAAGTGTTTTTCTACAATGGTCTTAACCTTTAGTTTCCCAATGTCAATGAAGGATGCTTCATTTTTCTAAATACAATTGTATGAGTTACTTGTTTTAGGTACGATATGTGTAAGTTAATACTAACTAATTATCTTGAAGCGTCAATAATTTGTAAACTAGACACGAAATTAACAACAAGAACTGATGTACAGGCATCAAATAGTTCGAGTTAGACCGACAAATTCATCGGTTAGAGCGTCATAATGTCAAGAGTGATATTAATGGGGAGAAAACTTCACATCATATCGCTCGAAATATAACATTTATTTGAGTTGTGAAGAGAATACGAGTTTTTATAATTAGTTATAACACAAATAGTGTGACAAAACAGGCTTCAAGAAATCCACTGTAAAAAAAACTTGGTGATAGATATTGAAAAGGAATAAAAAAAACTACTTATTTAACCTGAATGTTGATAACGCTCTTAAAAAGAAACGAAGTGCATGACTTTAATATGACTTCCTGAAGGATCTTAGCACTCAATGTTTCTGTCAGAGCAATGCTTTGTTAGATAAGCCATGTCGCAATAAAAGAATATCAGTTAGCATAGAGGGTCCCACTTGTTTGTAGTGGTCAAAAATAGACTGATCTACAAGAAGCTTCACAAGTTAGCTATTATTGCACGAAGTGTGACCTTCAGGATATTATCAGTTACCCTAAAGAAAATTGGTAATTTGTCCACGAACACAGTTTGCACATTTAAGACCCACACAGCAATATAAATTCCTTCGACAGTGTTTTGTTAAAAACTACTCAACTGACAGAATAACTCCAAACTATAATTTGTTGGATCGTATACAAATACCACTAAAAGATCTAATTTTTGGTAGGGCAAGTAAGAATTAAGTCTGAAAATTAAGAGTTAATTTAATCAGGTTGGCGTATGACCTACAAAAGAAGTACCTTACAACCAGTGTAAGGTTTCGTGAAGATAAGAATTTCCATAGACTCCATACCACGAACTGATTTTAGTTAGACTATCATTGAAAGCTTGGGAGCTCAAATAGTTACGTTTTAAATTTAAATGATTCTTGTTTAATTTGTGTACACGTTTTGTATATGAATGCGTTATTTTGTCGTATAAAACAACTCATATTTCGTTGACAAGGAGTACCATCTTTTTGATATCTGTTCATAGTGGGCATTGCATCAATAATTCAAACTTGCAAGCACTGATCACTCGGTCGCAATCACCTTAAGCAGTCGAACGAGATCTGCAAAATTCATATAATCTTTTTTCGATGAAAATATTTTCCCTTTACTTGTTAATAACAACAAACCCAATTGAGAACATAATTTATGATTAATAAGCTATATAAGTGAATAGTGATGCTCCAATTTAATGTAGCATGTATAAGCAGACACCGATTACATGATATGCCAAGATTGATGCAATTTAGTATAATTTGGAATTGATAAATGGACAATAAATTCCCAGTAGTTTGCTTGCATATCAATTATGGGTTTATGAGATACCTCTCAGTTTCAGCAAAACCTGTGTGTTACCACATCTGTATTAAGGCTACAAAGTTAAAAAAATTCAAGTTTAGACGAATTATATTGTTTCTAAATAACTGTATCAAAAGTCGAGTTAGACGATAGCATACGTAGAGAAACAGTTTAGTCACCCACGACGGTTTAAACGTGATATGTAACAGAAATGACAAGGCAGATAGAACAAAGATTGGAGCTGAGGTGAGAAAGAGTGGTAATATAAAGGGAAAGAAAAAGGGGAAGATATACTATATATATATATATATATATATATATATATATATATATATCAGTCAGTCAGTCAGTCACAACGTAGGACCAGGCACATATATGCATCGGTCCAAGTTGCCATACCTCGTTAGCACAACAAGATCACCGGATTCATAGAAGTAATTAATTTAGTGGTGGTAGTATATAAAGAAAGGTTGTATATAAGTATATAGTATAGGAAGGAAAAAAGTTATGAATCAATTTTAATCTCAAGGT
Organism: Schistosoma mansoni; assembly: GCF_000237925.1. NCBI lineage: Eukaryota > Metazoa > Platyhelminthes > Trematoda > Strigeidida > Schistosomatidae > Schistosoma > Schistosoma mansoni. Next base: position 27,182,586 of record NC_031496.1, read on the forward strand.
TTAAGGGATGATAAAGAGTGTATACACCTACGCCATTGTGATCGATTCTGAGCCATGTCACACAGAGTCTCCAACCATTGGTTACGATAGTCACGCGGACCCCAACAAGGTAGTCTGCATCTACTAACATGGCTCAGACTAGAAGTTAGTGACTTCAACCACTGATGCCATGTTTTGGTTTGGCCGCCCCTAACTTTCTTCCAACCATCCCCAATACTAGTCATCATAGAGCGTCGTTTTAATCGGTGTTCAGGCATACGTAACACGTGACCCAACCATCTCAGTCGATGAAGATTCATCACCTCATCAACTGATTTACCATCATTCCCTAATACCCTGTGTCTAACCTCACTATTACTTACCCGGTTATCCCAGCAGATGCGAGCAATATTTCTAAGGCATCTGTGGTCAAATACTAGTAACCTACGAGTATCTTCTACTCTTAATGGCCATGTTTCACAGCCGTGAAGTAGAACAGAGCGAACTGAAGCGCAGTATACTCGTCCTTTAATTGATAGGCGGATATCTCGTCTTCGCCATAGGTGACGTAAGTTGGCAAAAGCCAAACGAGCTTTTTGAATCCGTGCAGAGATTTCGTCAGACACCAATCCATTAGGGCTGATCAGACTTCCAAGATAAGTGAAGTTGTCGACGCGTTCGACTACTTCACTCCCTATCCTTAGTTCGGGTGTTGACGCAGGCCAGTCCTGGAGTGACAATTTACATTTGGATGGGGAGAAACGCATCCCAAACATCCTGGCATTATTACTGAGTCCCAACAGAAGACTCTGCATTTTGTCAGCGTCTTCACCAAATAGGACTATGTCATCTGCGTATTCTAAGTCGCTTAGTGGTCCCCCTGGTAGGAGATCAATTCCTGAAAATTCAGTCGACGAGAGTGTTATTTCCAGCAACAGGTCTATAATGAAATTAAACAAAAACGGGGATAGTGGACAGCCTTGACGGACACCACTTGAGGTTGTAAAATCTTATATATTGGGACAATCAGTGATTGTGACCAGTCGGATGGGATTACATCCGTCTCCCAGATTTTAGCCAGAATATTAGTCAACCTAATCGCTAAAACTGGACCACCATATTTAAAGACCTCTGGAGCCAATCCATCTGGACCAGGTGCTCTTCCTCGTTTCAGATTACTTATAGCCTTTTGAACTTCAAGTAGGGTCGGGGGGCCTACTTCAATGTTCCATTCAGGTTTTCTGGGAATAGTGGGTAGTTGTGCAGTAGCTGAAGGCCAGCTAAACTGCTCCTTAAAGTGTTCCGCCCATCGTTCTAAACGTTTGGGTTGAGAGCAGATAAGGGTTCCGTCTTTTTCCGAGATTGTCTCACTTACACTTGACTTCTTAATTCCAGTTTCTTTTATTAGTCTGAATAGTTGTCTGGTGTTGCCTACAGCCGCCGCCTTTTCCATCTCTTTTACTTCCGTCGCCCACCACTGCTCACGATCGTTCCTTAGACTTTTAGTTAACCTAGATCTAATTTCTTTACGCTCTTCGTCATGTTCAGAGCCTGATGGGATGAGTTTACGCGAATCCATCAGTGAAATAGACTTAGAAGAAATCCACTGGTTTTTTGGAGCCCTATGGTTTAAATGACTAATAGATGTGACTGCTGTTTCCACAGCTGTTCGTGTGTCTTTCCAAGCAGCATCTGGGTCAGTCTCGTTTACAGAACTGCCTAGATGTGAACTCAGTTGTTTCTGGAATTCGCATTTGGCTTTCTCGTCCTCCAGTTCAATCCTAATGGGTCTTCTTAGTGTACTTTTCCTGCGTCCATTGAGGCGCAGACAAATGCGCGCTCGTATTAAAGCGTGATCAGAGTCCAAACAAGCATTCCAATACGAGCGACAATCTTCTATTGAGCCTCTCCAACGATGACTGATGACAATATGGTCTATTTGAGTCCATCGTTGGTTTGGTGCAGGTGGTCGCCATGTTAGACTATGTCTCTCATTATGCTTAAAATTAGTGCTTGCTAAAAATAAACGATTGTCTGAGCATGGTTGCAACAGACGATCACCATTATCGGTTCGTTGAGCCGGAATACTAAAACACCCACCTAAATATCTTTCTGTTTGATTTAAGCTGCCTACCTGGGCATTAAAGTCACCCGCTACGACTACTATGTCTGAGCGCTTAGCTTTTTGAAGAAGCTCAGAGAGCTTTCTGTAAAAGTCATCTTTCACTTCATCATGGCTGCAGTCAGTGGGAGCGTAGGCAGAAACGACGAAAAGGCAACGACGTGTGTCCCAATCCTTCCGAGTTCTTACGGAGCCATTTAGCCGAACAGCACACAGGCGACTGTTAACGGGGATCCATTCTAGTAGTGCCTGTTCTGCCCTTGTACTTAGTGCTATGCCTATACCTGCAAGTCCGCGAGAACTAGCCAACGGGTCGCCAGATACACGTAGGGTGTATTTCGTCGGCTGTCCATTTTGGCGAGGTGAGGTCAAGTGAATGACCACACGGATCCTGTATGCGTGTTTCGGAGACACAGCATACATCAATGGTACGAGATTCTAGGGTTTTAGCTAAGGAGGCCTGTTGACCGATTTGGCATAGGGTACGTACGTTGAAGGCTCCAATGTGTATTTTGGAGCGAGGTTTTAGTAGACCTGGGACAGTGTTTTGCGCACTAGAATCGTTGGCCATGGTAACACTTGAGGAGGAAACCAAAAGAGGAAGTTTAGTGTTGAAAGTCAAGGTAGAAGGAATAGTAGGAATTGAAGAAGGAGATTGATTATGAATACAGTGGTCTTGAGTGCTGTTAGAGGTATGAGGGCAGTTATCACTTCCCGGTTGCCCACACCGTGGAAGGGTTCTTCTAGAGGTATCTGAAAAGGAAATTGGGTTAGAAGTGGTCTTAATGACCTGAGAGCGTGACCGCAGTGCCCAAGGGACAACTACTTGAGGTCGGTCACACACGACCTTTTTGTGGGTAGTTTTTGTGTTAGCTCCGTTCTTCAAAGGACCTTACCGCCGGAGACGGATATCCGTGGGATAAGGCGAGGTGTGCATTTTTAGGGTCGACCTTTTCTAACCCCACCCCTCCTTGTGGGAAGGCAGCATCGCTGTCATGCTGGTTGTCTGAAGGAAACACCTTACTGCTGTCACACCTCTGTACAGTCAGCAGTACGACTTCGCCTTCGGACCTTGGGTTTGCTGCTTTTAGTCTCACCGCTCTTCAAACGACCTGCCTGGCATGGTAGGACCTTGAGGAACGATTGTTCCAGCCAGTATAGCTCGGTTGATTCATCACGATAGGCAAGCCCGACCACCACGTCAAGGTAGCAGCAACGGTCGGGTATATATATATATATATATATATATATATATATATATATATATAAATTACCAAGTTTTGATTTGATAATTTTGAATAAATTGAGCATTGGGTAGATTGTTATAA
>NC_031496.1:27186214-27214127 GCF_000237925.1 Schistosoma mansoni
TGATACTCTCAGCTGATAAAATAAAATGCAGTTCGTATCTTTTGTCGCATTTTGGGCTGTTCTCCGGGTCTTACATTAATAATCAAATATTAAGACTGGGAACGTTTCCGAATGTTACAGTACAACTTGCGTTACAATGTAAATGTGGAAATTGTTAAGTATACAACTTCTTACTGAATATGAATAAGTAGTATAAAACAATAAACAAAGAAGTGGAAGGAAGCAGAAGAACACCTGATAAATGTTTGACATTTAGTAAAAAACTGCTAAATCTTAAGATCTCGATCGATGATATACCTAATATCTGTATATGAATTGTCACAGACACTGGATTAATGATAATTTGGTTATTTATTCTCTGAAAAAGTAGCCTACACTGAGTCAGGAAACGTCGGAAAATCTAATTTTTCTACTCATTGGGATATTACAAATATTATATATATATATATATATATATATATATATATATATATGACCTTGTTCAAAATATTAATAAATGAACAGCCAGATTATGAGTATTATTTACCTCGGATTATCAATGTCTATATGATGTTTGTGATACACACCAGGCATTTAAATTAAAACTGGTGTTCTTCTTAGCAGATACCTTTCAAAACATTTAATCTAAGAGTATAATTTACTAGACAATTATATAAAATCTAGTATGCCGCACCCACTTTAACTAGTAAGAAACTTTATGCACATACTATATGTTGCTCTAGAATCTTAGAATCACTAGTTCCAACCTGTAAGTTAACATTTAATGTTTGCTGGCCCAACTTAAGGATGAGATGTCCATTTAATAACATCCTCTTACTTTTGTGAGTAGGCTTTCAAGATTGGAAAGTAGTGAGCAGGTCTTTCTCAGGACATGTTATGCGAGGACCTTCATATGCAGTGAAGCTTTTCGACACTCCGAGCCATATCTGAAGCACTTGAGGAAACCATGACTGTTTAAAATCCAAATATAGTAGAAAGTAATGTTTGGGAAGAATAGCCGACGTAAGTCAAAACCAACATCGCCCACCAATTGGCACCTGATATTACACTTTAAATGATCAATCTATCATTCCTAGATCAATTTTTGCTCATTTTCTTATATTCTTCTTTAGCTCTATGATCTTTTCTTAATTTTGATGTTATTTTCTGATATAACCTTGAACCAATTAATTACCACTAGTAGTAAGCATACTATTATGGTATTACTAAAAGTAACGTAAATATAAATGAAACTGTAACTTAATAAAAGTTTGTGTATTGGATTTCGAGTTAATTACCTATTGCATGAGGATTAGAAATTACACAACCAAACAGTTCATACAAAAAAGTAGGTGGAACGAAATTTGGACTTGCGACCCAATAAATGAAAGTGAATTATTTAAATCATTCAATTATATAGACTTAATTAGAATGACTAAAGTACTTTAAAATTCGAATACAACAAACTTTTAGTTCTCATTCGTAAAACAGGTAAATTATGAGTCTTTAAAAAAGCGTTCATTCACTGATGATTATTTAAAACGAAACTAGAACAATTTTTCACGGAACGTGTTCAAGACGTCATAAGAAGTAAGTTATTCGTTAACACTGGGAAAAGACATAACTGGTTATTCATGTAAATACACATAACTTTGGGTAAATTTTTTGACATAACACAAAACGGTCAACCAAAGTGATAAATACAGCTGAATTAAGCAGGATAAATCTAAGTGCCAGATACACTAGAATACATAGGAGATTAAGATAAAAGCAATATAAGACTCAATAAATTGTGATACCACATTCCATATACAGAAAGACAGAAGTGGAAAATAATTTTTGCGAATGAAAGAAAAAAATATTTACACCAAGAAAGAGCAAAAACTAAGAAGAGACCTTTTTTAGTTTATAAGAGCTAGAACTTTCTTTTAGTTGATATTCAGGACAAGATTCGAACACTCCACTTTGGTGTGGGAATTCTTTAATAGGATTATACCCAGACTTTTACATGTTAATGACATTTTGAATGGTGAGTAGTGAAATCCAGGACATCTCGATTTAATCATGAATACGAACAACAGAACGGTAGAAAATTCTTACAAATAATAAAATAATATATTGGGAGAATGGACTAGTTAGTCAACATGATTCAGTGGTCTGATGGATACACTTTTCAGCGTTTGAAACAATAGGTACTATGTTTGGGTGCCAAAAGGAACATCGTAGGGATCCATGAACCTCTTACACGATAGAAAATATAGATTTTAAATGACACTGTTAGTCGTCATCCTCAATACAACAAGAAAAATATCAACATAACAGCTGTAAACAGATTTACATTCACAATCATACATGAACTTTTGCATTAATGTCACATGTTATTATGCTCTTACATAATTTAACTTGGTATGTTATTCATATGAAGATCACATTTTTGTATTTCAAAGGCAAAAGAGAACAAACTCGGAATTGAATGAGATTGGAGCTCATGTTTGAGAATGTCAGCAAAGTTAAAATATATATATATATATATTTGTGCGGAGAGATATATATTAAGATAGGAGGAAAGATACGTGTATTAAGACTGATTAAAAGGAGTCAATAGACTATATTACTTAAAATAGAGTATTGTGAAAATAGAATCTATTGTACGAACTAAAATGTAATACAGCCTTCACGTAAAACGTAAAACATCTAATGAATATGTATATACACAATACCACTTGGAAAGATATTACATTCAATTACCAACAGACATAATTATTATGTAAAATGGTCTATTTTGAAATGTTACTCGATCAAGCAGATCCAAATAAACAAAGGAAAAGTGGACAATAGAAAGCAATCATGATTGAAGTGACCTTGATTTACCTAGGTCCTTTACTTAACGTTGCTCATCAAAAGGTAACAACATCAGCTCTTTCAACCTTCAAGTTGTAGGTCTGAACCCTTTCTACTTACCTCTTATTAGGCAACCAGATAGCACACTGAATATCATAAAAATGTGGCTCAAAGCAGATTACATAAGCATGTACTTAGTGAATTATATTGAGGTAAATGTAGTGAACAAACTGAATAAAATACCTTTGAACTCTTGTAAGACATGAGTCTGTTGAACATCTATAGATTGGATGATTTACAAGAAAAAGTTCCATATATAGAAATATGCAGTTTGACAGTTAGTTATACTATCCAACTATCCAAAGCCATAAAGTAAGACTGAGGTTCGAAACCAACACAAATAACTTAAGGCCAAATTTATAGACTGTTCGGCGACTACTACATTATAGTGAATTTCAGAAAAATAATGAGAAATGAGGTTAAAAAGTTCAAATAACGTGAGAGAAAAAATGAGTACCTTCAGATTGGATTGGATTTATATTTTTGTCTTCAACAACCATAGGAATATGATATTTTAACTGGATTTCCAAACTACGTAATTCTTTAGCCACCTGTTCAACGGTTCTCTCCAATGTTATACAACGTTCTTGTTCTAAAACAAGTTGTCGATTGAATCGAGCATAAGTTCCAGTTAAGAACTGCAACGCTTCAGTAGATGCCTATGAAGCAGAGAGAAATTACAGACATGTATTTAAATGAACTTATGATTCAATTAAACAATAATTTCAAGACATAAAAACCATCGGATGTCGGCTGAGTAGTCTAGAGGTTAAGTGCTCTGGCGCGAGACTGGTAGGTCCTCGGTTCGAATCTCGCGAGGCGAGGTCGTGGATGCTCACTGCTGAGGAGTCCCACAATAGGACGAAACGGCCGTCCAGTGCTTCCAGGTTTTCGATGGTGATCTAGCTTCAATTGACTCACGCTTTCAACTATGAAAATACTAAATCTCCACAAAAAACCCCTTCTAATAATTTCAAGAAACCTATTGATAAGTAGATGTAAGAAATTCAAAGTAATAATTAGATTGTCAAAAACACGTTAGCAGTGACTGAATACTCCAAACAGATTTGAAGTTATGATGTCAGGATTGCGGTCTAGATGCTTTGCCAATTCAGTAAGAAATCAGTCGCCAACTAGATTTTACTGAAAAGGAAATCAGTTGAAGTGCATAAAATGTTGAACGCTAAAATAATATTTGATGCAACTGTCGGACGTAGTGGGAAATACTTCTAGTTGTACAGTGACTGAGTCAAAAATCTAAACTTATAAATCTACTATAGATTGATTATTAAAACAAAATTAACTAGCTAAACAATCAATAGTAGTGATGCTTATTTTCGACCCCAATAAAATATTATACTAAAGCTTTCTATGGAACTTGCAAATTTTCTGACGAGTTCTCCATAGACGAGATAAACAACTAAACTAGTTAGTGATTTAGAGAAAGTCGAAATTCAAGAGCTGTTAAATTTGTTGTTAAAATACCAAAATATTTGCCAAAATTTGATTACGTGTGAGAGGTTGCTTCAAAATCGAATAATAGCCGTTAAATCAATACTTAATTTATCGCTCATTTTTATTTTCTGAACCCAACCAACTTGGGAACAAAGACAGATTCTAACGACCGTGGAACTCTGTTGTGATCGACATGATGTTAAAAAGATTAACTATTTGATTTTCGACTAGCTGTTGAGATTTGAAAATCGACAGTTTATTTCTGTGTTGTTTGAAAGTATGGAACACGGAATAACTCGATTAGTCATCCTCTTGAAACACCAGCTCTTGTTGACGATCGGACTGAGTGATGTTAATGTATTGAATACCTATTCATTCATCATTCGTTTGAACACATAAATATTGGTACAAAAAAGCCACCAAATACACGTGCGCCACACATATCACTTGATTTGTGTGAGACCTGGGATACTGTCCAGGTGCCCAAACCGAGGCAAATGGTTTTCTTAGGGGGCCCCATACGCCGTGCCTTTGACTTGGGGGTCTGATCCACGAGGCAGTGAAGCAACGTCAGAAGATGCAGTCTCATGGCCGCCAGTGACCAACAATTTGTTCATACGCCATTTGTTCCCTCAGGGTACTGGAGAATACGTGCACCATTGGTTTGGAATCAGGGTTTTACAACTCCCCTAGGTGGATCCTTCATATCTACCAACCCGGTCAAAGCGCCGGAAATTTGCTTTTCGTCCTACCGATTTTGTAAACAACACCCCCGACGCGAGAAGGCAGTGAGTAGAATTTCCCTGACAGTGGCTGTATACGCGTGGCCATGTGGAAGCATTTGGCGTGGAAGAGAGGACTCTTCCCACCCTCTGCCGTGCCAAGGCATTCGGGGGCATTGATTACCTGGTTGGGGCTCGTGTGATTATCGTGGCCAATGGTTAGGAACTTCGAGAAACATGGTTTTGAATCGTTCGCGATGGTGGATATGTGTTTACTCTTAAGAATGCGACAAGAAATTGTCAGGTTCTAGGTTGTATATAGTGGTGACGATGGTTGCAATATTTTGATATGGTGGTTCTTACTAATAATGAAACGATTTGAACAACTGATTAATTTTATTTTGAAACCTCTTGGGATAAAACAATCAAGTGAACATATTGATAATTGGATCCACGGAATACCAATTTAACAAGCCTTTCTAATCTCTAATTAACCGGTATTAGAAAGCATGATAGAAATATCTGTGTTACTGATATTAGACAGTAGATTTTTAGTAAAATGGATAGTTAAGATTAATTGATAAGCACCCTAAATTATACCCTTAAAACAAAAACTAGGATTATCTCAGACCGAAAAGAGTGTTTACGTAGGTTACCACGATGAAGAAGAATTTGTGTTTTAATTCCCCGCTTTTTGACCATACACCAGTATAAAGCACTGTAAGTGTTTACTGGTTAGCATAAACGAGCTATTTTATCTTCGATGAAGGACAAAACTCGAAATATGTAGAACCAAATAGACATTACCAAAACAAAACAAATAGTATATCCATAAAGCAGTACTTCTTAACAAAATGCTAAGAAACTCAACAATTTAGTTGGTCATTTGTTTTTGTACAATGCAAAACATGATAGCATAAAACATCGTTGTATTTTTGAGGCAGACATATAGTTCTTCATGTTAAACAATCTCTATACTGTTGCTCCATTAACTTTACTTGTAAAACACAATTTAACAATTAGCTATTGCCTCATGCATCAATCCACTGATATTTTCTTGTATGAAATAATTCACTGAAAGAATTAAATTTGATGATTTATGTTTTCGTTCTTAGTAGTCTAACCTAACTAGTAACATATCTTACGAACTTTATAAGATAATAAAAATTCTTCCATTAAAGTTATAATGCACAAAGTAATCCAGTAATTGTATGCAAATTAATGTAATAGCGTAATCTTAAATATAGTTAGCCAGTTCATTTATGTCCAATCAATAAAACAGATAAACACTATCACAAACAGAAATCCATATTTCATTATGTTTACTGTATGTCTTCCTGTCTACCAGGTTTCCATAGAGTGACAGACATAGACAACGTAAAACCATGCATAAAAGTGCATCCACTTCGCTTAAACTCTGCACTACCGCACTACACGAAATTATATCTCCAAAGATATTTCATAGCTAAAGGGTAGGGAAAAACGAAGTACCGTACAGTTTTGATAAGTTGGATATTAAACGTGGCCACAGTTAATATAGAATGAAAAATACCAAATGGTCTTCCTATCGGAACTGATTCAAAGCTTCAAACAAGCTGAGTTGCTTCACTTTATATTGGTAAAGTATATCCTTAAGTAGAAGAGTTCCCAAGCACCAGTAAATACTTAAGTTAGGCAAATAATCTACGGATTTTCAGTTGACGAGTTCAAATATTCTTATCGTATTCTGAATAGGTTAAAAAAATACTCAATTACCGATTCAATCTTTTTCCAGTCAAAGATATAGGCTAATTTACACATTGCTACATCGATAACAAAGTAGGATAATATAGTGACTATCTTATTTTAGCTAACTGTTATCATGTATGAGATTTCAAATCTGTCAATAGTATTATCAAACAAATAATTATTATCGTTGTGACAGAAAATAATCAACATGTATGTAACTACCTAATATCGTCTGGAACAAAAAGTGTTTTTTTTACTTCAGAGTTATGCACACTTGACCTTGGCCTCGAGGTCAATAAGTCGAGAGATAAATATGTCACTTGCAAAACTTTTTCAAAAAATCAGGGTTTATATAATAATCTCTACTTAACGACCGAATATAAATGCTTCATTCATTCCAATGAATCGATAAGCTTCACAATCACACCTATTTTCTATATTTGCTTAATCAGAAAACTATAAAAAACGGAGTAACACTTGGATTCTCTTCAATGGAGAAAAGGATGTAATGAGGGAGAAGTAACGGTGTGTGAACTCAAAAATATAAACATGAGAGAGGATATTATATGAGTAGAACAAAACAAAAGGATCGTGATCACATTAATTTGAATAAACATTCTTTGGGTACATATTTCAGTTACTTACTTACTTACTTACGCCTGTTACCCCTCGTCGAGGAGCATAGGCCACTCACCAGCATTCTCCATCCAACTCTGTCCTGAGCCTTCCTTTCCAGTTCTTTCCAGTTTCTATTCATCTTTTTCACATCTGCTTCTATTTCCCGGCGTAGTGTGTTCTTCGGCCTTCCTCTTTTCCGCTTCCCTTCAGCATTCCAAGTTAGGGATTGAGTCGTGATGCACATTGGTGATTTCCTTAATGTATGTCCGATCCACTTCCAACGTCTTTTCCTAATTTCCTCTTCAGCTGGAAGCTGGTTTGTCCTCTCCCATAAAACGCTGTTGCTGATAGTATCCGGCCAATGGATGTTGAGTATTTTGTGTAGACAACTGTTTATAAATACTTGTACCTTCCTGATGATGGTCGTAATAGTTCTCCACGTTTCAGCTCCATACAGTAGGACTGTCTTCACGTTCGTATTAAAGATTCTGACCTTGAAATTAGTTGAGAGTTGTTTTGAGTTCCATATATTCTTCAACTGTAGAAATGCTGCCCTTGCTTTGCCAATCATCGCCTTTACATCTGCATCCGATCCTCCTTGTTTATCAACGATGCACCCCAGGTACGTGAATGTTTCCACCTCTTCCAGAGTTTCGCCATCAAGTGTGATTGGGTTGGTGTTCTCCGCGTTGCATTTGAGAATCTTGCTTTTTCCTTTGTGAATGTGGAGGCCTATCGATGCAGAGGCTGCTGCTACATTTGCTGTCTTCATCTGCATTTGTTCGTGTGTATGAGAGAGGAGGACCAGGTCATCTGCAAAGTCCAAATCATCTAATTGATTCTGGGAAGTCCATTGTATTCCGTATTTCCCTTCAGATGTCGAATTCTTCATAATCCAGTCAATCACTAGAAGGAAGAGGAATGGGGAGAGTAGACAGCCTTGTCTTACTCCGGTCCTTACTGGAAATGCATCTGTCAGCTGTCCTCCATGCACCACTTTGCACTGTAGTCCATCGTATGAGTTTTGGATAATGTTGACAATCTTTTCAGGAACTCCAACATATTTCAGTACTGAGGTGTAAATTTCGATACCTTTACAGCTAAAAGAAGTTTCAGATCCACACATCTCGTAATGTTTGGTTAAATTTTTTAGATAAAACCAGAATATTAGATTGTGTGAAGTGGAACTATATGTTACATATCCCTTCCGATAGAACTACAAAGTTACATTTTCAGAGGTATGTATAGAAAACGAAAATGTGTTTGTGAAAGTACTGAGTTTGTAGAGGAAATTAAGAGGTTTAGAGCATTAGCTTTTTTTCTAATGGTGAGAGAGTAAACTTAACAGTTCCTGTATTGACAGATCTCCATTAAAGTACATGTCTATGAAGTCGTCTGTAAGACCCATATGATGAAATGATCTCAATTTCATGGCTTCAATGATGAAACACTCAGAATGGTCACTTTCAGCACAGTTATCCTTCAGAATACTTGGTTTTCATTTTAGACACCATAATTAGCAAACAGGAATATCTAAACGCGTTTCCTTAATACATACTACAAAATATAACTCATAATACTCAGTTTGCAAAACGTTTTAAGTCGTTACCACCAAAGATATTGCATGCTGAAGTCGGGTTCCATGAAAAAAACTGGTTGTTGAGTTTAACAAACATGATTGTGGCGATAAGGAGTACTTCCACCTCCCTTGCTTTCTTTGGAAAATTTCCCAACTTCAATTACATTGTTTTCAGGATATAATATAATAGGTATACTTTTCATTGCCAGCTAACAAAACACCGATTTTGATAGTGAGTGATCTCCGATCTTTACCAAACCTCATAGCTTAGTAAGCAATAAATTTTAGCAAACCAATAAATACTTTCCCAACTTCGAATTTTAAAGACAGTACTCTTTAACTTCAACAAAGTAAAAAGACTGCAAAAACAAGGAAGTGACATCGTATGAAAATTCACTTCATTTTGCCAGAAGAACTGCATCCTTTTAACCTTAAATGTAACAAATGATTAATTTATTAAAATATTAACACATAGCAAATAGTCAACAAATGTACACAGAAAGATAAAAGTTGCTTTATAGTGACTAGTCAACATCAATTAAACAAGAATTCGAAAGACAAGAGCGGTTTAATGAGTTAAGCAGAATGGACCACACGTCAAACAAGAACAATAAGCAAGGATTTTTAAAAGACATTGAAAAGCTACATGAATATCCACAACACGCACTATCGGAAAAAACAATTTATTACGACCACTTTGGAAGAAACTAACCTCGTAAAATTCTTTTGCGTCGTTACGATGTTCAAGCAAGGCAAGTTTAAGAGAAGTAGTTCGTCTTTCTAGGTCTGAGGCAGAAAAGCGATCATCTGCATTCAATGGGAATGAACGTGACTGAAGCAGCAAACTGGATAATTCAGTTGAAACTGATGTAAGCATTGATTCGATATTACTGACTTGAGAACAAATGTTACTAATGTGATCATGCAGGCGTCTCTTCAAAGCCTCTATGACTTCTAAACGGTTGCTGTCTTCAATTGAAAAGACATATTGACGGGACAAACGTCTTCCTGTGTCACTTTTCATCTTGAGGTCATTGGTAGCAACATTTTGTTCATACACAGGAAGAGAATATGAATTTGATATTAGAGCATCTGACACACACCTACAGTCCGATTTCGATAAATCGTGCTTGATCTTTATTCTTCGGAACTTCTCATTAAAAGTTGAATTACATAAACCGTCATGTGAACACGACTGGCTAGCACATTGACAGTTATTCAGTGATATTGATTGGTTAGCAAGCGGTTGAGGTAGAACTGAGAGACTGGTTGTTTTAATATCCAACTTTGGTCGACATTTAGGAGTAAATCTGAAAGAATCTCGCTTACAACCGTTCTCTTTGTCTGGTCGAAGTATGTTAAATGATGAGTAATCTGATTCAATTTCTAGAATTTTAATAAAAAGCGGATTTTTGGAGTAAAACAGATAATTGGATATGGTGAAGACTAAAGATGGACGTAACGAGATTTATACATTTTAAGATATATAGCTTTGTTCCTCATGATTTTAGAGTTGTAACAAACTTCAAATTCAAAAAAGTGACTTGGTTTGAAGTCGGTGGGAAAACAGGATGATTTTCAAATACGTCTCGTATAACAGCATAAACAAGTTGTTTAGAGTTAGTGAAAGTCTCTGATGACTGATTATGGTTTTTGAGCAAACCCAAAACAAGAAAGTGGCACTCGTCCGATGACAAACTACAATCAATTGCCTTATAAAGTAATGCTTCACCTTAGTCTTAAAATACCCATATTTGTCAACAAAGTTTTCATTCTAGCAAGTACACTATAATAAATTAGGAGGCTGTTTGTTATTTATGAATAGCACAATTCAGTCAGTCAGTCAGTCAGCTACAACGTAGGACCAGGCACATATACGCATCGGTCCAAGTTGCCATACCTCGTTAGCACAACAAGATGAACACCGGATTCATAGAAGTAGTTAATTTAGTGGTGGTAATATATAAAAGATAGGTTGTATATAAGGATATAGTGTATGAAGGAAGAAAGTTATGAAGCAATTTTAATCTTAAGATTTAAGGGAAGATAAAGGTGTACACCTACACCTAAGGGAAAACTGCTAATTTACACAAGTGAAACTAAACGGAGATTCAATTACTTGGGACGTACATGGCAACTGTAAGTACTAACATTCTTCCTATTGTTCACACTGTGACTAAGGCACAAGTAAACAAGTCTGTCGACACGTGGCATAATCCATAGAAAAAGACTCGTAGAGGCTCACTTAAATGACGTGAAAGTCCCATGCAAACAGAAATATATCAAGTTAATGGACTGTGGTTCTTGAATGGACTGAGCCACGTTGGTAGGTATAGACTACCTGGTTAGGATCCGCGAGATGATAGCAGTCAATGGTTAGAGATTTTGAATGACATGGCTCAAAATCGTTTGCAATGACGAAGTTGCATCCACTCTTAGTGTTCTGCCAAATTCTAATCTTCTGAATTCTCCATGTCCCTATCCTTTTTCTCTCTCCAAATTTATTTCACTGGATTATATTTCTTGAATAATATCTTCAAACCCTAATCTTACTACTTCTACCACTTTGAGATTTGAATCGACAACTGCATCTCTGTGCTAATGTGGTATGGCAACTCGAACTGATGTACGTACGTACGTAAGTACGAAGTCCTACGTTGTGGCTGGTTGACTGATTTTACAGGATTATAAACCATTTTTATCGTAGCGCTATGAGTTTTCTACTGAATTGTTTTGATTCGGGATAATTTTGTGGTCAAGGCAGTGAAAACTTAGTTTGTAGACAAATTCAACACTTGGTTTTGTTGCGACGTCGCCAACAGCTACTGTAACACACGCGAGACATAAGTTAAGAGGTCAAACATTTTGCTAAAAACGCAATGAAACCCGAATGATAATACGTTTTAGTTGCTGTTAACCTATATCCAAAAGTGTTCACGTGAATATGTTTCAACTTAGCTGTGAAACACCGAAAATCATTAATGCGGTAGTATATTGCAAATGCGAAAAGCTTCCCTTCCTTAGATTTCTGGGCATAAAGATATTGCTCGTATAACAAAATCACACAAGTAAATATAATTTAGTCATAAACCATTAATGTTGCTATGACAGAGGCCGAGCATCCATTTTCCAGAAAACAGGGGTTCAATAACACCTAGCTAGGTGTTCATTGTGGGAAAACGTTAGAAGTGCAACGATATGTAGATTCATAAAACTCCAATTAACGAACTAACCAGTATGGGTAACCTGAGATCTTGAAATAAGGTCTGTAAGGGCAGTAATCCAATTCTCCTTATCTTCGTCGGACAACGCCTTGAAGTGATGCTTCCTTCCAGAGCTCTCTGTCAAAATAAAGGAACATCCAGAGTCTTGAACACTTAGATGGGCATTTGTCAAGTCGAAAGTCCCACGACAATGTCTTCCGACTGCATCCGGTTCTCTTGAAAACCACATTAACCAAAGATTATATTTACCTGTAGTAGCTGAGTAAATTATCCTGTATTAAAAACCAACGTTTTTTATAGCCTTTAATAAGATTGGTCCATTTGTAAAGCCACCCTGCGAACGGTTCTGCGGTGCTCATTATACTGAAAACATAGTCAACTTTCGCGAAACGAGAAACTTCTCGGTAACGTTGATGTCAAGATAACGCGGTTCCAATCGTCCAATAGGTCAGATTCTCGGTCTATAGAAGTGAAGATAGGAAGTCAACTGACCTATAATAATAGTTGCAATTTTCAGTGCCCGAGAAATCCAATTTCACCCAAAATTTATCAGCATAAGGTGCTGATATTTCATGTTCAGATAGAGAAGTCCTGTAATTCGGAAATGAAAATATAAACGATTTGATCTCGGTTTTTGAACTTTATAGAATTTCTACTTAGATGATAAGTCCCAGATTAGAAGAAAAGATAAGATACGTTAATACCAAGATCACCAAGGTCAGAATTTAATCACCTCGGGACCTGTGATAAGGTAACGGGGATAGGTCGATGTGTCACAGTCTGTCATCATTCAAATGGTTCAAGCGGTTTTGGGCATGTATAAGTAAATAAATCTCCAGAATCAATAGCTTTGCAAGTCTTTGACATTTGATGCTGACCACATTAGTTTTAATGGACTCATCTAGCTGAAGACACTCGGTTACGCATGCGTACCAGATCACGAACCGCAACGCCGTGCTCAACTTCTCCTGCGATCGCCAGCTAGTTTAGGCCAGAAACTTATAGTTGCATTGATGGCCTATCAAATATATCTTTGAATCTCCTCGTTTCTGACTTTTGATTTCACTAGGTGGGTACGGTTCAATTATAGATGTTGCTGGTTAAAGTGTTGTTAAATTACGAATACCTGTGGCATTTTCAGACGGAATAAGAGAACGCTTAACGGAATTCCGTATCTAGTAGCAGTGGATCACCAATACCTCCAGGCAGGAACCTAGGTATATTATCGATATAAGAAAGAAAAAAGAAAAAAATTTGTAAATTACAGTATGATACCATCCTTAGTCCTTAAGAATATGTCAAGTTGTCTCTTAAAAGACTCCTGGGAAGTCGCTTGGACTAGCTCAGCCGGGAGCGAAAGCCAGAGTTTGACTACATTCTGTTCTGATGTGTTGTGTCCTCAGTTTCTGGGTGATATCCCATATAATCGTGTTGGGACTGAGCCTAAGTAGGTGTTTAAGGGAATGTCCAGAAGTATTTAGGATGCTGTGAGCCTTTAGAAGGTCACCTCTAAGACGTTTATTCTCTAGTGGATTAAAGTTCAGTGATTGGAAGCGCTCTTGATAACACTTGAATTGGAGTCCCTGAACTGATTTCCTGTCTCGTTCCATAGTGTCCTTATCCATTTTGGGGTTGAGGAGGAAAAACTATGTTTCCGTACTCTGAATGGGGATGAATAAAACAGTTTAAGATTATGTGGAAAGTTCGTCCATCAAACTGGTCGAAAATGCGCTTCAATGTTACCAGTGCAATGTCTTCTGGGGAGGCATTTTTTATCACAGTGATCGTAAGACTTCAAATAGTTGAATATCCGTACACCTAAATCTTTTTCAGCTTAAGACACTCCTAGAGGGGAGTTTCCTGTGTTATAGCTGTGGTCTGCAATATGTCTCAGATGGACTCCTTTTGATTAGTCTTATTATTATTATTCACAAATATCTTATGAGCACATAAATATTGTGAAAAAACCATTTCGGGTTTCTTCAAAAATGCAGTGACACACAACTTTCAATAATGTAAGCATTACACTTGCCATGTTTGAGAAAGGAAAGAAAAGGAAAATAAAATATTAATAATAGGATAGTGAGAATAAATAAGGTCCTGTGTAATTGGCAAGGATTTTGAATTGATTTTAAAGAATGAAAGGAAGAAACCAAGGAAATAGAAATAAAGGAGACGCGGAATACGTGAATACCTTAACACAGAACAAGAATAAACAACTATGTATGTACGCAAAATGGGCAATAAAAAAAAACAAAACAAAATAAATTAATAGGTAAATAACTTATTTTTGCGGTAAGATATGGTGTTAGAGTAAGTGTTTGTGCGTGCAGACATAGTTTGGGGCGATGCTATTAAAGTCTCAATTAAGTGCAAAAGGTAATCAATATGTATCAAGTGTATATGCATAGTGAAGATAAAACGAGCCTAATAAGTTGAATTCAGCGTAACACAAGTTATTATCTTAACCCAAAACTTCGTAATCTTAAGAATATTTATTTAGAGGAAAAAAAAGGAAGTGCAATTTAGTCTGTTCCATTTTATAAATTGTACCATTTATTATTATCATTGTTTTTGTTCGTTCATTTTTTCTTTGTGACATTTACATCATATTTGTGTACTATTTAAAATTTTTTTTGTAAGCATGTCTTCCGAAAATACTATGTCAAGTGTACAGCAAACTTCGTCCGTGAGAACTCTTAATCTTCCAGTCCCCTCTTTTAAGGTCACTGACCCGCAACTGTGGTTCATTAGACTCGAAAACTATTTTCTGGCTAATCGCATTTACTTGCAGAGAGATAAATTCGACCTCACAAGCACACTCCTACCAGAGGAAGCAGCAGACAGCGTACGAGAGGCGTTATCTAAACCGGATACTGAAAGGCCATACGATGTACTAAAGCAGGCAGTAATTAAAGCAGTCTCACTAAGTGACCAACAAGCTGTTGAGCAGCTTCTCAATCAAGTACAAATGGGGGATAGAACCCCATCACAGTTAAAAACTTATATGAAAAGTCTACTAGGCGATAGAAAAATAGACAATAGTTTGTTTCATCAACTATGGCTTCTCCGACTACAGTCCAATGTTCAGCAAATCTTAGTCGTTGGAGATACTGACGCTGACATAGACAACATAGAAAAATAGGTGATAGAATATACGAAAGTGCAAAGCAAGCAAGCCCTCAATCAGACAGCGTGACAGTAGATCATAGAATCAGTACTCTGCAGAAGGAGATGGATGTTTTTTGCCGCAAACTCACAGAGTTGACCCAGAGCGAGAGACCACGAAAATCATCACGAGATGGCACGCGCGGTAGAAGCCGATCAGCTTCCAGAAGACGCGCAAATCCGCTGATATGTTGGTATCATCAAATGTATGGTTACAGAGCAAGAAAATGTTTGCAACCTTGTAGATTTAACACGCAAGTAAGCGATACCCTCGGTTGTCCATGGCAACGCCAGCAGCGAACATAAAGCCCTCAAACAGCCGCCTATTTTATATACACGACCGAATGACAGGTACACAATTCTGAGTGGACACGGGAGCGGAAATTAGCGTAGTACCTCCAGTATGCAACGATAAAAGAAACCTTAACACGTCATTAGTTCTAAAAGCAGCGAATAAATCAGATACCAAAACATACGGGAAACGAATGTTGTCCCTAAATTTCGGACGAGGCGCTACATACCGCTGGGATTTTGTTATAGCAGACGTATCGGTACCCATAATAGGCATCGATTTCTTATGTAACTTCGATTTACTAGTAGACTCGCGGCGCCACAGACTCATAAACGGTACTCATACTACTTCGATTAGGGGAATCTAGTGATAGATAAAAGCCGCAATGATCCACGTGAATTGTTGTTAAACGAGTTTCCCGAACTTTTAAAAGTAACTTACAGCAAAACGGATCTCAAACATTCTATCCAGCACCATATCATAACCAACGGGCCACCAGTTAATGAAAGGCCAAGAAGACTTGTAGTAACAGTTTATATGTTAAGCCCATATACTTTATTCTAGCTACTGGCCAAGCCAATTCACCTATACATTGAGTCATATTTTGATCTTGTTAATTATTCGCTTAATAACCTTGAATATATTTTTTATATGAGCGTATATGTGTACTCTTCGTATCTTATTCAACATATGTCTGTCATTCATTTTTGTCTGACTATAAATGTTGATCAATGCTTGCTCATAGCAAGTTGGCTTCCCAGCCATCTCCAATACGCATTGTTTTCGCTTCGCTCTCGAGTTGGCTTCCCAGCTAACTCCACTATGCATCAACTTTGATTCACTCGCTTACACTTGCTCATGTGCCCACAGCTTTCTAGTCTGCATCATTCATCAATAAAAATGTAGTTGCTGCTTCCTTTTGCCTTCTGATTTTATACACCGTTAAGATTGGTATAATAACAGTTATGGAAGTGAACTATTATTGAAGCACGCACTACATAACTGGTTAGCCCGACATGCGAAAACGCTACAGATTAGACCCCAAAAGACTGGCAATCGCAAAGCAGGAATTCGACAAGTTAATGAGGCTAGGCATAGTAAGGCCTTCAAACAGCCCGTGGGCATCTCCGTTACACATGGCTCCGAAAAAGAATGGAGAATTAAAACCGTGTGGAGACTATGGAGCACTTAACAAGCAAACAATAGCCGATAGATACCCTATACCACACATCCATGATTTTACCTACAGTATAGAAGGTGCTACAGTATTCTCGAAGATTGACTTAGTTAGAGCGTATTATCACATCCCGGTCGCTCCACAAGACATATCAGAAACAGCGGTAACGACCCCTTTTGGGCTATATGAATTCTTACGCATGCCTTTCGGACTGACTAATGCAGCACAAACATTCCAACGATTTATTGACCAGGTCATCAGAGGCTTACCTGGAGTATACGCATACATAGATGATTTACTAGTAGCCATCTCCACTATGGACGAGCACTTACAGCAACTACGGCAATTATTCGCGCGACTAAGAGATCACGGTATTTCCATAAAAATTGAGAAGTGTGAGTTTGGAAAAGAATCCTTACAGTTCCTTGGACACATGTTAACTTCTCAAGGTATTACACCGATCTCTACAGAAATCGATACCATCAGAGACTATCCGTTGCCCGATACACAGAAGAAATTACGACGATTTCTGAGACCAATAAATTATTACAGACGTTTTATTCCGAATAGTGCGGCAATACTCCAACCACTGACCGATGCGTTACGAGGACACTCCCGGACATTCCAATTATCAGCAGATCCAATACAGGCCTTCGAGGACGCCAAGAAAGCACTCAACAAAAAGACGACACTAGCTAGAAGAAAGAGCGAAACACCATTAGCTATCATGACAGATGCATCAAATGCGGCGGTAAATGGCACATGGGAGCCTTTTTCATTCTTCTCAAAGAGACTGAATCCTACGCAAACGAGATAAAGTACTTTCGGAAGAGAATTACTAGCAATTTACTTGGCAATAAAACATTTTCGACATATGGTAGAAGGCATAAATTTTACCGTTTACACGGACCACAAACCACTCACGAACGCACTAAGTGCAAAGCAAGATAATTACTCTCCGAGGGAGATCAGACAGCTAGAGTTTATTTTCCAGTTCACTTCTGATATACGATATATTAAAGGCCAAGAAAACGAAGTAGCTGACACACTATCAAGAACGACGATAAACGCTCTTTCCCAATCTGAAATCGATTATCACGAATTAGCAGCATTACAAAACATAGATGTCGAGTTAAACAGACTGATGTCTAACAATACAACCTCTCTGGTACTAAAAGAAACTTCAATCGAAAAAGTGAGTATTATGTGCGATATTTCTACGGGCCGACCAAGACCATTTATACCGAAGCCTCTAAGACGAAAGGTTTTCGACATTATGCATAATATATCACATCCTGGGATAAAGGCTACGATCAAATTAATCAGCGAACGTTTTGTATGGCCAAGTATGAACCGGGATATTCGTAATTGGACACAAACTTGCATAAAATGCCAAAAAGTTAAAGTACATCGTCACACCAGTTCCGCAATAGGTCCTTTTCGTCATCCTGATAGCAGATTTGAGCATATACATATTGACATTGTAGGACCGCTGCCGATTTCAAATGGTTTTAGTTATATTTTTACCTGCATTGATAGATTTACGCGATGGCCTGTAGCAGTACCTATGAATGACATTTCGGCCGAAACTATAGTCAAAACCTTAGTGGAGCATTGGATCTCTCATTATGGTGTGCCTGCAAATATTACAACCGATAGAGGAGCCCAATTTGAGAGCCACCTCTTTCAACAACTCACTGAACTTCTAGGTATCAAACATATTCGGACAACATCCTACCATCCGATGGCGAATGTTATGGTAGAAAGATTACATCGGCAACTCAAAGCCTCTCTGACATCTGTTATTAGCAATAATGATTGGGCCAGCAAGCTCCCATTAGTCATGTTAAGTTGAAGATCAACAATTAAACAAGATATAGGATGTTGCCCAGCAGAGTTGGTTTACGGAACCACTTTACGTCTACAAGGAGAGTTTTTCACCTCAAATAAAAGTGTTCCAACTGATTTAGCCAACTATGTACAACGTCTAAAGCAGCATATGAGTAATCTAAGAGTAACACTTCCGAGGCAACATCAACACCGTGTGTACATACCAAAACAACTGAGCGACAGTACTCATGTGTTTGTCAGAAGGGATAATGTGCAGCATCCCTTACAACCGGCTTACGATGGTCCACTTAAAGTCACTAGAAGAAATGATAAAAGTATCACAGTAGATAAAGCCGGAAAAACGGATGTAATTAGCATAGACCGAGTCAAACCAGCTTTCATCGAAGCTGACGACCAGCCAGTACATCCAGATCATTCGAAAATTGTCGAATCAGCGAAACATGAGTTCCAATCATCAACGACATCAACGAAGAAAAACGAAGAGAAACCAGTGACGACAAGATATGGTCGAAGAGTAAGATGGCCTCAACGATACATAGCTACGATTCTGAACTAATAATTTCTTTCGCATCTGCAGATGTAAATTTCTTTCCTCTTCGTTTTGTATGTGCACATCGAAAGCTTTAACTTATCCATTATTATATTCGACATATTTTGCATATCCCGATGTCAATGTATACAAACCTCTAAAAACACTAACACATTATTTTGATAAGCTATTTTATCTGGCCTCACCTACATATAAAAAACTCAAGCTTACACGTTTTTGTAATAACTTACTCGACAGTTCTATCATACATCCTAATTTCACAAATATCGATATTTGCTGTCCTGTTAAGTTTAACATTTTTTCATTCGCAAACACAGACACTGTTTTGTATCCGTGTTTGCTGGGGGGAGCTATTATAGCAGCTCAGATACAATTGAGTTTGTTTACATCAAATTTGGCTAAGCCCTTTTGTTAACTTATTTAACGGACAGTCATTCATACGATAACAACCTATCTATACCATTGTACTTTTATTATGTACGCTTGAGCATTGCTTACTGCCTACGCATGTATTCATTCCGCTAGCCTTATTATTAATCGCTTAATTGATCCGATGATTCATTCTTTTCCACTTATATATATGTACATCTTAATCCTGTTTACTGCTCCGCTCTGTACTGCGCAACACCGTATTGTACACGCTTATTCACTTATTCGGCTCTCACACTCACTCACCTGCTTTACGGCACTGCTCATTCATGCTTGCTTAACGTGCCTGTAATATTGGATATCTGTGTGTGGTTCAATAATAAACGCAATCAACCCTTCGTATTCGCCTTCTGATTTATACACCGTTAAGACGTTATCGAATAACGGTTATCAAGACGAACAATATACGAAGTTTAGGGATAGTATCGAATATCGAGCAACACATAGCAATGATCAAAGAACAGCCGAAAATGTTACTCATTGTTCGAGAAGGGCGCAGGCCACTGTTTCAGTGGTAATGTCCCTGGTGGGTACTATTTCTGGTCATCGTGTGAAATGGCCAACACAAGTTAAGAAATAAGAGCATGTATTTAATTTTGGTAATGTATATAGAAATCAAGATCATCAAAATCAAAAAGAGCATCAGCACTTTTAAAAAGGCCCAGGAGAAGTTTATTGCGTCTATTCATCTTAGATTTCTGACAGTCGACATATATATACACACCATCACGTCTTTATTCATACCATCCCCCAAGAAAAACGTTGTGGTATGGGCTTGATAGTTGCTTGAACATCTGGATGAGATTTGCGTAATTTATTGAAGACATTGCGTCAATATTATTTCACCACGATTGAACGACCCTCACCTGTAGATGCGTTATATAGTAAGGTTGTTCCACAGGCTTTCGCTTGTTTCGACCGTAGTTTCAGAGTTGTCCAAGACACATTGTTCGCTCTACATACATGTTATGTATTAGAAGTAAACTGCAAGATGTAGTTCAACCGCTGCACTTTCGAGAAGAGCACTTATCTGAGAACGAGTTAAGAGAAGGAGTAAAAGGCTTATGGCTTGATTAACAGAGTGAATTCTCAGCCCTTCACAGAGTGTTGAAATTGTCATACAGTACAATACATAATAATAATAGCTAGAAGTTCCCTGATGAAAGTACTTTAGCACGATTAAATTCCTTTCAACCGTCTCAAGAAGAATGCCAAAGATTGTTAGAAGTTATTTACTCACTGTTGTTAGAGTTTCTGGATCATCGTGTTGGACGCGTCAACAGTGATACTTATGGGTGACTGGATGTCAAGGTATACAGGTATAGCTCAATAAGTAACACTGCCCAAATGTGTAAAGTGCATTCATATGGTTTTGTTAAAAGTGATGAATTTAGCATTGCAACGAGGCATATCTGTTAAGTGCCTGATGAATGACTACTGAATCGGTAGACACCGTAGACAGAAAGGTACTACTCTGTCCTCGGTGGTCTAGAGTGGCGGAAATCTTGTTTTCTGGAGTGCGAATACCTTGGGCATCAATTGTACCCTCAAGAAAACCGATGGAATCGGTTCCTAATAAACAATTCCTAATGTTTTCGGTAAGGCTATGTTTTTATAGTTGTCGTAAAACAAAAGTCAACTGCTGGAGATGATATTCTCTGTGTGAACTTGCGATCAAGCAGCAACCAAGATACGCATGTACAAACTCAAGAGTTTTTATTGGTCCTTTCTCAAGTTCTGAGTTTCTAAATTAGGATTATGATTACTGTTGTTATCATGTACAACTAACTTGTTCTAGTTCATTCTGTTTTGTTTAATCTATGCACTTCCGTTTGTTTGTATTATTAGCAATATTATTAAAGTTTCTCTATGACTTCCTCTGACCACCGTTTTCTATTCGCCCTTCGGCATTTGGATTTTCTCTTTTACTCATTCCAAACGGCCAGTATACTCCCTAGTTGTCTGCTGGCTTCTAGTTCCAAAAACCTTACTGTCCGAAGACAAACTTTCAATTCCGAATATATGAAGACCTATGAATGTTTATCAAACTCACAAGATGAATGAAGTCTGTGGTGGACCAAAAATTATATGGACTCGAAAATGACAATAAATTTATTACGTCCAAAAGTTGACGTTATAATATATCAATTATAATTTGTAAACACAAAGAAAAGTTATGTGACGTTACTAAGGTGGGTAGGCTTCGGCGTGTTCGAGTTCCATTTGGTACCATAGTCTACAATTATAGGTAAATAATAATTTCAATAGGGTTGTTGTAATCCCAGAGATATAACCAGATGTAGTATATAATGGAAATATGGCTGCAGTCTATAAATGTAGATAATAGATATTTTGTACTTCAGTTATCATAACCACAGGCAATCGAGAACGAGAGACGTGTGTGTAACAATGTACTTACGAGCGGTTAACAGAGTGTGTCATGAGCGATTCAAGACGGGAGAGAGAGTTTAATGCCATGCGCTTAAACAACATTGACAATCATTTGTGGTAAATGAACAAACTATGAAAATTAACAAAATAAATGCTAATAATATAAAAAAATACATACAAAATAAGTTTGTCGTGCCTATCTCCACAAGTCGATTTGCTGATTTGACTGCATTTGAACTACGCCGAAGACCCTATATTTCACAAAATACAAAAACCAAGAGCAAAGATAACAAATAACTTACCACAGATTGCCGCATATATATTAGTCATGGGAAAAGTTGTTTAAAGATTCACAGGGCACGAACTCGATTGACACCACCAGTTACCGCGCAAACAACAGTGATTTCGATTAACAATTCCATTGAATTGAAAGTTTCTTGAAACTTGAATAATTGTATTCCTAACTAACTCTAATGCAATATTCTGGTAATATCTATCATTTCTCAGCATTGCCTTGTTTGTCTGGAGCAAGTTAGAACAGATTGCAAATTATCAGAAATCGTTGGAGTGCTTTAAACACAATGAGTTCATCCTTTCTAGAACGTTTTGCAAGTGTTTTTGATTTCAACACTTTTAATAACATACAGAATCTTATCTGTCGGGAGGTTTACAAACTTTTATTATTTTCCGTTAGATTTTTAAGACTAATAAATCACTGGTTGTTTCTGCCCCAACTGGTTCGGGTAAAACTGTGATTTTTGAGCTGGCAATTGTCAAGCAGTTGAATGAATATGCAACATCATCTCAAAAAGACCCTTTCATTATAATTTACAGTAGGTCAAATAGTTACAGCAAACTATCATTAGTTGCTCCAACGAAATCGATTTGTTCCCAAACCTTCAGTGAATGGAACAGAAAATTTTCCAGGTTTTCCATCAGCTGTTTAACATCGACCGGAGATTCGGAGTTTGTAGATATTCAGAACCTTGATAGTCAAGTTTTACTCATAACAACACCGGTAGTGCTTTACTCTACTTTTGAGACAAAATACATACTTCAGGAAAAACTAAATTCGACAGTTAAAACTTTCAGAGACTTAACTAATATATGGAACAAGCTGAAGCTATGTTTTATTGATGAAGTGAGTGGTTCGTGTCTCAAGACGTTCTCTTAGGTACATTTAATCGGAGAACATGACAGGGGATCAATACTAGAAGCGCTTATTACGAGAACCAAAATGTTAGCCAGACCTCGGTTTATATGTGCTTCTGCTTCTTTATCGAATGTGCAAGATGTATTATAGATCTTCCATATTATATTTATTAACACTCTAGATTGCTCAATGGTTATCAGTCACAGAAGGGTCTGTTACTTTCTTTTCGTGAGTTTGAAGTATTTTTTATTAATTTATAGATTCGGAGAAGAGTTCAGAACGTCACCACTCAGAAAAGTAGTACATGGATATATAAAACAGAAAAATCAGTCTATTTTTCAATTTGAAGTAAATTTAAACTACAGACTTCCTCATCTTATAAGTACATATTCTAGCAACAAGCCAGTACTGATTGTGAGTACTAAATTTTATGCCAACTATAATAAGTTTTGTACTACTAGAAGTGGTGCTGTTAGAACCGCAACATATATTTTGAAACATATTCATCTTACAGACAACTCTGAGGCTGCTATAAGACGAAGATGTTATGCTCAGAATACAAGGAATATTCATTTAAAAGGTTAGGAAGTTTAAACAGATGCCTGCGAATCAAAATACAACAGTTGTTTACTTTTTAAACTGAAATCCCCAAGTGTCAGCGCAAATACGATATATTTCCCATAATTTAAAAGCAAGCAACCCTATGATTTATCAATACGTGGTTTGAGTATTGATTCTTTATCTAAAGGTTTTTGGAAAGAGTAAAAAATAATAGCTAACAATATGTTACTATCTTGTGACTGTTATTCTTGTCTTATATGGGCTAAATCATAGGCTTTTAATATTTTTAAAACCGAAGTAAGTAGCATAGGGTTTGAAGCGGTGACATAATGCTTAAATGTTGAGCTCATTAACCACTGAACTATGGTTCATTAATGTCATGAAAGTTCATGAAATTAGCATGGAACTGATATTGACAGGTTAATATATAAACGTGTGCATAGCATAGTGAATACATCATAGATAAAGATATTGATCACGATTGAAATTTAAAAGGCAGATTACTAAGTATTTGGACGTTCCATTCTACCCATGAAACTGTGTGGCTGTTTTATCACAATGTACATGGATACAGTTTGCAGATGGGGTAGACAGTTTTATTTCATTTATAAACTGAAGAGTTAAAATGTAGCAAACTTAAGTTATCTTGTAGTTCTATTGTGAATCAAAGAGTTTGGCCAAATTTTACATCAGCGAACTCAGAGTGACATTACAACTTCTGATTGCATACAGATAAAAACATACTTTTTGTGTTAACTCAAGCTAACCTCAGGCATTTTATACGAATTAAAAATTGAGATTGCATACATTGTTATAAATAGGTGGTGATGACTACTGCTTATGGAAAGCTGATTTTGAAGTAAAATTAAAGTCAATTTATTCATAATTGATTGATCACTGGGTGGTGATCAATGTCATGCGCGTCAAGTCCTTCTTAGTGCTGATTGAATGCTATGGATCAAGTTGCAATGTGGCCACTAGTCTAGGTGACTCGACACTGCGTGCACTACGTTGAGATAAGATGATGGTTGGAGGTGGTCAACAGGAAACCCTGGACCCGGGTTTCGTGCTACTTGGCACTCGTCAGCAAGGTGTACCTGTAATCTTGAGGGAACTGGTGCCCCCTGACGGATTCGATCCCGTGTCACTCAGCTTCACAGTCAGAGACGTTACCACTGAGCTATTCGAGCCGCGACCGAAATCCTGTAGGACTGAAATGTAGTCACAATTGATTGATCACCACCCAGTGATCCGGAGTGACGTGTCCAGTGTTGATTAGATGCTCCTATATTGAGCTGGAAACTCTTTTGCATTCTCCTCTTAAAAGCCTCCAGGGCAATATCCTGAGAGGTCTTTAGAAAGTGATCGCTTTGTACGGTCAATGCACATTGATGTGGCCCAAAGAGGAAGTTTATCCTCAACACATCTGTGAATGGTCGGTCGACTTCAGAAGGTAATGCGGGGCCTAGCCGTATAGAAAGTTTTATTCATGGGTTTTGTAATACGTTTATTCAAGATTTCGGTAGCCGTATCTCTTTTAAATTCAATGCTCATAAAATTTTTTTCTTTTAAACTCTTGGTGCTTTTTCAGGACAGTGTCTGGGTGTTAAGTTTCAATCGACGAATTTAGGTGGATAACCATTTCTGATGAATATCTGTCACAGTTGAACTGGTTCATCATCTTTTGTGTCATTAGAAAATGTCGGTCTAATCCTTGAGAATGAAGAGTGAATTAAATTTCTATTTCTACCCAATAAGACTCAGTCATGGAAGTTCGTACACTAACCATTCCATATAGGTTTTCTATATAGAGATCTCTGACACCATAGTTAACAATTTGAACAAAGAGACGTGACGACCGAATCAATTGAATAATAACTTATAGCTTGATTGTTCACTCACTAATTCACAGTGACTATCTTAGAGTTGACTATTTTTGCATATATAATTACTAGCGTTAGTCTTCTAATATGTTTTAAAATTTGAAATAACTCGGTAAAGTAGAGACATCTCCGGATTTGCATGTTGTACTGTCCTACACTATATGTGCACTCGTCACTTTCATTTGGAAGGTTTATGGACAGAAAATATGTTATGACAACAATAGTTAAGAGCCACACCGTCATATCATTAGCGTTCCTGCTATTTAATTGATTTATGAATATGAGTTTACTTTTCCCCAATATGTCGATATAGTTTGCGTTCAATGGACCAATACATGTGATCAGTGATTCCAGCTTGATTGTTTTTCACCCCATAGCCTACATCAAAGAGAATAGCTGGCAAAGGCTTATATATAAAATTCCTCGGAGTAAACATGCATCATATGCAACAGCGGTTCAAAATCGTCTGTATACGCAGGTTTTTTCATTAGGTCCTAGGATTCATAAATAAAAACTTCTGTTTATTTTCAGGTTTGAAGAAATTTTTTTATATCGTTTTGTTCAGATTAAATCTGTTTTTCGTAGAAAAAGTGCTTTATTAGGGAAGTATTCAGTTTTTATATAAGTATTTTTACAAGTAAATTTAGCAAAAGTGATCGAAATCGTTGTTTATTTTTACTATTATTATTGAACACTACGGTAAACGGATTATTTATCAACTGCTTTGGTGTCCTGTTGTTTCATATTAAAAGAAATATGTTACTGATTATAACTGAAATTTCCAGCGATGTCAATAATAAATAATAAGGTTGACAATATTTAACGAAGTTTAAACTCATAGCAAATGTCTTTTGCTGTTGATGTGTACTGGTCTACTTTATGCTAAACTTTAAGGATTTAATTGCATGATACAACTTTCTATCGACTAACTGATTTCGGAAGTAACTATTATCTTCTACTTTGTTTTCTGTTTAAAATTTTATGACATATTCAGATTTTCTATCAAACGGTATCGCATATCATCATGCTGGAATGGATGTCGAAGACCGAAAACTTGTTGAAGATGCCTTTAGATCAGGCTGTATCTCGGTCTTGAGTAATGCTTTCATAATTCCGTTTAATTTTCTGTTATCTTTCAAAAAGCCTGTACTTCTACTTTGGCAATGGGAGTTAATTTACCAGCCCACTTGGTTATTGTAAAGAACACAGAACAGGTGGTTGACGGTGAATTGATTGGCTATAGTTCAACACAGTTATCACAGATGATTGGAAGGGCAGGACGTCCACAGGTAGGAAAGTAACTGATTATTTACTTGCTTGTAAATCTTCCATTTCTTATGTTTTTAAGAGACAAAGAAGACAATACACTGAAATGCTTATAGTTATAATAAATAATTTCTCTAAAGTGCATGTACCTTCTTTGATCTATTCAGGAAAGAATAATTCCTTGAGAAAAGACCTAGGTGAGAAGTTCGTAACTTTTGATTGACATTTACACCGTTAGACGTTATCTAGTGACAAACCTCAACGTAATGGAGTAATGATAAAAATCGAAGAAATCATAAAATGAATATTGCTGCATCACAGCGCGTTGTATCAACTAAATAAACTATCATGGAATTATAGTTTCACATAGCAGTTGAGTTTTAGGATTTTATTATATCGGTAACTTATAGGTATATTTCATGTAAGGACTTCTATTTATCATTTAAAATTTCCTACTCAAAAAGCAGACAACTTCAATGGCAATGTATCTTGCTCCATTGAATGGGTCAACTAAACTGATAAATCACTAGTCGTACAATTCTTGTTTACTATTGTTGGATTATCTAGTAATTAGCTCTATAATAATTCAGAATATATGTAGTTGTTTGGAGACATTATTGGTGAAATAAAGGTTTATTCAAACAGCCAGTCATAAACAGAACAAAGCGAGTTTTTCAAACTCCACTGGTAACCACCAGCAAATATCACAAAAGACGTATTCACACCGGTAAAAAAATTCCTAAAATTGGATTACAAATTTCCGGAATACTAAAATAGTTCTTTATACATTATGAAATCTGTGCAAAGTTAGCCTTCTGTATAGCTAGTTTATGACGTTTATTGACATAAACAACAGTTTCATTTGATGTTTTCTTATTGCAGTTTGACAATGAAGGAGTTGCAGTTATTATGACCACAGCTAATCTCAAAGTTTGTGTTGTTAGTCAGTCTAAATAACCACATTTTTAGGCCCATTATACAAAGCT
>NC_031496.1:27214350-27215158 GCF_000237925.1 Schistosoma mansoni
CTTTATAACACACTGAAACTTTTTTGTTATTTTCCTTTATAGTTTAGAATCACATTTAACAGAACTTTTACTGTGTGAAATTGTTTTAAGGACGGTGTTTGATTTTGACAGCGCTTTGAATTGGATTAAAAACACGTTTTTCTACGTCCGAATAACCAGATTTCCTCATTTTTATGGTATGTTCATCTATGAGTATGTAATGTTGTGATATTTAGGAGTATTTGAATTATAGTATAAACTAGGAATCCCAAAAATAACGCAATTTAATCAAGAAGTACTAGATGAACACAAACGAATGTATTGTATTTGGAATTCGAAATCAGATAGTCATCAAGTACAAAGAAATCATTGGTTCATATAAACACCACAAATACATAGTGCAAATATGTGTTATATTTCTCAGTTGCAATCATCAATAATACCACACCAAACTCTGAAAACAACAGTTTGCATATGTGAACCAGTAAGAATAACGAAGTGATGGAGAAGATTCGAAGTTAAGGAAGAGAATATGAAAGGTGTTGTGTTTTCCTTTGAAGCATTAGCCGTTAATACAAACTCATATGACAATAAAATGTTCATAGTTAAATCATCCAGTTTATTGAATACCTTAAGAGATTTAAACTTAAATATAATGGACTGCCGTTCCGTCCCGGCATAGAACACTATACTGATGAAAAGCATGCGTTTCCTTCTGATCGTCAGTCCAGATTTCTAGCGAATAGCATCAAGCATTTTACTTAATTGGTATTAGGAATTTGTAGAGATTGTAGTACTTTCGAAGTTCGAAACACGAGCCAACATAAGC
>NC_031496.1:27215358-27263883 GCF_000237925.1 Schistosoma mansoni
AAAAGTTTAGTAAATTGGATTAGCGATTAAAAATAAAATCCGGGGATACGTGTTTCGTTCTATTAGGGACTTATCAGATAGATGTACTTGTACTCCATTTTTGTTCAGATCAAATGATGGAAAATTAACAAATGTTAAAAACAATCTATAATCGAGATGATGAATTATATTATCTAGATTTTCAATAAAGCAAATCCTAGCATTTGAAAAATACTTTTTACAAATAAAAATGACAAAGTTGAGTGATGAATATTGTTTCCTATGATTAACAATTCCAAGGTTATCCTCTTTCCCCTTAAAGCCACCATTAAAAGATTGTGCTATTATGTGCTACAGCAAAGAATTCTAGTGGTTTATAATTCAGTACAAGAAAAAAGATTACATTCATAATGTATTTGATCTAGGATTTTTTGGGACTTTTGAAAATAAATTCTGGGGTAATCATTCCTGAATTCTATGAACTAATAAATCATTGTATGATGTCATAAGTACCAAAGAAATACTCATAAAATGTACAATGGTTCTAATGACTTGATAAGCGTGATTGAGGAACTTCATTTTCGATTTTTAGATCAGTTTGTTTTCAACCGAATAATAAATTTATCGTATCATTCTTGTTATCTCTTATGTTTTAGGCTTGCCGGAAAACTGTGACAAAGCATATATTGATCACTTTATCCAAGGTATATTAAAGAATTCATTTCATCAAATTGTTTCTGTTAGATCTTTGTATTAAAGAAATTAAAAATTTACAAAACTTAAAACTAGTAGACTATAATTCAGAAACTAGTCAAATTAATCCTACTGGTAATATTTACATTTTACTATAATATAATATAAATTTAGATCTAAGTGAAATAATTTTTAAAAATAATCTTCAGTTAGATACATTTATGAAAATGTCTAAGTTATCTGGTGAAGAATCAGTTGAAGAACTGGTAAATCTATCTTTGTTTTCATATCTTGCTCACTTGTTATTGTTTAAGGTTAATATATTGCTGATATCTAAATAAAATATCCATCTATTAACCATAAAATTAAATATAGTCTGAAGGTCTATGACATATATTGAGGCTTAATTGATTCTGCCTGTTCCTCTTTCTAATGAAATTCAGAAGTCACTGTCATGATATAACCACTACATCTTGTAAACATGCTCATATGATAAGCACAAAATACCAACAATTACTAATTTACTTACGAACAAAATAACTTCATACTGAAGACTTATTTATTGCACTTCTAAATTAATAGAGCAGCTGAATTATTCACAGCAGCAGAGTACCATTCAAACTACTGCTACGCAAACGATCTGTCGAAAACATGGTCACTTCGCTCCACAAGAGCGAACTTCTTCTGAAAATGGTTGAAATGGCTTTGAAATAGAATAACTTATGAATATTTAAGACCAATCCTAAAGGATACCATAAATTTGAAAAAAAATAGTAAGGTCCTCATACTACTGATTATTTTATTTTAACTGACAATATATTCTACAGCATTTTTATTTTTTATCGATGTGTCACATTATCGAAATGGAGTAAAAAATAGTAGTCTGTTATGCTATTGATACCGAATTCGGTTCTACAAGAATAAGTTATTGGATTAAAATGTTTTAATGTGCCCTATTTTAAGCTCTAAGTTAACTCTTACCAATGATTCATTGATTTGTTTCCACTAAACTAATAACGCGACTCATCTAACAGTGAGTTAACCATATTCTTTAAAACTGAAACTAGTATTTAACTTCACTGAAGGAAAAAGACCATGACAGATTTGTTATTAAAATCGTAACTAACGGCAACTTATCGTTGAATACTTGAATTCCAAGATAAGTATTTGTCTGGATTAACAGAAAGGTTATGATTTTTCAGAGAATAGTTTGTATTTGATTAAGTTTATTGCTACATTAAGATAGATGGACTTCAGAACTACGTAAATTTTATTATTTAGATGCTTCGCATTTTGAGGATAAAATGTTGGTCATTAAGTTAGTTATGCCAGAGATCACTAAGTTGTTTATAACATCAAATTATATTTTTAAAACACTTTAGGGAACACCAGTATTTTTGCAGATGTTTCGGATAATTTTTTCTCCATATATTCCTTGTTTTGATAGACAGGACAGTTGGATTATTGTTTATGTTCTATGTTTTAATACTTGACTTTTGAAAACTAATGATGCCAAGCGATTTTCCATGGATTTTCAACAATTTTCTCTATGAAAAATGATATGTTTCTAATATCCTCACTAGCATTTACCATGGCTACAGCCAGGGGTGGTGATGAATGACTACTAGCACCGAGTTGGATCTCATATTTTTTCATTTCGCTAGTATATTATGACTAACATTTTTAAAGTAAAACAATCTTATTAAACAATTAATTGAAACCTAAAATTCAGTTCTTCTATGGTTACGGAAGGTCCGAATTACCCGATGCTATCACCCCCACTGAACGAATTTAAGTTTGATACATTAGGAGATGAAAAACATGTACACACGTGACTTCAGACATTGGTAGTGAATTTCAAGAAATAAGGCGAAAGTGACATGAACGTTTCTCTTCCAAGACTAAAACCTTAAGTATTATTGTTTATTTCCACCTGTAGTACAAACCCCAGTCTGATAAAACATTTTAAACAGTAACAAATATAAGAAAAATAGTGTTAGTAGGTTTCGATTTCACAAATGTTTTTTTATTAAGCTTTATTTCATAGCCAATTGCTCAGAGATGAATGATATCCGACTGAGACATTGTGAAAAATCATTGCTTAATAAAATAAGTAGAGCCAAAGGTCGATCAAGTCTGAGGTAAGAGTACAATTTTTTTATTTATCTGTCATATTTTATTGTTATACTGAATATAGACTTCTCACAACAAACATGAGTAAGTCCTAGGAAATGGGGATTTAAGTATGAGTTGTATTCTGTTAATTACATTTTTCACAATAAATTTCTTTAAACCACGATACAGTATTTTCTCACTCTTTCTGTTTGGGTCTTCGAGTTATTGATTAACCTCAAAATAATGGTACTTTACCTTAGACATTTCATTTTAAGTCGAATGCTTCCAACACTGCTCATTAAGCGAAATAACCGATCCTTTTGAAACATGTAATCAGGTTTTATTTACATCTCATTTAACAGGAATTATCCAAAGTGAGATACTTATTGCTTTCTCTGCACACACGTTTCTTGATTAAGAGCCGAAAGTAAAAGATAAAGCACTGGTCAACTGGTTTTGAGTTTTCTACTCACTTATGTAGGGATTTATCAATTCGGTTACTTCTGCTAAAATCAGTGACATATATTTTAGTAACTAGTTTTTCTATCGTAACATATATATATATATATATATATATATATATATATATATATATATATTTCTGGTATCTAGATGCGAACTCAAGCTGGAGAGGTAGTACTTCGTTCTTAATGGTTAATAGTATCAATCAAGTTCTTATTACATATATTTTTTATAAGCAATTAGTAAATAAGAAACTCCCAAAGTAATGAGCTTGAGTACATATAATGCACTTCAGCATTAAAAAAATCATCCAACTACTCTTATGTTTATGGAAAAAATGATTGTTTAACATAATGTCATATTTATTGACAATTAAAAAGTAAACTTCAGCTGGAAACCAAAACGAAATGATGAACAGTTATTTTGATGTATTTTTGAACGTTTTTTTGTAAATTATAATTCAAAAATATGGCTTATTAATCTAGGTTCTCGACTTTATGAGGTCCACACATTTTCTAATTTACCTTTAAACTGAGTAGTGTTTCTAGCACATACAACTTATACTTGGTTCCTGAGTTGAATCACTTAATGCACTACATGTATTGCTCACTACTCTTAATAACTTGTGAAATATTTAATCATCAACTCGGAACCTTAATTTTCTATAGCTATTTAAAACAATTTTCTGGCCGCTCATTGTAGATTCCCAATTCATTCAAGAGTTAAAAATGCTTCCTTAAAAGTTGTTTGTCTACTACAAGCCCAGCTAGGTCAAGTTGCAATAAACGATTATTCATTGAAACAGGAAAGTGAGAAAATATTACAATCAGCTTTGCGTATTTTGAATGGTACGTTCATTTACTTATCTACTTTTGCTTTTCTCTATGATCAACATAGAGAATTTACTTTTTACCTGTGTTATCATAAATTTTGATTTACTAGTAAATAATTTTAATGGTTGAGATCATGAGTCAATTGAAGCTAGACCACCAGGGAAAGCCTGGAAGCACTGGACGGCCATTTCGACTTTTGTGGAACTACTCAGCACTGCGCATCGACGATCCCGCCTCGGGAGATCTGAACACAGGACCTATCAGTCTCCCGTGCGAATGCTCAACCTCTAGACCACTGAACCGGCATCCAACGCTGTTATTGTCTAACTTCAACTAACCCACGAAATTGAGCGGCACATCCACCATTGTCTTCAGCGAGTTACTATCTCACAACAGACCCGCCTGAACTCACTGCTTCTCACTAGAAATCCAGGAAATATCTCTTGAAGTCAGTCAGTCACTAGTAAGCATATATTGATAAATATCAAAAGGGGTTTTTGTACATGTTATAGTAATTTTAATAGTTTTCTAGTGCTTCCAGGTTTTCCATGGTGGTCTAGCTTCGATTGGCTCATGATCTCAGCTACTCAAATAACTATAATATCCACAAAAACCCTTCTGATAGTAGATAATTGTTTTTATGTTTTCTAAAGTAAATTGAATCATCAGTATCTGTACAAAATACAACTTATTGAATCCAAAGTGATCGCATATCTTTACAACATTGGCTCTAGGCCTGCAATTTCGTGTTATTATGATGATTGTTTACACAGTAGATACGGAATAGTTTTTACATGCATACTTCAAATTTGTATCAAGTTGAAATAGCATGTTCCAATCTTAAAAAAATATGTTTAGGGGCTGTATATCACCCTTACTCTATGATTAGGTGGTTAAGACAAACTATAATTTATCACAGTCTGGGATCCTATATTTCTTAATAATATAAAGAAGGATAATCTGTAAAATAGATCAGACAAAATTTTATCTACAACGAGATAACAGGTTGTCTCATTTACAAAGCCTGTATATGATGGAATACATAAATCTAAATGTAATCAGTCTTCAGCCAAACAACCACTTTATATCTGTTCGACCGCAGTAAACTCAACCTGTCTGCTTAAACTTCTAAAAATGACTAAAATCAATGAGTAGGTTCAGAGTCACATAAAGCATCTTTTGTCACATCCCTAGTTAGTCCATTTTTGTCTGGTTATTAACTGTGTCGTCTTGACCTGCTCAATTATTTTGTAACCATCCTATATACTTTGTCATTTATGACCAAGTTGACTACGTCGTGTATGCTTTTACGTGAGCTTGCCTCTTATGTGTCTGTTATTTATACTTCAATTGATTTTCTCTAGTTAATTCTGAGTCACTCATTAATTACTGAATAGACCTATTTGCCATCTCTGAGTCACATCACTTATCTTCTGTCTACATTAATGAACAACTAAAATATATGTATCCAAAACCACTCTTTTACTCGACTTTTGATGTACCGTTGTTTTAGACATGTTAAGTCGAAGGAATGTAAACGGAGATAATTGTGATAAATACATTTCATTAACTTCTTGGTCGTCACATCATACTGAAGTTAAATGGGACTTAAAATGATGAGCCCGAGATATATGAAAATAGTCAATTCATTAACGAAACATCGTTAAGTCAATATGATTTGTAACTGTTTGTGTGCTTGCTATTGGTTTCCTTGTCTGCTTAGAATCCAAGATGTTATGTTGTGTGCTCTTTGACTGAATCAGTTGCATGGAGTTCACTGATTGAATGCGTAGGGTTTGGAAGGTTCATCATCTTATTATGGAAGCTTGCACTTGTTCAAATTCCTATTATTCGCCTCTCAATCGCATCTTCAACGTATCTCGTCCAGTTGGTTTTTGATTATCGAGCTTTACTTTAAGTTCTGATGACCGTTAACAGCTGTGTTTTAAGAAACTAAATTATACTTTCTTTTGAATTATGAAAATCACTTCCGTTCAACGCCAACTGAACTATATACCCAGGTTAATGTCTTGTCCACCTTGACTGATCATCGTGATTAAACGATTTTGTGACAGTCTTTACGGAGTTCACCAGAATCTATTAATATACTTGGCTTCATGTTTTTTATAATATTCGTTTGATTGACTAAAAAAAACTAATTTCTTGTTCAAAATGCATGTGTCAATAAAAGCACTTAAAAATCATTACATAGCAATAAAACTACTTCTCAAATTATGTTTATATCAGTGGTAAAACAAAGGAACGTCCCTATAATCTGATTGAGTTGTTCCGAACTTATTTATTCTATCATCAGGTATCCAGAGTCAAGAAATCAAGATACCATAAAATAACGCTGAAAGTAGTGTTTTCAATATTTGTAAAGTTATCAGTTATTGTGAAACATACAATAATATATAAAAAGGAAAATCACTATAAGTTGAATTGACTAGAAAATAATGGTTGAACCTATTAACAAGGAAATTAAATTTGGACTTTCTAGAAATACAGCTTTTATTTTCAAACGAATAGAGATAATTTAATGTTTCGGTCAAAAATGATAATGAACAGTCTATTCACTTCGACACATTTGAATCATACACATATTTATTATTATTAAAATGATCTGAGATAAAGTATATAAAACAATTTCTTTTAATGAAATGATAGGTTAGGTAACTCCAACAAATTACTTTCAAGCATTCTTACTTTAGTCATAAACTTTGAACAACCATCAACTATTCACTTTTTTTTCTAGGTTTAACTGGTTTGTTATGGCTTTATGATTGCCCATTGACTATGTATTCTAAAAGCCATAAACAAAATTCAGATTGCTCAACAATCCCTGCAGTTGCAATGAAATATCCATCTATATTGAGTGCATTAGAATTACGTAAATCTATTCATTTTCGACGTTGGTTAAATTATCCTCTTATAAATTTATATGGTTCATCTTTACTAACTGAAATGCAAATTGAAAAATTAATTGGAGCTAATCTAATAACCTGTAGTGCCATTCAACAAACCGAATCTGGAAAATTAGAAAATGTAAGTGCGATTTCATTGTTTAACTTTGACCTTAAATATGTTGTTTGTGGGCATTTTTAAATTAAAGCGGTGATAATTTAATGCGCAAATAGTGCTCAATCAAAGGAAAGTTCTACTTTGGCTTAGCAATGAAAACATGTATGTAATATCATTAAAGTCACGGCGGTTTTTGTATTTTTTAAATTAGTTCTTTTTCATCCTACATTTCAGTTTTTTTCATTCCGTTTCGTCCAATTAAATGGCTAGTTTTAATTGCGTTATAATTGGTTATTTATTTCTTAAAATTGATATAAAATGTAATTACTTGTCGACAGAACACCTATTCTTCAAATTATGGACGATAGTAGCGTACAAAGTACGGGCTCCGTTGTTTCTCACGTTGTCACGGAAACAGATTATATATTTTTGAATACATTGTATCTGGTACCGTTCCAATCACTTGAAGCACTAAAGAGAGCCATTAGAACTTATGAAAGGGGAATGTACTGTCATTAGGTGGTGCAAGATTCTCATTTCCATAGAGATTAAAAGCTGTATATTAAATATGTATGTTGGAGGAATGGTCATAGGACACCTAGTGGATCTCCACAGCCGATTAGACGAAGATGATTTCATTAGAGTTATTATCTTATTAATGAAGGACTTCAATGAACACTTAATGTCCGGCCTTCATCTTTTGTAAGTTTATTGAAGGTTACTGAACTGTTGTTCGTGCGAATGTTCATCACAATCATAAGTGCGACTCTCTGAGGTACGACAATAATTCTTGGATGTCCAGATTAACGGATGCTGGATTTGAAACAGTGTGACCTCTTCTGATTTCGGGGACACCAGCATTCAATATTGTACACATCGCTTAGCAATCTTATACTAAGCACCTGAATCCCTAAGATGTTTTTAACACGCTCCACAAAGTGTTCTCACAGGCCAGGTTTCCGCACATCAAGCAGTTTATGGAAGGATGCCTCCAATGCCATTGACCTTATCTACAGCAACTGAGTTTCAGATGGAAGCTTCCACTTCCATGAATGTTACAATGCCGTTGATCCAAAAGACGACAAGTAGAAACTATCGGACAAACGTGGATTTGGATACCACGTTAAGTAATGACGAAGACAAAATTGTTTCTATAAACTCAGAATTCAGTGACCGGGACAACGACGTTGACGAAGATACCCACGACAACAGACTGTGTGATATATGCAACCTTGCTCAGCCTCTAAATGAAACAGCAACAGTCTAATCAAGCTCGAACTACGAAATTATTTAACTTTTACGCATTATTAACTAGTTATTATTTTAATTAAATTACCTCTTGTTTCACTTTTTCAACTTGGAGTAGATTCTTAATGAAAGACCACCGTACGGGAGAAAACTACTTGAATATTTAGATAGCATTCCTAAATATGAACTAGAAGTAGAACAAGTACGTAATATATCTGTTTGTAAATAATTACAGTTTTGATAAGTTTTACAAAACTGCTAAATAATCTGAAGGTAGAATTATGGTATCACTAGCTGATCCAAAGGGATTCCGTCCATTATTTGTCTTGGCTCAATTGAAAATGTGTATTACGAGTTTCAGAATACCATGAAATTTAGTAAAAATTGGTTAACTATTTATCTTTGAATTTTTATTTAAATTGAAATAAACAATTTCTATATTATTGCAATTGAAAACGTACTTCATCTATAAACTAATTGATTTTAAACTTATATATATATATATATATACTCAGGACTCCTGCCAGATCAGTTATCTGAGAAAAAGTTTCCAACGGTTATAAATATATTTGACGCAAGTATAAGTTGAGAGAGCTTGTGTGAATCACACGAATAGACATTTTATGCGATTCGCATATATATGTGCCCATCAAAGTTGATGTGATAACAATGCATTGATTCAGGGAAGTGATAAGACCACTAACGGCTGACAGTTTGGTTGATCTGGTCTAAATCAGTAGATACATTGTTAGTCTGTAACCAAGGTTACAGAAGAACCATTATTTATGACATTTTTAAGACTTAACATTATTATTCCCTAATAATAGTTTCGTTAGTCAGGACGAACTAAAAATATAATATAGAACTTTCTTCAGAATTGAAAAATAATATTTCGATATCATGCAACCAGATTTATTGTTGTCAACCAAGTATAATATATAATTTGAAATTTACTTGTGAGTTTCCATAAAGTAGATGATCGATTGTGACAAAATTAGAAAGGATTTTTTAAAAAATAGATCAGCACAATACGTATCGTCCGATAAATTCTCTCGGTACGACTATATTCAAACCTAAATGGAGTTTCGGTATTTTATTATTTGGAATTACTAATTCATGAACAGTAGGTTGAAGAATCCTTGAGAAGCGTTAGGCATGCTCCGAACTTTGATGTTTAAACATTATTTTTTGTTATGTGCATGGCAATTTGTGGACATATCTAAAACGTCAAAATTAAGCATCTCAATAGATATGATCAGATGATAAACTAACTGGTGTGAAGAAACAGTTAATAGTTTGAGTCAAATAACAACTCATTACCTTATATTAAAACCCATCTGTATTTGACCATAGACCCTAATACTGTCTATCAAAAATGACTTGATTCCAGAGGTTACGTTTAGGATACTTGTCAAAATAAATACACAGATCCTTTTCGTAAATCATGAGGACAAGGTGAAACTAGTTGTGAAGTCTAAATTCTGCAGGAGTGCATGGAATCCCTTTTGAGAGATACTAAATTATGTTTATAAGGATACATCGAAGACTACAGCCTCTAAGTTGGAATATTCAGAGCTGATCTTATTTTTACGAAGATCAACACGATAACTGATTCGTTATCACTTGTTGTAATATTCTTATGCTAGTGAATCAAGGGTTTTTCCCGAAGTTTTATGAAAGTCTTCTTAATTATTTATTATTCGACGAACAACAGTTGGAGTCTACAACTAATGAAGAATAAGGTGATCCCTAACAATATGAACCTACTACACGAAATACATCAACAGCATATTATTGTATCAAATCAAAGGACATCGAATTATTTTATTGGAGTATTCAGGAACATAGATTAAAGCACTAGAACTATGTTTACAGAATATGAGTTCGATTCTGGTGGGAAGGTATTCATATGCTTATGAGAAGTTTTCTAAAAGAACCAAATTTTCGTTTAGCGACAAACAAGTTATTTATGGTTTCTTTTTGAAACCAATGACAGATAGATTTAGTTTAAAGAGTAACAATTGTTATATAAATCCCCTTGTAGTATGTTAACAATTTGCCTGAATTTTACCATTACTATTTGAAAGAATGTGACATTGTATAGAACTGTTTCTGACTTACAAAAATTTGTTCTACGTTCCTTAGAAGTCTGGTTACGATTCAACAAACATTCAACTGATGTTTAC
Organism: Schistosoma mansoni; assembly: GCF_000237925.1. Taxonomy (NCBI): domain Eukaryota; kingdom Metazoa; phylum Platyhelminthes; class Trematoda; order Strigeidida; family Schistosomatidae; genus Schistosoma; species Schistosoma mansoni. The sequence goes on from NC_031496.1 coordinate 27,225,896, forward strand.
CATTACCCAAAAGAATAACTGTAAAGATTGTGCAGTCTTATTGGTGGGAAGTGCAAAAAAATATCTAGTTAGGAAATGGTTACTTGAGTAAGTTATTTTTTTTAACATATTTCTCTATTACTTTTTTTCCATTTTAAAAAGTCAATAAAATAGGATTTCGTGAATTTTTTTGTTTAAAAACTGGAGAATACTAATACGTATGTTAAGGTTGTTCATAGTACATTTCTGATTTAGGCAAATTCTGGAGTATGATTAAAAATGACAAGAGGGAAACTGGTATTTACAATTGATTGATCACTGAGCAGTGAACAATGTCATTTATGTCATTTGACACTCAGAAGAAAATTTTGCTTGTAATCTTGAGGGAAATGATGCTTCCTGATGGATTTGATCCAATGTCATCCAGTTGAACACAATGTATTGAATGTTAAGTCAATTAGAATGTTAACTAGCTCCAAACAATAACAACTTACAAGAAATGAATTAATTTCTCTTGTACCTACTTACTTATGCCTGTTACTCCCAATGGAGCATAGGCCGCCGACCAGCATTCCCCAACCCACTTTGTCCTGGGCCTTCCAGTCTAGTTCTATCCAATTTTTCTTCATTCTTCTCATGTCTGTCTCCATTTCTCGGCAAAATGTGTTCTTTGGTCTTCCTCTTCTCATTTGACCTTCAGGATCCCATACGAGGGCTTGCCTTGTGACACAGTTGAGTGATTTTCTCAACGTGTGTCCTATCCACTTCCAGCGCTTCTTCCTGATTTCTTCCTCCAATGGAATATCGTTTGTTCTCTCCCGCAATAGCTTGTTGCTGATAGTGTCTGGCCAACGGATCCGAAGTATCTTGCGTAGACTACTTTTGATAAACACCTGTATCTTCTGGATGATGGTTTTCGTAGTTTTCCACGTCTCTGCCCCATACAGTAGAACTGTCTTGACAATTTCCCTTGTAGATCCTCAAAATTTAAAATATTTTTTCTATCAGTCCAATAAAATGATTACATAGGCAAAAATACCCAAAACTTATTTGTCCTAATCACTTTATAAGTTTAATACATCCATATACATATCAAATTGGTTAATTTGATAGGAAGAAAACATGTTGAAATTCAGTCTAAAATTTAGAGAACATAAATATGATAAAAACTTTGGTGTGAATTACGAGATTATAATTATTTGACGGGATAATTAAAAACAATATATGATTAAATGTGACTTTACTAATGTAAAGATAGATTGAGATATGATGCTTCATAGTTTAGAAAGGACCAATAATCAGTTTAAACTATTATATCCTAAAATCATCTGATTGAATCAACAATTATTGACATTTGATTAGGGGTTAGTCAGCTTAAATAAAACCCTTAAATACCAAAATCAATTACAGACGACTTCATTTTCGTAGTATTGTAACATCAAACTACAAATAAATTGTTTCTATTCCTTATTAATTAGTAATTCATTACGTAATCAAAAAATAAGTAATTTTTATATGAATAAATTCATTCAGTATTGTTTGTTTGAATCTTCCCATCGATTTGTTAGGACTGGAACTGGACTGCAACAAACAAACCAGTTGCAGTCCTAACAAATTGACGGGAAGATTCAAACAAACAATACTAAATGAATTTAAACTTCACCCCATCGCACAAGCAAGTGGCTGTCAGGACTCAGTGGCCGAGTGGATAACGCGATGGCGTTTGAAGCGAGAGTACTGGGTTCGAGTCCCAGGGTGAACATCGACTCTGAGATGCAGGTACATCCAGCTGATGAGTTCCAAATAGGACGAAACGCGCGTCTTGGATTCCACTGCTAGCCACTATCCATCTTTGCTTTTATATGAATAGTTTTAAAATTTATTTTATCCTTTTAATATTTATAACTGTTACTGATTTATTGTAGATATGATAACTCCGAAGGAACTAGCGTTATTACAAGACAAATGGAACTTCCGAATGATGAAACGTTGAACCCATTAAATATAAGCTTGATTAGCGTAAATTATGGTAAGCTATTGGTGATTATAACTTTTGAAATTAAAATTATATTAAAATGAATTTATTTAGAATCCAGTGATCCATGTTGTACGAATGAATTACTGTTAAGAGTTATCGTAGGCGGCTGAAAACCGTTTCAAAAATAAAGTGATAGGGTGCCAGACTTGATTATAGTTCCTAAGTTTTGCAATTATATTTTATTTAGCTCAAATTAAATATATTCTGAGTAATCGATTCTTATTTTTAACTAGGAGGTGTGGATCTTCATACGAAATATCACTTTATTTCCTTATCAAATAAATATGATAGGCTAACTTCAACTCCAAACATATCAACTGAAGATTTCATTCAAAAAGAAATATCGATTGGTTACACAGAATTGATCACACAACAATGTCAATCACCAACAAGAAATATTGACAGCACTAATGGTAATGATAAACTAAATTTATGGCCAGAACCTACTTCGTCATTCATAAATAACATAAACAGATCGAATGATAATAATAACGATACTTTTTTGAATTTAAAACTGCCTTTAACTCCAATTGTCAATAAAACAAAACAATCGAGTAGGCAGAATTTGAAATTACAGAAATGTACGATGAATATTCAAAGTTTACGAAATCAAACAGAAACACATTACAAAACACCATATAAATTCAGATGGACGCCGACAAATAGTACAAATGAACAACAGTCACCTAAAACTCCCTTAATACAAACATCTATGCTTGATTATATGCGGAGTAAATGTAAGGTAAGTGGAGTTTCACATCACTCAGTGATGAATTTAAATGGAACTAAGATCTCTTACGCGTTGTACAAGTGAGAGTTTATCTGGACTCAGTAGCTAAGTGGATATCACGGTGGCGTGTAAAGCTAACGGTACTAGCTTCGAGTTGCGGAGTGAACATCAACTCTGGGATACAAATGCATCCATTTTACGAGTACTAAAAAGGACAAAACGCGTGTTCTTGATTCCATTAATAACCATATTCCATCTGCTTTATGTTTACTCAATATTCGTTTAAAGTTAATGCAGTAGAAATCAGAAGTTTTGAACTGAGTAAGACCATTAGTAAGTCTCAGCCTGATAGAGATTATCTTTATGCTATGGTTAGCATGAGTTTGTTAAAAGTAGTATAAATGTAGAGGAATCGATGTACAACAGTATTTAGGTAAGAAACTAGATCTAATTAAATTTCATGATAATATAAAACTTAAGTTGGAAAGCGTTTATCCTTCAGATTTATTGTTTAAAGAACATACAAAAAATTCGTATGCTTTGAGAATAATTAACCATGTGCATGGATTGAGATAAGTAGATTGACTAATTCCAAAAGTAACCAAACTTTGTTTCACAGAATTTTAGTAAGCAGCATAGGGTATATAAAAGCTTAAGATGAATCAGTTTGAACTAATTCAACGACATCATGAGTCGGAAGTATCAGTATTAATAACTAAGATTGAATTTTCTAGTATGGATACTTAAATTTGTCGCGATTTTATAACCAGATTTCAAATAAACACTTAGCTTGTACATTTCTTGTTGATTTGTACATGTTATTAAAATATATGTAACATCCTGAAAAAATCCGACACCTAGTTTATAGGAGATGCTAATGAAAACTGTTTAATAGCCATTCTTATATTTTACTGACAAAATATAGTACTTTCAAGGAATCCCAAGATATAAGAGAAAAAGGAAACATTTCAATCACCGTGGAGTACTTTACAACAGACATAAAAAATATTCTATTTGGCAGAAAACTATGACTGGTACTTGGAAAGAGTATACAAAGTTACCATTGCAACCAAATTATTCCATTTCTATTTAAATAATTTTAGTTATTGGCAAAATGAACATTACCAATACTTCTGTTTAACATGGTGTGAAATACATTTCACCTTAAAGATTGTATGTTCAGATTAGGCTATTCTATGGTCTTAAATTTTGATGGATGTATATTGATGATATCCAGAAAATTGTTTACTAAAAAACTACTCATTTCATTGTCATTTTCATACGTAAACAAATTGTAAAATTTTATCAGGATTCAAGATTAATTCTTCCAACATACAAACAGACAACGAAAGTAAAGGATAATTCTATATTAGAATCACCTAATAATGATGAACCTTCAATTCAAAAAATAAGTCGTAAACGGTTTAAATGGGATCCAGAGGATAAAATTACAATAGATACAGATTTGAACCAAAGTTCAACGTTCACGCTTACACCTGTATTAGATGGATGCAGTTATACAAAAGAAACACCAGCAATGCCTTATTTATTATTAAAAGATAATACACCTGATTTATTCTCCATACAAAGTTCATTTATAAACAACGATTTCCTTTGTGAGTCATGCCCACCTATATGTGATGGATCTTCGAAATATGGATATTTATCTGGGAATTCATTAAACTTAGAATCAATACAAAATCAAAATTTATCACTATATTCGAATATCAATCAGGAAACTGAATCAAGATCTCATTGTCCGATGAAATCCGACTGCCTAAATAATAACTATAACATAAATCAGATCGGAGATGAGGAATCAGTTAAACATGAAAACGATCAAATTTCAACACCGCAATACAGGTGTAATTGTACGATATTTACACCGAAAGCAAATCTCAACGAACATAATACAGTTTCATCAAATGATCTATCAAAATCTAATTTTCCACTTAAACCGTATACAGTAGATATTGTGAATTTTACTCCTCGCCGAGAAGAAAATCCTACTACTGTTATGACAGAAATAGAATCAGATTTTGATAATACTGGAAATTCAACTCTTGAAATTTTGGAAGTAAATGAAAAAAGCTTCATTAAACCTAAAGATTTTACAGTTTCAAAATCAGTTCAAAATAATCAATCTAGAAAGATGAATGAATGTACTCCACAACTACAAAAGAAAATAACTTGGTCAAAAGATATCACTATCAACAATGAGATTCGGAAAAAACAGAAAAACCAGTGGAAGAATGAGAATGATCAATTACTATACGAATCAGAAAAATCATTTTCAGTTGATTATCAACTAATTAACGACGGGTGGTGTGAATTGGCATGTTTAATCAAATTTTCTGAATTAGGTCTACTTCACGGTATGTTTGAGTATTTTCTAGGTGTATGCTTTGTTAGTGAATTTTGAGTGAAAATGTTTTCAGTAGTCATCTATTAACCACTACAGTATGGACTAGAATACCACATTATCAACTTTTGTTTAATCAGTCAGGTGAGACTCCTAGCATACACATTTTACAGTTCAAAGTCGATTATATCTCTGGTAACATTGTTAATCGGTTTTATTTACTCTAAATAAAGCTTAAAACACACTTTGAAGGCAAAATTAAGTCTTTTAGATGATATTATAGTTTCAGTCATACAGTATTTCTAGACCACACTTTGGGACTAACGATATGTATTTAACTGTTAATTCCTTATGAATAGAAAATTCGGTAAAAGAAAACTAGTTTCGTTCCAGGATATCTTGGAATTATTTTATCATACAATACTTTCCCATTATCCAAAAAAATCCCCGACTTCAAAGTTGAAGTGAAGGAATATTGATTGATCGCTGACATCGGTTTTACAAGAATATAAGACAGCATAATCATTGCAATAGTTAAATATGCAACAAAAAATATACAACTTTTGAACACGAAAGTCTAACTTTCTAATTACAACGTTATAAGAGAAAGAGTATTAGGAGAAACTTGTCGATTCAATAGAGTGAAGGAAAACAGAGACAGAAGGACTGGTTTGTATCATTCGTCACAGGTCAAGTAAACATTTAAATATGGACGACTGACCTAGGGTGAATACAGAAAATATATAGACTTTCCTATCAAATCTAAAAGTTTACTCGATTTTTTTTAATCCATAGAACAAATAAAACCTAATTCCATATCTACAGGGACAGAAACTCCTCAACCTTCTTGCTCCAAAAGGCAACTCGAATATGAAAAAGATAAAGAGGAAAAGCACATGTACAATGCAAACATACCGAACAGTGTAGTAAGTTTTATTTTGTCATTACAACGGTTACCGAAAACTTCAAGTGTAGAATATAAGTTACGTAGTGGTTTATAAAATGAACTGTGATGCAATGGGTTCATGCCAAAGGTTATTTAAAGGATAAAAGATAGTTAACCGAATTATAATTTCTATATGAACCGAATAAGTTGTCTACAATTATGTTATACATGCACTCAAATGGGACACGGTCTAGTTTAAAGTTAGGTAAAAAACGATGTCTTCAATAGCAAACACGGGCCCTAAAACCTGGTTTGCATCGTACAAATGATCATAGACCTCATTATATTTCTTGAAAAATAAATACCGATGGTTCTAATTCCTAGAAGATTGAGCTGGTCACTAACATGGGTTCACAATCACTCACTCTTTATTTACATTTTAAGAACTGTATTTTAATATAATAGGAATTTTTAGCGACTTTAAGAATCACACAAGTTCATATCTTGAGTGGATTCAGCATTGTGTTAATTTCTATATTATTCCACTTTTCATATATAAATGTTCCAAGAGCCGTCAGTTTACTAGTGCAACAAGTGATAGACAAGAAAACAAACTTCGACTTGACAGAATTTGTATTTCGAGTTTCTTTTACCAAGCTTTTTGTACAGACGGTAATCTTTTTGAAATAATGCATCACATCTTGAGAAATAAAGAATTACATGACATTTCATGATTATCTAAATACATTGAATTTTGATATTTCGCATAGTTCAGAAGCAAAGCCCCACAGATTTCCTAAGTGTACCTAAACATTGAGACTATTGCATTCTTTGCTTTTAAGGAGATATGCGGCAGTGAAATTAAAATACGACTGGCCATTTAGCGTGGACAAACAGGCACTTGGCATACTGACTATTAAATAAGTGATTTCCTTTCCTCCCATTGATTTCTACTCCGAGCTCATTGAGTGTGACTACTTGTAACTGTGTTGAATAATGTATTATCTAGCGTTAATCTGGTTCTCTATTTAGAGTCGTGAATCCTGGATCTAATATAACGTGACTTGTCGCATTATCGTGGCATACCTGAGAAAAAAATATTTCAAACTATCCGTTTTATTAGATTATCCTCTGTTGTGATGATCCAATATATAGTTCGATGCAAACGCTTTAACTGGTTATTTGGTGAGCGATTACTTTTTGAGTTTTATTGACTAACAAAAAATATGAATCGCATAAAATCATATTTATGTAATAAACAATACAGTGTCAATGTATCCTACCTGATCTGGGTCCATACGATTGTCGTAAACAATGGTTGATGTTGGGTGAAATGGCTGTGAATCTGTCGTAATGACACAGATGCATTTATTCTCTGTCTTTCTTAAGATCCTAATCTTAAGAACTATCTTATACCTTTTTATTCCACAAACTCACTTGTATCAAGTAATAGCGCTTATTTCTAATCTTTTCTATTGCTAATCATACTATTTCTACTACTCTGGGATTTATCTTAATAATTTCATCTTGCTGTGTTAACGTGGTATAACAAATTGAAACGAAACAGGTAAGGTTCAGGTTCAACGTTGCACATGAGAGCCGAAGCCATACTTCACAACTGATAAAATAAGAAAAGGCGGTGTTTAGAAGAACGATGGTAGATAAATTCTGGTGAGCGGTATAGATTAACGATATTTGAGTAATGTTGTGATAAAGAGTTTAAGTGAACATGACCAAAACTTTGATCGCGCTATAGGTTTAAATTATAAGAATATCCTTAACATTCTCAAGATCCTTTGTATTAAATCTAAGCAAGCAAATATCAATTATTCCATGATAAAACTTGTACTTCCAATAAAACAACTAATTACAGTTTTATCTGACTGATATATGTAAACCTAAGTGCTCGACATACTTTTAAAAAAATCTCAACACACCTATGAATAGAATAATCGAGAAATATTGCTTTAAAAAATTATTTATCAGTTGTTACACATTAGTTATGTATTACTTTTCTTTAACCGACAGCCAACTACATTAGCTCTTAAACGAACTGGAATTGGAATGTTGGATTTATCTTTAACTCCTGATTCATACATTAAAGAAGAGTAATTTATATAAGACAACTCAATCATCAAAATTATTATTATTATTATCATCATTCATGTACATATATTGTTACAATAAAATTATTAGATAATGATAAGAAATACTGTGATGTTTTGCATATTGGCTGAACCGTTTTGTAAACAAAAGTTTTCTGGTGATAATTCATGGTATATTTTTGTTATGAAAATATAAGTTTGACAAAAAAAAGTCCTTGAATATCTATATCACAATTAGATGATTGAAAGATTTGATTAGTTTCTCATGTACTAAGTGAAAGAAAAAAAGATAAATTAAAGTTAAATAATGAATGATTTGAAGAAAAAACAAACATTATACTCGGTAAAAGTTTTTTACCTACATAATGAACACACTACTGAGTTGCTCTATCCATTTAAATAGCGCTGTTTTTCAAAAATACCTATATATAATACAATTACAAAGTGATGTAATGACTAAAGTCGAAAGAAATTTGAGATCATGACAGGATACAAAGCAGCAGCTTACCAGTATAGAGCATTACATATACTGAACCCGCGAGAATCAATAAATTGCAACGTATGACGCTATGCCCAGCTACGTAAGTTGCTTCGACATATAGTAAAAATAGTAATACGCTTTAAATATTTAACAAAAGTTTACTTACAGCTAATGATTCTCTCAATTACTATTAGAATCATGAAAATTTACTGATCAATCTCAAATACTACAGCTTTCATTGTAATGTGCTGTAGTTTTTGACCAGAAGGCATGGGTCATATGGAAGGATACTAGGTTCTTCTTTTACTAGTTGTTACTGATACGGATGAGAGCTATGATGGAAGCATACAAGACTAACTGATGCGTGTTAGGTATGCCTAACCACAGCATACTATAACGCTTGATCCCCGTTGACATAGAATTAGTTTGGAAATAAGCTGAGGACCTACGTCACATCGATTTAAGAAGCCATATCGATAGGTTCAGACATTTTGTTTTGAATCCGCACAATAATCTTAATCAATGGTTAGGCGACAAGATTTAAAACCCGTTGCAGCAGCGTGATTACAATAAATGTATTCTCTATTTTCTTTTGTTTACTATCATTCTTAACTTGACATTCTCCTATCCCGTTTGCTGCTTATAAATAAAATTTATTATGTTCAGATTTCTATTGTTTTTGATACGATTTGCTTTCCTTTACTTCTCATCTCAAGTTTCTCTCCCCTTATGCTGATATGAGGTATGGTAACTTGGCCCGATATACATTTGTATCAGACCTGAAGTTGATGTCTGACTAAAAAATGAGTAAACAAAACCTTAATAAATACGTGCAACAGCACATTTACCCATGAAATTGTTTGAATTGCAGCAAGTATGTGAGACTAAGACTATGAATCTCATTAGAATTAAACTATCAAAGCAATTGAAATATGACTAATGAGAAGAACATAAAAGGAAATAATCTACGAATACTATCAAAGAAATATCCTTTTCAAATACAACAATCAAACTGCATACCAATCTATCATCTATTAAGAGATAAGTGTTTCCAAAGAAAATTTTGTCTATATACGAATGTGACAAGTTCTTTAATCTCGTAGACATTATGTTTCATTTTATAAAAAAAAAATGAAACTGACTATTTTCAACAAAATTGAAGTTATTTACTTGTACAATAGTGTGTATTCGTTCCATAATATCAGGTACAATAGCCTTGATGGATTCAGTCATACGATTAGCCAGTCGACTAACAGCTTTCTCTTCTGACTGATGTACACAGAAATGTTCTTTTAAAAATTCAGATGCATTATTTTGTTGACCATTGAAACTCTGTATTCCTGTGTTTGACATCAAGGAAAATAGAGTCAAAAATAAATTCGCGTGCCTGTATATCAGTAAGAAGAAATGAAAAAAAACTGTTAACTACAATCGATAGAAGTATTATTACTGTATAGATAACTGATGAACAACTAATTAAAATTAGTCTTTACGCGAAAACTATAAGAAACCTTACAACTAATAAGTGAAACATATGAAATCATACAAAGAATGGCCATTGATGTGGATGGGAAGGGTAGTGTTATATCATGAAGCGAGTGAAAACGAAAAACTGAAACTATGAGTTTCGGAATGAGTGGTCCAACATTAGCATTTTTTCTAGACTATTAGCATCAACTGTTTAAGGTATTGAGCTGCTAAAAATTATCCTAATACCTGAAGAAGACGAGAAGTCGATAAATAGTTGAATGGAAGAGTTGAATACAGATCAAACCCATGGAAATAAATACTACAGCTGTTTAGAAATGATTCGTAATATAACGATAAAACTACACAAAACGTTTATGAGCACATTTTATTTGAAACATTTGAACAAAGCAAACGTTGACTTAAATGATGACAACGTTTATATTCAAGCTAAAAACAATAATATATTAGTACATAGAAACACGATCAAATCTATTAATAAATCTTTAGACTGTACCAAATTTTAACTACTTATCAAAATCATTTATCACTCACCGTCTTAAAATAAGAAAAGCTGTAAAAGTGATTTTCCAAAATTCATTAAATTGATTTGAATTTGGACCACCCATACCATCAATCATTGCACGAGTTAATCTTACTTCAGGTGCCATCGGTTTAGGATCAGCGCCAAGAATAAAACTAAAATCAATATGAAATAAATGACCATCAGCAGTGAGCAGTAAGTTCTCCATATGACGATCACCTACTCCAAGAAGATAAGTGATGACACAATAACCAGCTGTAAGAAAAGCGAAAAAAATATTGTGGTTTCCTTAAGAAAGTGTTTGAAGGTAGTATAAAGTATTCACGTGATACACTGTTCGAGGAAGAAATACCACATAATGACTGAAAATATTTACGAAAATAAACAATTAGTTGAGTTGTATGATAAATAATGATAAGATTCTTCGTCTGATGTTTTTCTACAATCACTCATCCTTCTACATCTAACAACTTAGTATTCACCTTGATTGTTTCACTACATTACGTAAGTATAGCATGATAACGGCGTACATATGAATTAGTTTCTGTGCTGCTTATAACTGACTTCGAAATTGATAAAACCGAAGATTACAAAAAATGAATGTAAGAAAACACTAGCTTACTAGTGATCTTTTCTAATAAAAGCAGCTTGACAATAGAGCATAAAGTATGACTCAACCAAACACGACAAAAGTACTGAGGATTGAGATTGTGAATTCAGCTATAAAAAGCAATGCAATTGCGTTGACATAGTAGATAAACTCGAGCATTAAAGCAATATAGACCTTAACTCTTCCTATACTTAAACTTGTTTATTCTTAAATATTGTTTCATTTGTATCGTCCTGTCTCATTCACTTTGTTTATATTTGTCGTATTTGATAAGTTGTATAACTGAACGCTGGAATCGATTTCCTGATCGCTTTTAATAATCCCAGGTTAAATTTACACGGAAACTTGAATACAAAAGAAAAGGCACAAAGTGTAAAGGAAACGTTTTACTCCAAGTTTGGTTTATGTTCAGATTGCTTTGGGCTTCAAGAAGTTTCTGTAACCATACTAAATATGGTGGAAGCATAGGTAACTATCCAACCGAAAACGTGGCTCTTTACTTTCTAAATGTTTCCGAGAAGCTTCTATTGAACGCCGATGAAAAAAAGATTCCCAGCGTTTTCTGGGACCCTATGAACTTTTCCGAGGAATACTTTGAATCTCCTCCATAGCATCAACTTCAAATAGGTTCTCCTAATGTAGTAAAGAATTTTCACTCTGTTATCATTTAATACTTTATTACTCTAGCCGTTTTGTATATTAGTACCTAAATACTAAAACTATCAGAGGCAATTACGACCTTGAGCTACCAAAACACTGTTAGCTATCCATAGTCAACCTATGACAATTACGATTTACAGAGAATACCATCTTTTATTGATAACTAAAATGTTTTTCTGTCTACACATAAGATGGTTTGTCTTTATAACAGAAAAAACATACCACAAGAGCGGATATATGTTTCCATTACATCTTTTTGAACACCCATAGGACTATTTGGACTCGGAGCTTTTAATTGTAAATAAGCTAGTAATGTGGAACGATGAAGAATATCAGCCAATGAAATAGACTCAACAAATTGAACTAAACCTATAAGAAAAGAAGCATAAGAAAACTAAATGAAAAGTGATTTTTTAATGTATTATCAATACCGAAGAAAGTTTCTCGTCTGATTTATTATAAGAAAGAGTGTTACACGCTTTTGCTATTACTCAGTATTTACTTTTACGATTTGTAAATTCCTTTATATTTGCCTATTATTCTTTATCATGCTCCATTATACTTTACCGGGGTTTTATGAAAAGAGTTTACTTTGTGGCAGAGGGCGCTGAAGGCAGTTAATAAGGTATATGGTGAATCTATTAGTGTATTTAAGAATATGGTTATGAACAGACATTTGAAATCTGAAGAACTATTGGCAAGTGTTATTTTATCAGATAGAAGCCGTCTACATCATTCACATAGTTCTCTTTGTATATCTTCCGGTAGAACGAGACGCAGATGTATGCACGCAAAAGTGTAAAGGCTTTACCTTGATACTTTTTTATCTTCAATTTTTTATTAAAAATCCTTGGTACGCTAAAGTGACAGATCACTGTGTTGGCGGCCTGTTTAAACATCTGGGCTACCTGTTTCTGTCATCTAGATATTTCAACAAGTTATCTAATTTTATTTGTTTTAATACATCATTATGCCTATTAATCGCACAACCTATTCAGGTGCGTTTCTGAAAAGTGTAAGACCTTTCGCTGTAAAGGTTACAGAAGGCCTAATCAGAGATATCGTGGTTGCTGGCAATATGCATGTACATATGTACATTATCCAGATGTCGATTGACTGGGCTGCTAACTTATAACTGGCGATCACTCAATATTTATCGTCAGGAAGGACGAAGAAGTAAGAAACGAAAACTTGTTGAAGTACTTTGTGCTGAGAATTCTACATTGTACCAAAAATATAATATTGAATAAAGCTAATGATAGTAATAATAAGAAGTAATAATAATAAAATTTAGAATACTTAAAACGTTACAATGATATTTTTGAATAAAAATGGTTGAAAAAAAACAATGTAAATAAAAGTCAGATTAATACATAAGTAATTTACCGAGACGGTTACTTGTAGCCAAAACTTTATACGGTGTCAGTCGAAGGTCAAAATTTTCTTTGCGAAGGATCTACAACAGATAACGATACTAGATAGGAACAGTGAACACTATGGGATATAGAGAATTTATTTTATTTCATGCGTTTAGAATCTTCTACATAAGCAATAAATTAATGCACAAAATGTTTAACAGATATAGTCTTGTGAGAATGAATTGTCAACTAATTTATTCCATGGTTATAAACAAACGTAATTACTTCCCAAAATCTTAGAAATTAAGTTTACACAAGAAGAGAATGGAAAAGAAAGTTCAGTACGTAATGAACCAGAAGAAACGTGTAAATTATTCACAACAGAAGGGATGAACTAATGAAACTAATATATATTACCAAAAGTTGTGAAATAATCATGAAGAAGGTGATACCAATAGTGATATATCAAGCAGATATGAAGAGTAGAAAAAAAGGTGCGAAGAACTGAATTGGTAGGAGGTCAAATGTTCTTTTTTGAAATAATGAGGCTGATTGTAATGATAGCAGTAATAAAATACGGATAAAAACTCAATTGGACTGAACAAAGATGGTCATATTTTGAAGAGACAGGTAGTGAAGGTGGACCATAACAAATGATTTTAACCAGAGGACCACTGAAAACCATAGAGATTTAAACTGTCTCGTCCTAGTCAGCTTCAAATCCGCCAATACTTACGAAGCTTAAACAGCCAACCAGATATCGTCTAAATGATAAGCTAAAACAATTGGTTAAGATGTGACTTTCGCTTCTACAGAATGAGACGTTTCTATGTGGCTTGAATTTCCAAGGGATACATGTATGGGTGAGTGTATAGCTATTTTAAAAAAAACGTTTGACCAGTCAAAAAACTTCCTTCATCGCAAATAGGAAGCTTGAGTAACAGTATCAGAATCGGTCTAAATATACATATTTCTAGCAATGTAACTTTTATCGCATAGTTCCTTACTGTAAAAAGTCAAACCGTAAAGATGAATGATAAACTTTTGTGCTTTGGACATTATGAATTTTAAAGTATAGTTATTAGTAGAGTATCCAAGTTTTACAAATTGTCTTATTTTTATATATGTCAAATTCTATTCTATTCCAATAGACAGCGTAGAAACAACTATGATACACTAATCCAACAAAATCACTGTTTACCTCGACGTCCTATACTATTATAGATGTGGAAGCAATAAAACCTTATAAGTAAGAAATCAAAATATATAATTATTCGATAGCACCGTAGATTATACTACATAACTAACTGACTCTAGAGAACAGATAATATCGGAAGAATATAGAAACAATTAGTATTTAGAAAAATAATTTTTAAATATAAAATAAACACTGGACTGCAATAGCTCATCACACTCAGACTATCTTTCAAATTATCAAGCGACTACCTCATGATATCTGAATGCTTGGTAGGAATTTCCCTACAGCTACAAAATGACTATTAAGAATAATTAACTTAAGAGAATAAATTAAAGAAAATCTTACCACATCCATTAACTCAATCATTTGTAAAACCAATTGATCCTGGCGTAAATCATCACCATGTTTTAAAATAGCTCGATACGTATCGCCATTCGGTTGGATAAAAGTCAGTAATGCAGGTCGTTGAAAACTCTGCAAGAAATTGATGGCAGGTATATAACAGAATAATCGAAAATCAAATTCATGGAACATTTACATCACATTTATATTTTTAGTAGCCTAAATTAGTAAAAAAGGTATGTGAATAATTTCTAGGTTTTTTCATGAGTTTGAAAGGAACAAATTTGCCAGGTACAGAATCGTGTAGCTGGCTATGAACCTCTCCTCCCCCCCCGAAAAAAATAGCTTGTCATATTAATCATTTTATAACTGAAGATCCACCATTTGTAATTTCAAAATTTTTTAAATGACCCTGTTCATTTGAATGATGTTAATCATCATAATTAACAGAGAAATATACATATATCAACAAACCTTGAATAGTGTAGCTGTAGACGATTGTACGCCGCATACAATAATATCCGGATTTAGAGGAAGTGGGAATGGTTTATCAATATGCCTAATATGAGCATATTCTTCACTATCCAACTTTGATCTTAACAATTCAATCTATACATTAAAACAAGAATAAATAAATAAATTCAATATATAATTAATATACACTAAAATTACTCGTTTACTTTACTAATTTCATAAACGCCGACATCAGAAAACATATCTTTCTATTATACCTAGTTAATTCAATTTGAACCGCTCTTGTGGAACTAGTTATTATGGGCGCGCAACTAGACAAATGCATCATCGTATTTCTGAACATCATCCTTCATACTCGACTCAAGGACGGAAGAAAGTAATAAAAAGCTCTATGTTGCCGCATCTAGTTGGTACTAGTTACCACATACATAAAAATTCAGAGTTATTTATAACATCTCACCGAATTTACCCTATGGTTCTAGAATCTGACTCTTCAAACGGCAGAAGCCATAGGAATACACATCAAAAAACCTAACTTGTGTATGCACAAGTTTAGAAACCTTTGAATTTACCAACGCCTTCTACCAAGATACTGTCACATGTTTCAAAAACTTTCTTTACCTCCTCTTAAAATGTCATATTTATATTCAATTTTAATTATGTAACTATTTGTAATAATTAACTGATTATGAAAATTCACTTTAGTTTTAATCTTAACCTGACTTTTTCAAACGCTATATAAAATAACTGATTATTTAGTTAAACTGACTCACAACCATCTAATTGATATCGACTTTCTACACACTTATAAAACATATAAATTAGTGTAGAGACTTAATGAAGAACTATGTGAAAAGAAATATTTCTTTATTTTCATAGTTGAAATCATGAGTCAATTGAAGCTAGACTACCATGGAAAACTTGGAAGCACTGGACGGCCGTTTCTTCTTGTTATGGGACTTCTCAGCAGTGCGCATCCACGATCCCGCACCCGCGAGATTCGAACCCAGGACCTACCAGCTTCGCGCCGGAGCACTCAACCGATAGACCACTGAGCCGACATCCATCTTTGCTGAACATGTCTTTTTAATGTCTCAATGAGAATATTAAATGAATTAATACAATGTGATTCGGATTTGATTGGTGAGCTTTGGTTGTGAAAAGTACTTATTCAGTTTTTAGATAAAAACTTAGCATAAAATAGTGAATAAAGTAGGATGAACTTCTAAGAAAGACACAATTATTTCATTGGTCTGGTATCAAGGAAACCATATATAGAAGTAAGAAGTGAGAGGTTCTAGATCGAACATTATAGGTAAAATCCGTGAAGGAATCAGTATTATTATTATTTATTATTTAAACACATAAATACTGGTACAGAGGGGGCACCAGAAATATATGCGCCCCACAAATCTCATTTGATTTGTGTGAGGGCTATAATACTGCCCGGGTGCCCAGACCGAAGCAGGTAACGAACCAGTAAAACAAACTTACAGTTTATTGAAAACACACTAAGAATCATAACCACATAGATATTGGGATGTAAATTAGCAGTTATTCAGGTACAAATTAAAAGCAAATGAAGGATAAAATTCTCTTACTGAATATATTATGTTTTTTTAAATGAATAGGAGAACACATAAAATTGAATTACTTTACGTGAACGATTACCCAAATCATTGGTAACTGATTTTAGCAACCGACATAAATCTTGAATGAATTGTGTTTGTTGTAGTAGTTCTATGTTCCATTTTTGACAAGTAGGACTACCCTACATGTTAATTAGTTGAGAAAAAACACAAAGAAACCAAGTTACTGAAAAGTTAAACTGTTACACCATATGGAAACACTGTAATAAAGAGATAATCAACTAAACCATTGTCACATTCGATAGGATCAAGATACACACGTTGCAACTAAATCGGATTCAACGATTACTCATAAATATATACCCAACAATTATTTCGGACAGCAGTTAGCAGTAAAATCCATGAAACTTATTCTTTTCTATTTGGAACTAACCAGTCGAATGTACTCCCAAAGCCATATTGATATCCACACTGAAATTCAAAACTAGTAACCATCTCTTCAAACGTCAAACAATAATTAACTTCTAAATAGCACTAATATTGAGGTTTTCGTTAAGAGAGCTTGAATGTCAACACAAACCTGGTGTTCCCAGTCAGAATAAACCGTGATTAGCCAGTGAGTGAAGACATACATATCCGGGTACCATGACTACAAGAGAATATCGTATATATAAAACTGGCTTCACTTTTGTTATAATTTGAGTTTACTTGTTAACTACTTTACACTGTATATGTTCTCGTTTTGGACAATACCTGGTTCTCTATCGGCTTTCGGATATTTAAACTGGGTGTTATGTGATTAAGCACCGTGTTCAATTAAGTTCACTAATTTAGATCTGTGTTTAGTTTTACTGACAGAATTTTATGGTGTCTGGTCCTCTTGCATAAAGTGCCAGAAACGCAAACCTTGTGTTTTTGTTCTAACACTGGCTAATTTCATACTAAAAATATCGACAGAGGGAAAATACAAACATGGATAATGAAATCAAGAAAGTTGACTACTGAGAAATTTTAGAGCATATTGTTTTGTAATATTTCAAATTTCTAATGGTGTTGATACTTGAGATACATTTATATCAAAATGTGTTTGTCATTTCTAAAACTAATAAAATAAACGCTTTAATCAACATCGTTACTATCAGAATTATCTTTCTAATCCTAACAGAAACCAGATAAATATCAGAAACACTTACAGGGTAACAAGTAAATTTGGTATAATACGGGGGGGAATGATCGATTAAAAGTTATAGACATTATTGATCAGTAAAAGCCGGAAACTGACAGGATTTATGGCCGATATTTCTTCACCAGATTGGTGGCCGTAATAAGATCAAACGTTTGCTCTGAGTAACATCAAACTACTCACCATGCATACCAGTAGTGTTTCTCACTCAACTTGTAGTGTCTAGTACTACGTCAAGCCAAAATGGGTCACTCTAGCTTCCGGACAGACCAATTTATTTATTTTTCCTGAGTCACATTTTGACCTTGTCAATTATTCGCTTATAACCTAGATTGGTTTTACATGAGAATATGTGTCCATCACTTACCCTATTCATAAAGTCTTCAGCTTATTTTTGTCCAACTATAAATATTGTATCACGCTTCGTCAAAACGAGTTGGCACACTTTATTTCTCTGCTTCACTTCGTTTTCCCGCTTCTTATTTTTAATGTCTCTCAGAATATACGTGTACCTGAAATAAATTCATCCAACTTAATCGGAATTAGGTTTCTTATTACCACCGTCACACTAATGGGATTGGACTAGGTAATATTCGGAGTTAAATGGAAGATTTATGTTCATGGCGTACTCATACGTTCATTCAAATCGGAGTCAGTTTGATCACATAAAAATATTCACTAGAGTATTATCGGATAAATACACAGTGTTTGGATTACCAGGGTGTTTTCAAAAGTGTTGCTAAGTGACCAGAATGGTGGAAATACATTAACAATATCTCTTTTCGTTTTGACAACAATCCGGATTTATTAGCGAGAAACAAACTGTTAAGAAAACTAAAATAGAATTCAGGTGTTCATTTCGAATATTCTAGTCTGGGTTCAAACAGGAGATATAAACAGTAAGTAGTTTAGATTTCGATAACTTTTGTATAATTTTGAATAACCAAGTATTATTGGTAACCAGAAAGTAGTATTTACGGATACCAGTCAAATACAGAAACATTATTAAAGTTCTTGCTTCGTAAGTTTTGATTTCATAACTGGAAACCAGTAACTGCTACAATGAAACCTCGCTGCACAACTCCAAGTTACTTATTGCCTAATGTTACTGATGGGCAGTCTTGCAGTCCAGTTACATCTTAATTACCAGTATACCTAAAGTTATAAACTCAACAGTATAATGTGAGTTAAGAAAAAAAGTGGCAACAACAATATCAAGACTGTACGTTGACCCAGTGATAAAAACTTACAGCATCAAAAGCATGTAAAAGTCTGTTCAAAACATGTTTATACATCTTTTGAGTATCCGGTGAATTTACTGTATCCTGTTCCGAGAAATCATCTTCACCATCATTACTGTTTGCTTCCAACCGTAAAAACCAATATAGGTAATTTGCAATACGAAAATTTAGTTGAGCACGTCTTATGAGGAAACTGGCTAAATCTTCCTATAAAAGAAAATAAATGTGTACATGAAAAAAAACATTTTGTAACTAATCCAATGGGTTGTTTAAAACTATGTGTGTACTTGTGAGCAACAAATTCTATGACTCAATGGTATTGTGCTTGTAACAAGATGCAAAGATTCTGAGATCATTTTACACAAAACCTTTGTTTTATCCAATTTCAATGACTTCCATATTTCACATCATTGCATCAGTAACTGAGATCAGCTCGTGATTTTGATTAAGACAGTCCAACAGTTTTTACAAATCCTCATGTACTAATAATTATTACGTACTCACTAGTAACTAGCTTCATGACCCAAATATAAGGGTTCTAATAAGAAGCTGTGGTTACAGGAGTTCAATCGTGTGACATGTGAGGCAGTTATCTGCTAAAGGTAATGGATGAGTTGTGAAATATCGTGGATTGATCGAAGTTAAATATTAACACCGATGGATGCCAAATCAGTGGTGATCTATTATTATTATTAGCTTTATTCAATAATATATTATTTGGTACAAAATCGAATTCTCAGCATAAAGTATTTCAACATGTTTACGTTTCTTATTTCTTCGTTGCTCCTGATGATAAATATTTAGTGATCGCCAGTTAGATGTCAGCAGTTCAGTCAATCAACATATGAATAATGTATATTCTTTTCGCTGCATGTTCCCAGCAAACACGATATCTCTGATTAGGCCTTCTGTAACCTTTACAGCGAAAGGTTGTACAGTTTCCAGAAATGCACCTGAATAGGTTGTGTCCTTAATAGCCATAATGATGTATTAAAACAAACAATATTAAATGACTTGTTGAAATATATAGATGACAGGAACAGGTAGCCCAGATGTTTAAGTAGGCCGCCCACTTATCTAGAAGCTAAGAGTTGGCGCATGAGACCGTGGGCTCTGGGTCCGATACCCGAATTCAAAATTGTGGATTAACACTGCTGGGGAGTCCCATACTGCGACAAAACAGCTGTCTGGTGCTTCCAGATTTTCAATGGTTGCCTAGCTAAGATTAGTTCGAGATTTAAACTATGAGAATTATTCAATATCCACAAATCCTTTATACTAACATATTTATAATAAAAGTTAAATTAAAAATATATTTTGTAAATACACAATGTTTTTATAGTACACTTTATAAGCTCCAAACCTCGAGACCATAACTTCGTTTCTCTCTCCTGGAAGATACTAGGATTTCCTTGAATTACGGTATCGGGACTAAATGGTTTAAAATTGGTTGGTATTATATACATAGACGGTTACTCTGTTAAATGTGGTTGAAAATGAGATTTACTTGGTATCCTTTAGATATTCATATCAGTCATTCATTTTAGTGGGTTTAAAGACTTTCAAAATTTTATGTAACTTCGATCGCTTGATTGTTTGCTGTCAGATCATAGTGAAATAAAAACGCATTTAGAAACCCGAAGTTTCTTTAACTAAGAATAACAATGTAATCTGCTTATTGATAATCAAACTTTGGTATTTAATCATCATAACTGTGACCACGTGGTGGTGGTTGGTTATATGAATTAAAAGCTAATAAAGTCAATTGGCCTAAATACAAAATATTCATGAATAAATAAAAAAGTCAACAAAGTGCACAGCTTTCTTATTCAATTAATATATGGTTATATGAGCAATGGACATTTCGGGGAAGAGAGAGAGCAATGTATAGAAAAAAATTTCATTGCCTGACGCCTTATTAGTTTTATCTTAGTGAGAGGGGTAGTGATTTAAATGTATATCCACCAAGTGATTCGCATTTGATATTACATTCAACAAGGTGAATACCGAAGCTGGTACAAGAGTATGATTCCTTGATACAACAAATACGGTTCATATTACTATGTAACAAATAACCCAATGAAAAAGTCCATAGAAATCATTAAACACTAAAAATCATACTGCACAAACATGAACACACTTAACTTACTTTCCATTCTTTTTTCAAATCAGAGTGCCATCCGATTAATTCTTCACGACTACGTTCAATATTTGACAATGCTGTTGATGAATGAAATAAAAAAATTAGGATGATGACTTACCACCACCTCGTCCAGTACGAAAAGATGATGGTATTTTACGATTTGATGTCAAATTTGTAGATTTCACCTCTTCAGAATTACCTTCTTTTATAACATCTGAAACATTACGTTTAGAAGTTCGATCATTCCTTTTAGGTCGAACTGAAAATATATCATGCCAATTTTCATAGCGTAATGCCTGTACAAGTTGATATAAGTACAAGATAAGTTCCTAAATGGATAGATGGAAGTTTATGTTATTGTTTTTACATTCTGGAAAAAAACAATACAAAACAATTATAAAATATAGATTCGTAATTCGAGATTTTATGCCCGTTTGTTGAGTGAGGGTTATCTTCAACGAAGTATATAAAGATAGATTTCAATCTACTAACCAGTGTTCCGAAGACAATTGTTTAAATTACATTATGTTCACTACAACTGCGTATCAGGAAATCAAAAAACATTGCATTTACTGTTTATAGAGGCCTAACACCAGATGACGGATTACTTTAGAAAAATAGAGAACTATGGACTGAAATGTATACAGTAATCCAGGAAAGATATAAGCATAAAGGTAAGAATAAATCCTAATTGTTAATCAGTGTAGTGTTTGATGCTACTTCGTTTGTGTACTGAAAACCAGTGGCCTTCGGGCTCATTTTCACTTCTTTCGGTGAATGAAATCAACTCTGAAGGTTGGGACAGTTCTTTAAGTGACTAAGCTAACACTTCTAAAGAATTTTTAGTTCTAACAGCAATTAAAACACTCTTCTATGTTCCAAACCAGTATTAAAATGGGACAATGTTCGTTTTACTCAAAAACAATGGATTTAAATAAGACCTGTTGCTGTGATGTAGAAACCATATTTATGTCTAACAACATCAGCCCGACTTCTAAAATGTAATTTATTCTACTCTCCTTACTATGAAGAATAATTCAACATGTAATGGTCAATTATTCTTATCAAAACTACTATTACACTGTACATTTTATTATTAGTTATTTTTATAAATTAACATTATTCCCAAATTGGCTGATAAGTCGCTCAATATCGTCAGTATAATAAACTTTTACTGTGAGATTTAATAAGCAAGTTAGTTACATACCCGTTGATTTGAAATTAAAATCTAGTAGGAAAAGCCTTGAAATAGTTTTCTGATCTCTCAAACTTCATAAGCTGAACCAGCTAGCGGTTCATCAAGTAAGTATCTTAGCTACTCCTTTCTTGTTCAACTCTTATTTCTGTTTGCGCTTATTAAACTACAGGGACAAAACGGTTAATATCAATAATAATAATAATAATATATAGTGATATTTCAGTGAGTAGAAATCTGGACTTTGTACGTTTCTCAACTTGATTTAAGCCAATTCTTCAGAGTAAATGTATAAATGACTAAATTAAATATACAGTTCAATAGAAATCAAAATCAAAATACATCTGGTTATGCTAGTGTCGATTGAATCATCGGTCAATGTGATCCCGTATGAGACGGATCACCGGGTATATTTGTGTATATGCCCATGGATATGAAAGATGTACAATTTGTAATATGAAAGCGTAAAATTGAAATTTGTGTGTTCATTATGTAAAGAATGATTGGAATCAAATGCGATCGGTGAAAAAACGATTCAAGTTCCTTCCTATTTAAGTTTGAGGGATTGAGCACTGCGTAAAATGTCTCTGCCACTCGCCTTTCTTTTATGTAAAAAAAACTTTCTGAATTACTTTCATAATTTTATTAATTATCTGGGTGTTACTAGATAAAGCGTGTACTTCTATTACCCACTTAACTGGTAAATTGTTCCAGTTCAACAGGATTATTGGGTGTTTCTGTGTAGCTTAAGAGTTCCTTGTAATGAGTTGAGATTTCACGGGAACTATCTAACATAGAAACTGTCACAATCCATATAACCTAATCCGTAGATGTAATTATATATAGATGTAAAAGGGATTCTTTCGTTGATTCGAACTAAAGGATTTCGAAGAGTGGAGGTTGTTTGATAGACAGCTTTAGTTCTGCATAGTTTCAAGATACGTTGTGATTCTTCTGTCATACCGTAGCAGTACAAAAATATTTTAACTTTATTTTTGAAATACGGAAGATTAAATGATACGTATTAATAATCATTATAAAGCATCCAAAGGCTTTTTTCATTTTAATGAAATTACAGACTATAGTATTCAGTTATTAATTTTCTGAAATTATCATTCTTTTTGTTGGTAATAAACAATAAGCTAAATTGAGAAATAAAAACGAATAAATAGTAGCTACAATAATCTATTCAGATTACATGGGAACACCTTGAAGAGTTTGAAGGAATATCCATTGATAATGGCAAGATGAACATAGCTTGTAGTGACAAAACCAGCATTTACTAACATTCAAGCAAATCAAGCTGAGGGATTCAAGAACAGCACAATAACAGAACCCTCTATCTACAATAAGTCATCATCAAAACTCTATAACATTGCTAAATAAATAGTTACAGTTCTGATACGAATATTTGAATTATAAAGAAAGTCTTTAACAATTTAAGGAAACAGTAGTTACATACCTCATCACTGGCAGCTTCCAAACGATGTACAGCGAACCTTCTACCGGCAGGATGAAGAAATTGACGAGTGAACAGTTCTAGGACATGTTCAGGCGCTATTGTTGGCCATTGTTTTAACAATTCAACAGCTTGATTCACTTGTTCTGTATATTCCCAACGAACAGATAAAATGAATTTCGCTAAAGAAGTCTGTAGAAGATATAAAAAGGATAAACAGTTCGACTAGTATGAGTAGGATTAATGCTATGAGAATCCTAATTCAAAATTTCAATCTCTCTCCTAATATACTTAAGTATATCCTTGTTAAATATCCTCTGATCATATTTGCATATTATGATTTTCAAGCCTATTTACAGTTCCTTCTACTGTCATTCTTTATACAATAACTCTTCACTTTAATGAGTAATTGACATCATTTTTAAGTTTGCGTTTCTATTACATCTGTGACTTACTTTATGATTGGTTGTTCTGATATTTTACAAATGACCAAGACAGTAATAAAGCTTTGTCATTTAATCTGTTGAAGTCATGTATACCAATAGCGACTTATAACAGCTAATACTCTGACTGAACCTTCAGCATCTGTGGAAATAATTTTTCAGCAACCAACCCACCAGGACAACTAGTACATTTCCTTTTTCAAACCAAGTGATAAAGATAACACTCACTGCAAAACATTATATCTAGTTGATTTTAAGTGCACGTATTCTCAAGATTTTAGTTAACATATTCAGGGGATTCTGTTTTATCAGTATTCTTGTATGACACGATTAAGGTCTTTTAATAAACGACAACTCTCTACAGACTAAATATGAATAAATGAATTCGATTGCAACACTGAGCAATGTTGTATACTTGTTTAGGGAGATTCGACCACTGCACCTTTTAACCAAAGGAAGTTTAAAGCGAAATTCAAAATCAGAATTTAATACTATTTCTCATAACATTTTGATTCTCATAAGTATGTTTAAAGAGAGTAACACGTAAACTGCTGAAGCAATCGTTACCTTCGTATTTGAATAGTATTATGACACGAATATAAAAATATAGAAACGTTTATTTAATAAACTAAATACCAGTATCTGAAGTTATAAATTTTAACAATAGCGTTTCAATCTACGGTTTCAATGACAAAACATAATATGACAGCCGCTCTTTCAAACATTAGGGCCATCTAATTTTCAAATGTACAAATATAGGATTAAACATTCCTATTTTAGATTTGTTTTAACTGACCAATTATGAATGCTAACCGTATCCACTCATAGGATTTTATGGAAATTTATAATATTGAATAAAGCAATGGTTATCATGACAACTCTTTTATATGCAGATTTGAATTGCAGCATCGATCCAGTAATCTACAGAGCTGAGTCACTGCTTCCTAATTTACAGTAATCATCCGATTCAATACTTGTTTATATGACCCAGCTTCAAGCATAGATTGAGGTCTAAAATCTAACACTTAAAATGTAAAATGTTTTATTTAAAATAAGTAACAATAAATCTTACTTCAGGGAATTTGTCAGCTAAATAAAATCGATACTTCCAGATAAGATCCCCATCTGACTCGGATATATTTAATCCCGGTGGTAAATCAAGAACAAGCTTAATAAATGAAAAGAAAATTAATTAAGAGCTCATAGTGATAGATCTACTCCAGTAATTACGTGAAAACTAAATTAATTGGACTGTGAACACAAATTAGTTGAATTAATTAACTATTCAGTGACTAAAAGGCAAACCTTAAATGCAACGTTTAGGCATAACAACCAAAATAAAAAAATTGAATCAGGATAGCAACTATTAAGTATAATACATCAACGATAATCTTCAAATTAGGGTGAAATGAAAAACTATATTGAAAGAACCAATAAACTAGACATCGAAAGACCGTCGTGATGGCACAAAAAAATGAATGATGACTAAGGTGAGGTAGTTTGAAATCTTAGATTCAAGTATCCAAAGGGATAACTAATATGATAGTAAATGAAATAAGGTATCTTCAGCCAATAAACAATCCCAAAAAATATGTTCCAGTATGGTTTTGCAAAGAAGAGAGAAAAACTTTCAATTCGATTCTAAAACATGTAATCCATTCTAACTATTCCACTGATACACAGGTTGATTTTAAGGTTGTTTATGGGATTCATCTAAATCTACTCAGATTTCTTCGCACTCAACCTCTAGAAAAATGGAAAGTTCTAGTCATCCATGAGGTGAAGCGTGTATATACAAAAAAGTACGTCTAACTGTTGTCATTACCATGAGGTTCAACTGTTATTTTTACTTTATTTTCATTTTATTGATTTCGTATTTGAAAACATCGCTCTCTCTTAAATTATTTCTAGTATCCCCATGATTTTACTCATAACTGTTTCTGATATCAATTCATTTCATTTAACCCCTCTAAAACCCTTGAATATTATGACAAAAACATTGTAATTATTTTATTCCATTCACATTATAAGCAAACGTTAACGTATTCATTTCACATGGCTTTTTATTTACACACGAACATTCTTTTATTGTGATTATTTACACTGCGGTGATTGGACGAGAACCAGTGCTTTCAACGTGGTATGGTCGCCGGCTGAAATAGGAACAATAACGGAGAGGATTTGCACTGTGTGGCGCATATATATCTGGTGCCCCCTTGTACCAATATTTATGTGTTTAAGTAAATAAATAAATTTATACTATATATTCCGGTATTACGACCATTATGTTTATTCATTATTCACATGTTATTACCAAATTAATATGTTGGGGATGTCAAATCCCCAGAACTTACTTGGTAAATGGCTTAATTTTGTAATTTTATTTTGAAAATCTGAATTTCCTTGTTTTCGCGCCAAAGGCGCTCTTTTCACCTTCAAGTCGTATTTCCCACTTGTAAAATATCTTAAATGCTATTGGTCCGTTGTATCTTTGAGTGTGCTATTTTGTAATGCTACCCAAGGACAATTTATCTCTGTATGTATACGTTTGAGTTTTTCCTCTTATGATTTGCTTGTTACTCGGCTGCTTACGGAAAATATATTCCCCTACTTCGCCTTGGACTTCTTCTTCTAGTTAGCGGGGCCTGGGACGACGGATTAGATTAGCTTATCGTGTCACTGTGTCATTGTTCTTCGTTTGTTTACCGAGAAAATCGAATTAGCTCAAGTATTTCATAATGCTTTAAAAAAATCTCATAAACTGTACAGCTTGATAATAAATTCGTTGAAAAGAGATCTCTTTGCAGAACTTTGTGTTTTAAATAATATTTGGCAAATTCTATGTATGTCAATATTATTAGAGGTCTACGAAATAAATTATTCGTATAGTTAATTATAATTTACTAAAATCACTCAACACCAAGAACTATCTTATTAAATTTTAAATCTTAAAATTGTGATACCGCTTAATCTATTGACATTAGGGAAGCTGAGAAGTATCTATATTATGTGTATTCTAAAATTTAGTACAAAAATAGTAGCCTGATTTATTAATAGTTATTTGAGAATGAAAACTTGACAGATTTAACTTAACTGCTTAGACCAGATCGCTACAACCGCTACAACAAAAATGAAATAACTTAATCAAGCATTCAACCTATGTTAACCGGGAAATATAATAAAAACAGTGATAAACAAAGAAATAAATAATAATATGATTGAACTGACTTTCAATCTATCTAATATGTCTTTATTAGGTTTACGTGCACGATCCACGTCAGCTGTACGAGCATTACGTGTCATTTTAAAGTACTTTTCATCTACAGGATTCCACTAGAGGCAAAAAATCAGTGAAAATTGTTTCTGACTCAATTAACAATAATTCGCAACAAATGAAAAAACATAATATGAATAACAGATAAAATAATGAAAATGATCATTTGTCAGTGCTTTTATAAAATATTAGTTCAAGTAACCTCATATTTTGTATGGAATCAATGAGTATTAAAAGCCTGATAAGGTCCGATCAGATAAAATACTTCCAAGTCATACAGTCTCAGTCACATCATAAGACCATTTGTTCAAGGGATGCACTAAACTGTCAAGTTAATTAGCCTAGGTGCCTAGCTTCAAACAGTAAATGCTAAATGACTTTCATTTCATTTCATTGACAAAGTTAGTTCTCAAATTATTCACAAAATGAGTTTTTCAAGAACTGCCCTCACTAGGTCGGATCATTTAATCATATGGTTCTGATTGAATTTCTAGACAATATCATTAATAAAAACCTGAAAGAAGAATTGATTTCTTAGTGTTTCTCAACAAATAATTAGCAGATTATTTGGTTGATAAGATATATGGTTGGTAGTAACCAGTAATTGTGATATCACTGTTTCGACATATTAGTTAATTACCACTTTTCCTAGACATACCCCTAACTTTTTATTTGATTATCATTCTTCTAATCGACATAAAAAATGGGTTTATTTAAAATTATTTAGAAGTATACTGGATGCTACTCACAACATTGCCTGTAAGTAGTATATTATGGAACATGGCCACGAAGTTGTCGGACAGGAATGAAGAGTTTCAGGACAGAGAATGCATGGCTTTGGAAGAACACTTGAGGATCAGACGAAAAGAATGTTCAGATTGCAGAACATACCAAAAGACGCAAATGGACGATCGAAGGCAATGTATATGTATTACGTAAATGCTTTGTAACTTATCCCAATAAGTACAGATTCATCCAGCCTATTGTCATCTTTCACATTAGATGTTGAATGGCTTAGGCGTTTAGCTTTAGGAGACTCTCCAATCTATTTTTCATTGCTTATATTTACAATTTGCAGTGATCTTTCAGTGTTTATAATCGCATATGCGATATAATATTGTAGTGAATAAGAAGATGAGTGGGGACAATCGAATATATTTGAGCACAAATTACAGACTACCTTACTAAAATATGATAACCATACAGTAAACAGTTAATTTGCAAAATAACGATCAATTGTCTCAATCTTGACTGTTCCTTCTCCGATTTCATTTTTCATGCATTTTTATACCAATTGCGCTTCGTTCCTGTCCTTTCCTTATCTATCTGTTGTCAAAATACATTCTATGCCTGACCATCACCATATACTACTTATGTGGATATAAGTAACCCACACCACAATATGACTCAAAATATCTTGCAACGTTTATAGTTAATGCAAAATTATGCAAACAGGGAGGCTACTCTGTCTGTTACTGTTGCCTAGATTTGTAGATTATATTCAGTTTTTCCTTCGATTATTTCAGTTAGGACACCGGATAGGTCTGTGACAGAAAATTGTCACAAAAATTAAGGAAACACATATGAGCGATATAAGTATAAAGCAAAGTGTAGTTCTGATTAGTATGAATAGTAGTAGAAGTAGTACCTTCCATAGAAATTATTTAAAAAGTGGTCGGCTACCATTCAGTTAGAAAATACAGGAAGTTTATCATTTCAGTATTTACCAAGAAGCTAGTAAGATAAACAACTGATCAGTTTCTGTGAGTAACGAACCAACAGTTAGTTCATATTCAAGGCTATACATCGCATTTATTTCACGGGACAAAACATTTGCTTAACAATTATTGTTTAAGAATGATGCAATTTTATCATAAAGCCATGACTAATTAACAAGAGTGTCTTGAATGAAGAAGACAACAACTCACTCGATCAGCTCGTAATTCTGACTGTTCAGGTAGAAACTATGGAGGAAAAGAACGAAATAGATACGGCAATGTGAAAGAAAATCCTTCAGGATGCAAGGTCATAATAACTGGTTTCAATATTATTTAGCTACGTGTTACAATGGTTCAACTAATTTTGGAAAAAAATACACAAAGTTATTGCAGTTTAGTTTAGTATGGGTTTTACAACTAAGAACACAAATCTAGTGAACAAAGTGAAATCATTTGAATAATCTGACGAATATCTGATGATCAGCGTATGTCTTGCAATTGGCATATATATGTTAACGCTCCATTTCTATTTTACTGTAACAATTAACCCGATAGCAGAATGTGAAATAGTTGATTTTTACTAAGTATACAACTGTAATTCAGTTATCTATCGAAAGTAAGCAACATGAGAAAACTACATAAACCTAGTTCCTTCAAAATAATAATATTTTGTGACGAATTTAGGTAGGGGTACTGATTAAAGTAGATTAGCTTATGAATTTTCACTGACAGTCGATAGGAATATCATAAGACATAATGAAGAAATTGTTATCATTGAAACACATTCACAAATCTTATTAGTATAAAACTTGAACAAATTTTTATTCTATATTTGTTGAATTATACTGACTGTTTATTCCACTTTTTTCAGATTTTTCTCATTATACAAGATAACAGCAAGTCATACAGCGATTTTGATTCAGAAGATTGTACATTTAATTACTTTAAGGAAATATTAAGCCCGTAACCATCGAAATAACAATGCATAAATATGTGAGAGTCTAAAATGTTGTGGAATACATATGGCATTCACTACCTGAAATTATAATCATTTACAGAGCTATTAATTACTTTTTAGGTTGATGGTACTTTATGTAAAGCAGGTCTCTAACCAATGAATCAATATTTGGAAGCCGAATCCTTTGATAACTGAGCCAGAACATTTTCAGTGAAGATGTAATCACCTTTTCAGATCATTCCACATAACGAATGCCTTATCTGTCTCTTCCTTGATTTGTTTTAACAATTTTATTTAATTTTAAAAAACACAGTAAAAACTTACTGGACGCTGAAATATTACAGGCATATACACAGATGGATGGCTTCGTGAAAACTCAAATTTTACACTGAGAAATAAACGTCCGCTAGCTCGTTTTGCTTCATCAACTGCATGTTCCACATCTGGCATACAATGTCGATCTAATGGTGTTTCTAACAATTCATTACGAAGGTGTTTACGACTCGTCTAATAGAATAGTATGTGTAAAGAAAACCATTAGAAAAGTACGTAAACACTTACAAGGAAGAGATTAGTTAGGATTGAAGAAATCATTTTCTTCAAACTTCTGTAAAAACTTCCAATAAGAACATTTTTTAAGTCAATATAATTTGTGACATTTCACCCTAGTAAACACCAATGAAAAGTGATTGTCTGATTACATATATCTGAATAATTTTCTGTGTAGCAGTAATCGTAATTCATGCAATGAAATAAGTGATGTTATCGAATGCATTAGAAGCAAAGCCATTGATGATAGTGAAGCAGATTTAGCTACCGTTTGAAGAGGTATCTCCGTGGTTAAAGTGTCTAACATTCAAACACTAAGTCTCAAGTCCTAACCCCGCTCCAATTACTTCTCTTTGGTAACTATGTAGTATCACTAGCTTTTACACAGAGTGAGAGTCAAAGCTGAATAAACTGATCTGTACCTGATAAACAATTTAAATATATCGGTGATTGGTTTTCCCCATTTCATTATTCGTACAACCTTATATGTCCCTTTCGTTTACAGTGCTTTTACAATCCTTTTTCGAACTTAAATCTTCTAAAACTTAAGTCACGGATAAATAAGATGCAAATTAATAACGACATATGTGTCTGTGTATCCAAGGTTGTTAACTGGGACCATCGGAAGCAGACTGATGAAACTATCCAAGTTCCTAAGCCTCAGTAAGCCAAGGATTCAAATCACTGATTGGAAACCGATCACCTGCAGGGAAGGACTATAGTATAATAAATATATAACTCTACGACTAACAACCAGGGTCTTAGAGTTTGTAAGAATAAGTATACTCCCTCCTCAGCGTCCCATTCTAAACATACGTTATGAATAGAATTCTAAAGTCACTTAAATACTCACCAAACCGATTAAGAAAAATTCAACAAAAATGGTCAAAACTTTGGAATACAAATGAAATGATTTTCTTTCTGAAATGTCCTCATCAAAACCAAATAGGCTAAAGAGCAACGAAAACTTTGGAAACCAAAAGGTTCTTGTATACTAGCAGAAATTGTTTATCTATAGAGTACTAACTAGATTTACTATTCCACCTGCGGTTTAGATAATTCAATATTTACCACTAAGCCATAGGTTCGAACTCAAACTTTTTCATTCGTCATTCACCATGTACATGTTTGTGTACATGGCTCTGAGCTACACTTGATGTGTGAGAGTTAGCGATATTATCATACTTTTTAAACCAAAGAAGCAAGGCTGGGATTCGAAACCGTGATTTATTAGTCGAAAGCCGAGTGTTTTCACGATTGTCACCGTTCTCCGAACTCTGTTCAATCTGTTTCAAACCAAGAAGTCAGGTAACACTATCAAATCTCATTGCATCCAATAAAATAGGATAAGAAAGTACTTATATATTTTGTTTTTATTGTCATAGTAAAAGATGAGAAAACTCAATAAAAATGTCACTTTTATCACAAACCTTAAGGATTTGATTCATGGTATCCATATTCGAAGGTTTCGAGTCAAAAGTAGGTTCCCTTACTAATTTTTCAACATCCTCTAGTCGATAAACACCTAACGGTTCCAAAGGATGTAGTTCAAGTTCGTAAATTCCTTGTCGAAATACTCTGAAAATTATTTAAATATTATATATATATATATTCATTTGTTTCTGTGAACAGTTTTCCAAGTAAACGACATAAAGTATAGCTATACAACAACACTTATGATTCTTAAGTCAGATATCTAATTTAGACAAATCTACTACAATACTGGTAGGCTATGAGGCATACTTGCTAGATATCATAACTGGATAGTGGAACGGTGGACTGGTTAAGGGAAAACAACTACATCTTGCTTCCATAATTTCGGTTTAGGCAGCTGGGTACTATTGGTGATCTTCATACAAAGTGCGTCTTGAAGTCGCATACACAAGTATGTAATTGATAACTAAGTTACATCAAATTAGTCAACTAATTAACAATCAAATCAAATTAGTGCGATTAAAATATCTCACTTGTGAAATGAGATATGAATGTCTAAAAAATTAAAACATACTTAAACATAACCGATTGCATGGATATATAAGGAACGATTTCTGATGTAGAAATCGCTGTAATAGTTGAAGTGTTGGTAGACCACAAAGTAAATGTTCTTATTATAGGTCAGGAGAGAAGTATAATTATTTGAACTGTTTTGCATAATGACAATCGAAGCGATATAAACACCTAACTTGATAGTGAGGGATATCCTGTCTAAGGAGAAAAGCTGTTCAATTAAGAAAAATACAACCAGAAAAAATTCCCAGTTAAAAAAGCTACGTTCACTTTTATGAACAAAGCAAGAGAAAGTTACAGCAGGATATCCACTGGCTTCTATTCTGAGACATGCCTCATAACGTCTCAAGCCGCTGTGTTGCGCCATCTTCAGGAACCCAACTAGGGAGTCGTGAAAGATCAACAGAAGTCAGTCCAACTTTCTTTCATACCGCGATACCATGTCATACACTGACCACTACTCCTCTTTTTCCAACCAGTCCCAACATCGGCAAATAATCCACAATGCGGAGTTTTCTGGGACGACATTCGTAAGACATGTCCAACCCACTGAAGTCAGTGTCACAAGTCAATGTTTCAATATACTGACACCAGATGAATTATCGACGCTGTGCACGGACACAAGA
The DNA here is from genome assembly GCF_000237925.1 of Schistosoma mansoni. NCBI lineage: Eukaryota > Metazoa > Platyhelminthes > Trematoda > Strigeidida > Schistosomatidae > Schistosoma > Schistosoma mansoni. Next base: position 27,259,515 of record NC_031496.1, read on the forward strand.
TGCCAAACTTCTACATTGCTAACATGATGTTGCAACCAGATATCAGTAATCCTTCGGATACAACGATTATCAAACACAGTTGGTCATCTAACATCCTCAAATTAAAGAGGTCAGGTCTCACAGGCATAGAGAAAACCTCCTCTCACCTACGCGTTGTAGATCCGAACTTTCACAGCCAGACTAACATCACGAAGGCACAAAAGATGGCCAAGATGGGCATAAGCTGGCCTGGCTTCCACCATTCGTGAATTGATTTCACCACTCACTCAACCACCAACACTTACACAACTACCCAGATACACGAACTCGACTACTTCTATCCACTCACTACTCAGAGTGAATGCAGGATCAGAGTCCTGTCAGTCTTGTAAAAGCGCCCTGCACTTCGAAGGTGCAAAGCATATACCATACCTACGAACACTAATTGCCAACTGATTAAGTGCGGATTGCATGGCTTGGGTATCATCGCATAGTAGCATAGCCAACCCTATCTGTTATCTGATCTTCATTAGTGTGCGTATGTTGACTTATACTCACATTGGTAGTCTATAATCCATACGTTATTCACTTTATATAAAGACTAAGTCACTCGTTACTCATTGAGCAGCTTTTTTAAAGTTACTCGTGCCTGTACCCAATCGGTTTTCGTACTCACTTGTTCATTTTGCCTGCTCATACAAAATTCTAAAACATAGATATCCTAAATGCGATTCGTATTAGACTTTTCATTTTTACGTCGTCTTAACGCGAATAATCAGCACGTTTACGAAGTCAAATAGGTTATACATTTCACCAGCATCTTCGTTCACTCATACCACAGTCAGACACGGGGACAAAATAGTATGGTTTGCTGACTTATACATTTTAGTCCACATAATACGGTAATGTAGATAAATGATAGTTGCTATTAACTTACTTTTTAGAATTATATAATTTCATGTTCGCACCAGCTATTAACTGTTCATGCATACCTTTTTTATCCGTATACGTAGATGACAGGACAAAACAAATTCCATTATAGTCATACAAGGCATTATATGGTAAGGGTAAATCAAAGGCTTCATTAAATCTAGAAAACAAATCTACACTTGTATCATTTATCGTACAATTGTCTGTCAAGATTAACTTGTGTTTGAGACCAATTTGTAATAAATGAATTTGATAGGAAAGGGATATCACGTGTGATACAATAATTAATTCGTAATTCACCATAACATGCGAGTGGTGTATATTCACCCTTGATGACTTTATACCGTTCAGCATCGAATCCAGTGATGTTCATTCTATAAATCGTCTGATTAATGACAGAAAGGTTAGTTTACATCTTAATACATGGATAAATGAGAGTTGATTGTCGATCGTCTGTAGAAGCTAACCCAGATGTTGCCGTCGCCACATCACATGAAGGATAATAACCCAATGACAGTGATCCCATAAGATGTGAGACACTAAAAATCTGAAATTATAGTTAATAATCATAAGTATGCACAAACAAATAAAGTAATCTGTTTATAAAAGAGAGTAACAATTGGTCGTCTAGATTTTCGAATAAATTATATTTGGATAGTATTATAAATCAATGTGTAACACTGAAAATGATAACCGAGCTCCATAAGATGTGTATTGATAAACCTTTATAGAATCTTTAAGTTTTCATAGTCCAACTTATTGAATTAGTAACTGATCACAAAAAAAACTAGAAGTTACGGAAGTTTTATGTTCCAAGAAGTGTTAATAAGTCTTACTGTCGTTTTCATAATATTATTTATTTATTTAAACACATAAATATTGGTACAAAGGGGCACCAGATATATATGCGCCGCACAAATCTCGTTTGATTTGTGTGAGGGCTGTGATACTGCCAAGGTGCCCAAACTGAAGCAGGTGGTTTTCTTAGGGGACCACACCCCGTTTTCATAATACCACTTTGATGAAACAATACATGCAACCAAAATCGAAGTATGAAACCCTCGTGAGCGCGACAAACAGAACCCTGAAGCTTCCAAACAAAGTCGTTAAGAGAAAGGGGAGTGAAAGAATCCTATTATTTAATGCGACCATGAAGAGTCTGCTAACGTCTAAGATTTATTGCAGAATTATGGTCACATTTTCTGAAGGATTTGGTTGCCACTAAAACACGGAATACAAGGCGAAAACCCATGCTTATGGAGTAAAGCAAGTGTGTCGAAACAGGTTAAGTAATTAGCAAATAAGATGATAAAAGGGGTTTTCTGCCTTTTTCCTCGGAACGCCCATACCTGTTTTATTTTGCCGTTAGTTTAGAAATGAACTCATATAAACATTGAAAATTTTTAATCACCATTTATAAATGGATACCTTATGTTTCCATTCATCAAGAATATACAATCTATGAGGACACATTTAAAACATAAACTACTGGATACGCCTCAGTGGTTTAAAGCTTAAACGCTCGCCGCGAGCCGAGACGGTCCTGAGTTCGATCCCAGTTAGGATGGAGGATGCGAACTGCTGAGAAGTCCCGTGCTAGATGAAACAGTTGTCAAATGCCTCCCTAATTTTTAGTGATATAAACTAGGAAGGATGAAATTTCTAACGCTCATGAATTTGCTTAGGTCGTGGAAAAGTAAGTCACTGAGAATCTATGGAGCAACAAGTGCGACTTCAAATGAAAGCAGTGACAAGTTTTACGCACAGTGTTAATTCAGTTTTAGTTGCAGTTCTCGAACCAAAACCTACACAGTATACTTTAACCGTAGACTTCTTAGCCGAAGTTTATTCACTTTTCTTGCATAAGGGTTACCATTTTGAGTTTTATAACATTTTAAGGTTTAGTTTTCCCATCAGTCAGCCAGCTACAACATAGGACCAGGCACATATATGCATCAATCCAAGTTTCCACAACTCATTACCACAACGAGATGAACATCGAATTCATAGAAGTAGTTACATGATTGGTAGTAATGTATGAAAAAAAGATTGCATATAAAGATATGACACAGAGAGAAAAAGTTACTACATAGAAAGAAAGGTATGAAGTAATTTTAATCTCATGGTTTAGGGGAAGACAAAGAGTATATACACCTACACCATTGTGATCGATTCTGAGCCATGTCACACAGTCTTCAACCACTGCTGACGATAGTCACGTGGACCCCAACCAAGTGGTCTGCATCTACCAACATGGCTCAGACTAGAAGTTAGTGACTTCAAGAACTGATGTCACATTTTGGTTTGGCCGCCTCTAACTCTCTTCCAACCATCCCCAATACTAGTCAGCATTGCGCGTCGTGTTAGTCAGCGTTTAGGCATATGTAATACGTGGCCCAACCATCTCAGTTGAAGATGGAGTCAAAATCATCCTATGATAACCAGAGGGATTAGTTTGATTAATATGGTATCCAAAATACTAGCCTCAATAATTATAGGGCGCCTAACTAGGACTTATGAACTGCAAACACGAGAAAATTAGGCTGGCTTCAGACCTGGTCGTGGCTGTATCAATCACATATTAGAGCAACACATGCATGAGAACGATTGTTTTCAATTAGATCGTCATCAGGCTTTATTCTAATAAACATGAATATTTTTAAGAAAATGGTAAACGAATCACAGCAATTTGAGTCAATAATCACAATAAAATAGAATACGTCACCGAACATAACAGTTAAAAGTACAAGTTGATATTGGGAAGAAATGGGTCCAATAAATGAACTCGAATTACGTAATTGTACGATTGATTTCATCCCCATGTGAGTCAGTCAATTAGTCAGTTACAACGTAGAACTTCGTACGTACGTACATCAGTTCGAGTTGCCATACCACATTGGCACAGAGATGCAGTTGTCAATTCAAATCCCATATTGGTAGAAGTAGTAAGAGTATAAGCATTAATGTGAAAGATTAGGGTTTGAAGATGTTATTGAAGGAATATAATACAGTGAAATAAATTTGGAGAGAGAAAAAGGATACAGACATGAGGAATTCAGATTAGAATTTGGTAGAACACAAAGAGTGGATGCACCTTCGCCATTGCAAGCGATTTTGAGCCATGTCATTCAAGGTCTCTAACCATCGGCTGCTATCATCTCGCGAATCCTAACCAGGTAGTCTACACCTACCAACATGACCCAGTCCACTTGTCAGTGACTTCATGGATTTATGCCATGTTTTGGTCTGGCCGCCCCTAGCTTTCTTCCAACCTGCTCCTACACCATAAAGCATTGCACGTCGGGGCAGTCGGTGGTTGGGCATACGTAACACGTGTCCCAGTCATCTCAACTGATGAAGTTTCACTACTTCATCAATCGATTTGCCATCCTTACCTAGTACTCGTTTCCTAACAACTGCATTACTAACCCCGGTGGTCCCAGGATATACGAGCGATGCG
>NC_031496.1:27264083-27278124 GCF_000237925.1 Schistosoma mansoni
ATAAATTGTAAAATAACTCGATTAAGCACGAACAAAAAAGGATTTTCAAATGAACTTTTAACATTATGCAACTGATTATTAGAAATTGAAGTAATTAGCCAATTAAAGATTGACAACATTACCGCTTTTATAATTACATGAATTTGAAAAAACGTTGATAACACTCTTATTTGATTGTTGAATAATACAATGGGACTTGCTCGAAAATGTCCAACCATGTGTTAATTACTTGATGTGTTATTTGTGCTCCATAAATAAATCCGTCAGAGGTATCTCACTTCAAAAAGAGTACTGATTGTAGTGTTGTCACTTTTTATTTAACTACTAATCGATAATACATTTTACTCGTCTTATAAATATGGTCTTTTTTTAATAACCTACACAAGTCAATCAAAACGTAGAACTTCGTACGTACGTACATCAGTTCGAGTTGCCATACCACATTAGCACAGAGATGCAGTTGTCGATTCAAATCCTATAGTGGTAGAAGAAGTAATAGTATAGGCAGTAATCCCAAAGATTAGGAATGGAAGATGTTATTCAAGGAGTGACAAAAGTTGGCCAAACCTAGACGAGCCTTCTGTATCCGTGCTGAGATTTCGTCAAACACCAGACCACAAGGGCTGATGGGACTCCTGAGATAAATGAAACGCTCAACTACTTCACTCCCTATCATTAGTTCAGGTGTCGCTGCAACCCAATCCTGAAGTAACATTTTGCACTTCGAGGGAGAGAATCGCATCCCGAACATGCCTGCATAGTTGCTTATAGTGGTCAGAAGACTCTGCATGTTGCCAGCGTCCTCACCAAGTAAAACTATGTCGTCGGCGTATTCTAAGTCAACAAGTGAGCCTCCTGGTAAAAGTTCAACTCCTGGAGGTTTAGCTGATGAAAGTGTTATCTCTAAAAGTATGTCAATGACAAAGTTGAACAGGAATGGGGAGAGTGGACAGCCCTGACGAACACCACTTGAGGTAACCAATTCTGATGACAGTTCACCATAAGCTCTAACTCCACCGGTTGTGTTCGAGTAGAGAGCCTTTATGAGGTTAATGTACTTCTTTGGTACTCCCTTCACTGACAAACACTGCCATAGAACCTCATGATCAACGGAGTCAAATGCCGCCTTAAGGTCAAGAAATACTACTATTAAGTGCAAAATGTTACTTCAGGATTGGGTTGCATCGACACCTGAACTAATGATAGGGAGTGAAGTAGTTGAGCGTGTGAAATTATGTATCAGTCTACTTACCAAGAAAATACTGAATAAACCCTAACACTTGATTTATTGTCTGTCCTCATTTAAGAAGTATCACAATGAGAACCGAAAGATAGCTTGCAAATATGAATATAATGCAACAATTTGGCTGGAAACTAGCACTAATGTTAAGGATTCTTACTTAGACCCAGTTTCCTTTTAAAAATAAAATGCAAAATACAACCAATTACCTAGAGACTGAAACACTAACATCAGCAACCGTTTCTTAGGGACTCAAATTCATTATTAACCAAGTTACTCTTGTGGACAATAAGTGTCAAATTCCATATACCCATTATAATAGGACAAATAGAAGATTCCGGAAGTCTAAAGATGACTATTTCTCCAAAGGTAACATTTGCTTCAATCCAGAAGCAAGAGTAACTGTAAGACGGTCAGTATAGACCTCGTACATCCAGGATCGGGTAAAATAAACTCCACTCTCATTCGCAATTGTGACATTGCATTTGGAAAACAACCGAAATGAGCCAGGGATTATTATTTACACTACTGAAATCCATGGTGAAGGGCCTGTTTCATCCTGTCACCTTTGCTGGCTTACGTGAAAAAAGCAACGTTTTCTAAGACGAAAATACCACTCCATGAAGATACGGAAGTATGAAGCGTAGAGCACTCAGTCATGATAGAAGAAAAATTATAACACAGCAAACGTTATACGTCTAATTAATTTTATAACGGAAATTACTCCGAAATGTCTTTAATTGAGTGAGTACATAAACGAAAACATGACCGTAATTATCGACAATGATACACTTAGGTAACTTGACAAGGTGGGTTTCATCCTTAGTCCATAGAATCTATGTCTGAGCTGATATCAGTTCATTTACAGCACTGAAAAACTGTCTATAGAAACCGAAGCATATGAATACTATCAAAACGCCTAAAAGGATCCAATTCTAACAGGTTTCCGCATCCCAAAAGATAGGAGCCAAACGACCCCCTAACCATCGTCGGTGCAGCAAATACGTTCCGGACAGAGCCTTATGAAACTAAGTGTTTCGGCTTGTTGAAAGAAATTAAGAGCTTGGTAGCATAACAAAACCAATTTTGATGATATTTGATTGTATAAACCTAGTTCACATTCTAAATAAATGACAGTGAAGTCCAGCTACATGGTTTCTGACTCTGCGTGTCAAACAGATTAAGTTCTACAATGATGACGCAATCATCTACATAGAAAATACTATATCCACAAAAATAAGACAATACTGCACAAATCCAAAACGAGTAAAATGATACAATACAAGTCACAATGAGAAGGGGAGAACACCAAGTTAGTGGTAGAACATCGGAAGCCTGGGTGTAAAGCCAACTTAAGTCTTAGCAAAGTGGTCAAAAGGACTCAATAGTAGCCATGATTAATTTGGTTATTAAAACTCCATTAAGTCGTTCACCATGAGCTAAATTCGGCAAATTACCGTGTTAAATTAGTCTGTAGACTAAGAATTATCTTCACACGACATAACATCGTATACATTCGTGTGATACATGGGTATTTTAAATCGCTCTTTGGACGTCAACATAGGGGAAAATATGTCATATTTTACCTCCAACTCCCAGAAGTAAGAATTCACAAGACAACTCATTATCTTACAATGCCATATAAGTAAATTTCATTTAATCACATTTGTAGCTGGGTGTGTGAATCGTTAACGACGGTTGATAAGCACACAAAATGCATTGCTTTGTTACAAGAAGACAAGTTAAATGAAAATAATTCACCACAGAAAACGAATTGTTAACCTGGAAAGATAATATTCAGTATTAAGAAACGCACATACTTGGAAAACCCGCCTCGTCTTCAGTGGGCAAAAGGTAAGTTAATTGACTTGTGTTCATCCTGACAGCTATTTTTCCGTGACGTTCCAGTCTCCTTTGAATTCGTTTCTGATGAGGCTTATAACATTTGTTAGGATAGGACGTTACCGTTGCTGATCACTGGGTGAGAAAGACATAATGTCACCTCGAGTCTATTTGATCGTGGTTTTCGAACCTTCTTACAATAGCCTCGACAATGATTGGTTTCGGATTCAAGGGAAATTTCTCATCTACTTTTGAGTGGCTCCTTATATTTCAAGGCTTGAAAGTTTTTGAATAAGCTCCAAGTTACCCGCTTTATAAAATGGCTTGCTAGAATCTACGAATTCTTCATCTAAAGACAAATAGGTATCCTGAGCTGGTATCCAATAGTGAGTACAATCAATCAAGATCCCTCAACCCATCGGGTTTAACGTTTAACTGAAAAACAGTATCTCTTATCATATGAATTAGTTTCATAGCCGGAATCTCTGTTAACTAGTATCTGACTCCACTTAGGTCGTTCAAGCATGCTATGAACATAGATCTTCCATTTAAAATTCCACATATTACCTAGGCTAACTCAGTTCATGTGATGATGGTGAGGATACAACGGATATTCTAGTTTTACAACTAGCAGCCAGTAGTATCTTCCATAATCGTTCGTTCCCAGTCAAATAGAAACCAGAAGTCAGACGAGGAGAGGTAAGAAAGATATATCTGATACGTTACCAATATATCGAGGAACCTTCGCTATATGCTGGCTAATGAACGTAGGAGCAGTGTCCCACGCCGAGTTGCAACGTGATCTGGTACGGATGCATGACCGAAAGCCTTCAGCTAAACAAGTCCACTTAAACAACGTGGTCAGCATCCAATGTCGAACACTTAATGAGCTATTGATTTTGGGGAATTATTTACAGCTACAATGGTAATCAGATGCCAAACATGGGTTGAGGGTAATAAATTTATTTCAAGAACTCGTTTATCAAGAGAGAATCGGAATCTAAAGTGGGAGAGGAGAAGGCAAGTGAGTCAGCTGTGGTATTTGTACGAACTAATGATTCCTTTGTACTTGATCACCTACTGATTTAGAAATCCAAATACAATACATTCGTTTGTCCTCATTTAGTTCTATCTGGCTTAACTTGTGCTATTTGGGGAATTCCTAGTTAGTAGATTAATCCGAATACTTCTAATTACTTTGCCAACTCCACCTCATTAAGTGTGACTATATATATATATATATATATATAGAGAGAGAGAGAGAGAGACAAAAATAAGCTACAGACACGGGAAAAGAACGATAATCCATGCACACATACGCTAATATAAAAGCACTCAAGGTCAGTAAGCGACTAATTCAGTTTCAGTTTCAGTTTGGAAAGGACAGGAGGTTTGATGGCCTGTGTTAGTCCTGGCAATGATGGTCTCTCAGCTGATCCAACATTCTTTTGAAGGAGTCGACGGACGGAGCCTCAACCACGTGCTGAGGTAATGAATTCCACTCGTTGATCATTCGATGGGAAAGTCGGTAGTCAGCTGATAAGTAATTCGTTCTGGGCTTGTGAACTTTTTTGGAGTGTCCTCGTAGATTTTCTGTTTTGGAAGACAAGAAAAATGAGGGCATATCAGGTGCAAATTTGTCATTAAGCAATTTGAAAACTGTAATCAAGTCGCCTCTGATTCTTCTATATGACAGTGGGAATAGGTTTAGCTTGGTCAGTCTTGTACCATACGGGAGCTTCGCTATTCCGGGAATCAGCCTAGTTGCTGTTCTCTGAACCATTTTTGTAAGAGTTCACTGTCTTTTTTTAGTCAGGGGCTAGCTGCTTGTATGCAGTACTCATGTTTAGGACGTACGAACACTGTATACAAAGTCAGAAACGTTTTAGCGTCGAGATGACTAAAAGCCCTACGTATGGACCATAAAGTCCTAAAACCTTTGGCGGCTATTGCACGGCAGTGTGCAGTAGTCTCTAAGTCTTGACTAACCATGACGCCTAAGTCATTGTGTGTCTGGACAATAGATAACTCAGTGTTATTCATCGTGTATGTATCTGTACCCTGGTGGCCAATATGCATCACAATACACTTGGAACGCGGTGAAAATCCGACTCAAGGAGAATGAACAAATTGGTCTATCTGGAAGCCAAAATAACCCATATGGGCTTGATATGGTACTAGATACTTTATCTGAATAGTATTATCATGGTAATTGTTCATTATAATACCTTTGGCGTAGACCAATCTAAAATAATTTGATATACCCTCAGCTTTAGTTGCAATTGATTCAGTGAGTGTCTGAATTCGCATGCAAAATCAATGCAGGGATTCTACCAGTGCATCCTTTCTTTCTTTTAATATACGTAAACATTCGTCCTAGGCAAATGCATACATTGTATTCCAATCCCCTTTTAAAAAGTCGTGTAGCATCTAGCAATAGTATATATATATATACTCCTGAAATTTTGGTATTCATATCTAGGTATTTCATGACTTGCCGATAAGAACAAGTCCGGCAAGTGCTTCCCTGTTTCTGCAGGTTTCGGGATTCCTTATCGGACCATGGAGTTCTATTCTATGGCTTATGTGTTGACCATAGGATCAACGGCAGTGTTACAACTACGGATGTGGCTTTAAAATACGTCATTCATTTTCAAGCAACTCACACACATTGACCGACTGACTTCTTGACCGATTGACAGAATGTTAGCCCTCCAGATATTGCAAAGGAATAGAGCAGATACATGTTGCACATTGTGTCCGAAACCCGGAATCAAATGCAACGTAGTCACTGTTCACAAATGGTCATAGGTACTGAACGTTCGTGATATCGTCACGATGGTGCAAGAAAACAGGATCCCAAAGTGATTGTCCGTTTTCTTAGTCAGTATGCGTTAGTTTCATTAAACGCTCTGCAAGTGTACACTGAATAATAATGAACGAGGCAGAAACAAGCCTCACACAATTATGCTTAGATCGAAATTTTGATTTTTAGGACTACAAACGTTAGTGTTACTCAGAGGTGTCGGAAGTGTAAATAATTTTCAAGATGATTCATTTCTGATGTTAAACAACCAGGCAACAATGACTTTGATTTCTTCCATGTCCACCGTAGCTACAAGCCTCACCATTTTATTTCGTATGCTGCAAGTATTTACATAAAAATCCCTCAGTGAGTTACCTACCTTCAGAATAAGACTTAACTGTAAACATTCTGTTACAGTTTGGCTGGAAAGATTGCTGAAATCTCTGTAGATAGATGTCTGATCCCATCTTGTAAAAATACTTTTATTGGTTGTCAAGTATTGGACTCTTCTGTATTGACTATTTCTTTTGTTGTTTACCACACTAATTTTTGTTAGAGAAACCCTTGATTGTACAACACAGGCTGTACTTTTTGAGCTATTTTGTACTTTTCTTATAATTTGTTCTCCTTAATTTAGAACTGTTCAAATTGAACACAGAGTTTGTGTCTTGACATAATTTAATACGAATAGCTCAAAAACGCTATATGCGCTATATAAAGGAACGTAGTCTGGTCTGGTCGAATAAATATTGTTTCGTTAGTTCTCCGTTCAAACCGAATATTGGCATTTTGGTCATAACACATTCTGACCTCAACTCTTATCCTTTTCTGTTTACTATATGTATGCTTACTCCTGTTAATATTACCGGATGCAACTTCTCTAACGTAAGATTTCTGAATATTCTTCTTTTATTTCCAGATGACATTCTTACCATTCATTATACAAACCATTTTGTTTTTGTGATTATATTATTTATTTACATGGTTTTTACTGTTTACATTAATTTTGTGTCACTTGGCACTTATATTAAGCTGCTGCCATGTCAACTCCTTGGATATGATTAATCACGATTAGGTTGATTGATTTGATCCAAAAATTAAGTATAAAATAACTCTTTTCCTGACGGAAACTCTCTGCTGTCTTTGACAACTAACCAGTATAGCATCCGTTTGACCTGTTTCTTTTGGTTGTAATAATTTTTTATGTACAAAACAGTGTCCTATGCTTGGAAGGAAACTGATACACGTTGTCCGGTAGTCTACATCACGGTTATACAGTATAGATCAAACTGTATATCTGCAGCCCTAAAATCGTTCAGTGATTTGTGTAAATTGTATATATTATGTTCATTCATGATAATTAGAATAAGTCGAATCGATATGTTAATGATTCACTGAATAGTACATCTTAAAGCAGATAGAAGTTGGTGAGCGCAATTAGACGTACTGTATTTGGGGTTCGTAATAATCGCGAAAACAATGTACAAAAAAGAATCATTATTGTTTACAAACATCACAGTATTTCATATGAAGTAGTGTTGCTGTTATGACCAAATTGTTGCCTTTTGATCTGTTGACAGATCTAGATTAGTAAAGAACTAAGTGTAAAAGATATAAAGAACATATCGTGAGTTTACTAATTTCTGTTCTTACGTAAAGAGGGCATCACTTCTCATAACTGTTCTCCGGTGGTTGATGCTCTCTCCATACTACAAAATCCTTTCAAAGATTCAAACTTGTGGTGGACCGAAACGTATGACAATTAAAAAATAGCAATAAAAATATTACGTCCAAAGTTTATGTAACAATTAACAGTTAATAAGTTAATTACACACAAATAAAAGTAAAGGGAACGTTGCTTAAGTCTTCAGGCTATTGCGCGTTCAGTTCAGTTTGGTCCCGATAATCTACAATTATAGAAGATTAGTAATCCCAATATGGACGATATGGATCCAGTAGATAATAATAATAATAATAATTTATTCTCAAATAACAGTTTGTTACATGAGGCATGCCGGTTTACAGGCAAGATCAAACTGTTAAAGAAGTTACAATTTTCACTGTTGAAAATTACTCAGCTGGGTTGATATTTTATAAGATATGAATGTAAATGGATTTCGTAAGAAATATGTCAATTTCACACTTGGCGCACTTTATGGAGGTAGCGTTGCAACATACAACTGATGGTCGAGAATAGATACATGCGAAGTTGGGGGCTTTTAGAAGTTTCGAAATTATATATAGATTTACCAAGTGCAGAATTCAATAAGAATGTCAAAATTGTCTTTAAATATAGATGATATGCAATGAATATTTCACTTAACATATTTGCAGACATAGCAGAACGATGCAGATGTGAGTTAGAGTGTATTTATTGGGGAGCAGTAACAATATCGCGATATGTTGTAATCAAAACGGAAGGAAGTCAAATTACAAGTGTCCAAAATAATACGCTTAAACAACAAGTACAATTGTTTAATGCTAAATGTACAGAATATCAAAATACACAAAATACATGCAAAAACTACGAAAGATTGTTTACAAAATATGTTTTATAGTTCTATCTCCACAAACTCAATGGTCTAGTAACGCATTAAATTTGGAAACAAAAAACACTGAGTTTGTTCAGACAATATGATTAAGGTAAGAATAGACGAAAATAGGATAGATTTAAACAGAATAAAAAGTATAAAAACATATGACTGCTTATTTACTATAACGGAAACTCTATACCTAACAAACTTACCAAATGACCGTTCATGATGTGCACTACTGAGTATTAACAAGTAGTATGGAGTACTTAAAAGGGGTACTTACTTACTCCAATGGAGCATAGGCCGCCGACCAGCTTTCTCCAACCCACTCTGTCCTGGGCCTTCTTTTCTAGTTCTATCCAGTTCTTGTTCATTCTTCTCATGTCTGTTTCTATTTCTCGGCGTAATGTGTTGGTTGGTCTTCCTCTTCTCCTTTGGCCTTCAGGATTCCATGTGAGGGCTTGTCTTGTGACACAATTAGGTGACTTCCTCAAAGTGTGCCCAATCCACTTCCAGCGCTTCTTCCCGATTTATTCCTCCAATGGAATCTGGTTTGTTGTCTCCCACAGTAACTTGTTGCTGATAGTGTCTGGCCATCGGATCCGAAGTATCTTGCGTAGACAGCTGTTATTAAACACTTGTATCTTCTGGATGATGGCTTTCGTACTCCTCCACGTCTCCGCCCCATACAGTAGAACTGTCTTGACATTTGTATTGAGAATTCTAACCTTGGTGTTGGTTGGCAATTGTTTTGAGTTCCAGATGTTCTTCAGTTGTAAATATGCTGCTCTTGCTTTGCCGATCCGCGTCTTCACATCTGCATCTGATCCACCGTGTTCATCGATGATGCTGCCCAGATATGTAAAGTTTTTCACATCCTCCAAAGCTTCTCCGTCAAGTGTAATTCGATTGGTGCATATTGTATTGTATCAGAGAGTCTTGCTTTTCTCTTTGTTTATATTGAGACCTACTGCTGCTGAGGCTGCTGCTACACTGGTCGTTTTCTCCTGCATTTCTTGTTGCGTTTGTGATAGAAGAGCCAGATCATCCGCGAAGTCTAAATCGTCAAGCTGCACCCTGCCTGTCCACTGTATCCCGTGATTTCCTCCAGATGTTGACGTCTTCATAATCCAGTCGATCACCAGGAGAAAGAGAAAGGGTGAGAGTAAGCAACTTGTCTAACACCGGTCTTTACCTCGAATGAGTCGGTGAGTTGTCCTCCATGGACGATTTGGCAGTTTAGTCCACCATAGGAGTTCCGTATGATATTGACTATCTTCTCAGGCACGCCGTAATTTCGAAGAAGCTTCCATAGTGTCGTCCTGTCCACGCTATCAAATGCCTTCTCGTAGTCAATGAAGTTGATGTAGAGTGATGAGTTCCATTCGATTGATTGTTCCACAATGATCCGTAGGGTTGCGATTTGGTCTGTACACGATCTATCCGTACGAAATCCAGCCCGTTGATCTTGAAGTTGGGCGTCTACGGAGTCTTTCATTCCGTTCAACAATACTCTGTTGAAGACTTTTCCTGGTATTGAGAGAAGAGTGATGCCCCTGTAGTTATCACACTTGCTGAGATCGCCTTTCTTCGGTATTTTGATCAGAAGTCCTTCTTTCCAGTCTTTTGGTACTTGTTCTTCATCCCAAACCTTACTGAAGAGAATGTGGAGCATCTTGGCAGTTGCTGCTACATTTGCTTTCAGTGCCTCTGCCGGGATGTTGTCTGGTCCCGCTGCTTTGCCGCTCTTGATTTGTCTAATAGCCATGCTGATCTTTTCAATTGTTGGTGGGCCAACATCCATTGGGAGGTCTGTGGGTGCTGCTTCGATGTTGGGTGCGTTCAGTGGAGCTGGTTGATTCAAGAGTTCTTTGAAGTCTTCTACTCACCTGTTTCGTTGTTCTTCAATGTTGGTGATTACTTTGCCTTCCTTGCTTTTCACTGGTCGTTCTGGTTTAGGGTAATTTCCAGCAAGTTTCTTTGTTGTATCATACAGTTGTCTCATGTTTTCCCCTCTTACAGCCTTTTCCGCTGTCATTGCTAAATCTTCCACATATTTACGTTTGTCGGTTCTGATGCTCCTTTTCACTTGCTTGTTTGCCTCTGTGTATTCGGCTTGTGCCTTGGCTTTTTCTGCTCTTGTTCGGCTGATATTGATTGCTGCCTTCTTGTCCCTTCTTTCTTCAATTTTATCCAGTGTACCAACAGTGATCCATTCCTTGTGATGGCGCTTCTTGTGGCCCAGAACCTCCTGACATGTTGAAGTGATTGCCTCTTATATCCCTTTCCAGTTGCTCTCCATAGTTCTTTCCAATGTGGTACAGAATAAAAGCAATTGCGCCAACTATTTAATCCATTTCCAAAGCAAGGCGTACAAAGATAGAGTTTTTCTATATTTGAGTATGCTTTATTTTGAGTTCTAGGAAAACTTTCGGGAAAACCATTATACAGCAGACATCTCTCAACTATAGTTAATCACTTTTCTTTGAGCATAATTCATCTACACAGCTGGATAGAGCTCAAGTCAAATATCTTTTACAACTTACTGTGCAGAAGTTAGAGAAATTGAAATTAGACATACTTCAACAGTTCCCTCTGTGAAAAAAACCTTTGAATATAGCGACTTATATTGCAGAGAATAGTATTAGCTGAAAAATGAAATCGGTAACTGGAGTGGTCACCCGATTCTCGCGCGAATACACACTGCCTACACGTGAGCTCGAAATTTCATGTGGCTGTGATGTGAGCGTACGTAAGTAAGATGTCTGGATTCGCCAAGATTTTCATGAACACGTTATCGTGTTCATACACCACAGTAATTCGCATCCCTCTTTTTATTTTATTATGTTATAAGACTTTTCTAAGAATTAGCGCCTTTATCCAAATTTTCAGGCATAGGTCGAACACGTTTAATTATTGACCTAGAAGACCTAGACCTAGACTTGGTCTACAAGGATGATATTCAGTTTCAGTCTTGTGATCGTCTTGGAAAACAATATAAGCATGTTTTCTGAGTGCATCTCCTCGTCTAAATACAAAATATTGTTTGATGACTGATCGATACAACTCATGAAAAAGAATGGAGTAATTGAATGCGCTTACTTGTTTAATTATCTTAGAAGTCTAATCAACTTCAGTGAGTTAATGTCTAAGTAAATCTTGTCATGGATTTAAAAGGCAACAGTGATTCATTCCTTGTGATGGTGCTTCTTGTGGCCCAAAACCTCCTGACATGTTGAAACGATTGCCTCCTTGATACCTTTCCAGTTGCTCTCCATGGTCGTTCCCTCTCCATTTAGTAGATCATGAAAGGCCTGGAACCTGTTGCTGAGGGCTATGTTGAATTTGTTGAGTTTGTCAGCATCTCGAAGAAAGGCCGTATTAAACTTTTGTGATGTTGTCCGCACCGTTGTCCAGTGCTTCTTGAGTTTTAGTTTCATCTTGGCGACCAGCAAATGATGATCGGATGCTATATCAGCTCCTCTCCTGGTTCTCACATCCTACATCGTCCTCCTGAACTTTTTGTTGATGCAGATATGGTCGATTTGATTCTGTGTAGTGTGATCCAGTGAAAGCCAAGTGGCTTTGTGTATGTTTTTGTGTGGGAATATGGTGCCACCTATGACCAGTTTATTGAAGGCATATAGGTTTGCAAATCTCTCACCATTTTCGTTCCTTTTTCCCAGTCCATGTCGTCCCATGACGTCTTCGTATCCAGTGTTGTCCATTCCAACCTTGGCATTGAAATCTCCCATTAGAATGGTCAGGTCTCTGGTTGGGCACTTCTCGAAGATCGACTGCAGCCTATCGTAGAATTGGTCTTTAGCGTCCTCATCGTAGTCGTTGGTAGGCGCATAGCATTGGATGACGTTCATTCTAATGCCCTCTCTCTCTTTGTTTTGAAGGAGGCTTTGATGATCCTTGGTTCATGAGATTCCCATCCAATAAGTGCATTTTGTGCTTTTCTGGACAGCATCAATGCAACTCCTTGTGTATTTGGGGCATTTTCTTCTTCATGACCGGAGTATAACAGAAGTTCTCCTGAAGATAGTCGTTGTTGTCCAACTTGCGTCCAATGTGTCTCACTGATTCCAAGCACCTCCAGGTTGTATTTTCTCATTTCTGCAGCAATTTGGAAGACTCTTCCGGTCTCCCACATTGTCCGGACATTCCATGTACCTATAAAAATTGTCACTCTGGTTGTAAGAAGGTGCATCGGCCTCATGACTTCCGAAGGAACTCGGCTTTCATCATGAGATGTCGTAATTACTCCTTCTACTCCCAGGGCAGAAATTGAATGATTTTTTTCTGGTTAGTGTTTTTTTAGCGAGTTGATTTTCTACGGGATAGGGTCGCTAACCCCATGCCCAATCCTCCTCCTTTACCCGGGCTTGGGACCGGCAGTAACCTCCAGAGGAGCTACAGGCGGAGTTATAAAAAGGGTAGAACAAGAAAAAAATGGGGCTGGATAGTGCAAAATATGTTCAACACTGAGTTCTTTCTTGTTTTTTCAAGCTACTAAGGTACATTCAGGACGTATCTTCTAGTTTCGTTCTACCCCATATCAAGCGTTATTCGTAGTTATTTTATTTAGCATCATATATGAGTTCAGAATGGATCAATGAAAGTAATATTCAAACAGAGACAAGTTTTGGGAATATGTAGATGTCTTCGAGTCGCGATTTGCTATGATCACAACTACATGGTCACGTGCCAGGTATCGACGTGGATCCATCAGTAGACCAAAAACCAGAAGGCTGTTAATGGTTGCAATAGGATATATTTGTTGACGATCTCGAGGCATCGGAAGAATACCGAGACGTGCCAAAGTTTACGGCCGGAACTGCCTAGCTTAAGCAAGCTCGTGCAAGGTTTTAGGAGACGGAATAAAAAGCGTCTTTCGTACAGTTAAATAAAAAAGTACAGCAAGACAATCGCTGGTACAATTAGTTATAATAATAATTGTTTTCATTATATCAATCGCATTCTCGTCATAAAAGTAAGTCACTACAAATACACAAATGGGTCTGGCATTAAATGCATGACTGAAGACTTTTTCAGGCAAACAATCAAAAACAATGTTTAAAAGAAAACAGTAAAAAAGAAGTTAAATAGAAGGTACTTGTACGATCCATTTTGAAGGTTTCGTGTGTGAAAATCCCTCCATGCATACATTTGCAATTTGTTCGTAATAGTTTCCTTAGTTGTACATTATTGTTAATCTTTTTGACCCCATTTGAGATTGTAATGTTTCATTTCATAACAGTTTTAGCATTGCTCTTTCGCTTTCACTGAGTTTCTATATTTCCTTCTGAACTGTATCTATGTTGTTTTATTTGATATTTTATCTTGGCGGCAGCCATATTGATTGTTCCCTCTTCGGTTGTGTTGCTTGATTTGACTGGGATCGTGCATTTTGGTTGTGAATTGGAACGCTTCCCCAGAATTGGAAACACTTTGTGTTATAAAGCAACAAAATATTATCTTTTGAACGTATTTTTACTTCCCCCATCCAGAAACCATAAAAAACCACTTATTTTTTTGAGCGTTCGCTCGATTACCCAGGTAGAATTATTGTTTGAATAACTGAGTGGTAATATTTGTTTAGAACATATAATA
>NC_031496.1:27278324-27517106 GCF_000237925.1 Schistosoma mansoni
TCGTGTTTCCCAATCGAAATCAGAACAAGGTGATTGGGATAACACGAGTCTCTAATTCGGACAGTTATTCTTCAGCCAAACCTAGTTTGAATGTTATAGATTTGGATATTATAGTTCTAAACAAATATTACCACTCAGTTATTCAAACAATAATTGTTCCCACAATAATCGACCGAACGCTCCAAAAAATAAGTGGTATTCTATCCTTTCTGGATGGGTCAAGTAAAAATACGTTCAAAAGATAATATTTTGTTGCTTTATAACACAAAGTGTTTCCAATTCTGGGGAAGCGTTCCAATTCACAACCAAAATGCACGATCCCAGTCAAATCAAGCAACACAACCGAAGAGGGAACAATCAATATGGCTGCCGCCAAGATAAAATATCAAATAAAACAACATAGATACAGTTCAGAAGGAAATATAGAAACTCAGTGAAAGCGAAAGAGCAATGCTAAAACTGTTATGAAATGAAACATTCCCAAACAACCAACAAAGGGGAAATAAAGGCGAACAAAGGGGAAATAAAGCGGAATGTGCATTGGAAAATAAGTCGTAAATAAAGGGGAAATGCGCCAAAATGTCTGCTTTTTCGCCTGTCCGGGGGAAATAAAGCGTAATTTCCCCTTTCTGTCGCTCTGTTTTTCAAATGTCGCTAAATTACCGATTTCTAGCCTAAATATCCGACGAATAACCGACTTTTCCCCTAAATATCCGACGAATAGCCGACTTTTCCCCTAAATATCCGACGAATAACCGACTTTTCCTCTAAATATCCGACGAATAGCCGACTTTTCCCCTAAATATCCGACGAATAACCGACTTTTCCCCTAAATAACCGACGAATAGCCGACTTTTCCCCTTAATATCCGACGAATAGCCGACTTTTCCCCTAAATATCCGACGAATAGCCGACTTTTCCCCTAAATATCCGACGAATAGCCGACTTCTACCTTCAATATCCGCTACATTCACTGCTTTTCCACTACATACACACTAATGCATTTACCGCTACCGCCTCCTGTGTTCGCTTTCATTCCCACAACACAGCACACGAATAATGTAAAGTACGTAAAATATGGTATAATTTCCAAATTTTTATTGAAAACAAAAACTTCAATGTACAAAGTAATGAGCAGTTGGCAGATGGTAGAGTATCAATGCTCCATATGTAATTGTCATTGTCACGGACCAGGCATTTCACGTATTCTTTATTTCCACCAGGCCTGTTGTACTATGGAAAGTCAAACAATTCTTGTGAATTCTAAAATGTGATAAAGAAAAACGTTATTGAATCTAGGAAACTTGTTTTGCACAACGAGGTACTTGGAGCTGGACTTACGGTTATATCCTTGATTACGAAAGACTGTTCCTATAGATAATGCAAAAACAGTAATCACTTTAAAGCCGTACATACGTGTTCCTTGTTACGTCGATGACGCTTCTGGACTTTGTCTCTCATGTCGTGGAAATAACTTTGCGTAGCCATGTCATAGAGTTTCGCAAGGTCTTTCTCGTTGATAGATGACGACAGGAAACGATTAGTCAGTGCACCTGAAGTTTAAAAACCCTATATATCTTACTTCGTGCGCAGCTGTAAAACCTGCACTTCTGAATCGCTCTTTTTGATGAAGTACCCAGCAATGTGAAATTAATGGCGACTTCCGGTTTCATGATGTACGACAGAATATATCGCATAGAGGTTTTAGGATCATCATCCATTAGACGTGTCAACATAGCCATCTGTAATAGGAATGAATGATAAAAATCATGTTGTGTGCTTACAAATCTGTCCCTAACGTCTTTGTGCTCTAGACAAGCGTCCAAAGTTCCCAGTTCCTCTTCTGATGACAAAGGGAACTGTTGGCTGGATAGTCCACAGTCAAATTGACGCGGATCTTGGCGGTCAGTGAACTTTGAGAGTACCAGCTTCATATTTGTATTCAGTTCACTAATGCTTGCTGACACTTTAAGCAGCAAAGTATAAATTCTGTCAAATCGGAAAAATAGAAGTAGATCGTAGGGATGACTTACTGAGCAGTTAGATTTTTATCCTCGGATGTGGAGGGCGAGCTGTCTAATTGTGTCGAACTGCTTAATAGACATGTCCAAATGAAAGATACTTACTTGGCAATGGGAGAGACAACGTTCTCAAACATCCAAAGTTTTGGATATTGGACGCGGGTATTCCCAGCCTGCATCTCCGCGACATCCATGTCCACGGAATTGTAAAGAAAACTTTCTTTACGTTTTAATGCACTTCTACGAAATGTAAGTAAGATTGTTGAACTGACCTCTTTTGTTTATCTGTGTTTAAGGGCAACGTATTTTCGTCGGGCGGATAGTTCTCATCAGTAGCATAGCACACTTGCAACGCTGCTAACAATTCATTTGCTGATTTGAGACTTTCTACAAGAAGCGATAATTTGCATGTCTTTAACTAACCGCATTTGTGAACAATACTGCACTTGAACATAGACCAATTGTCTTCCGGTAGGTCATTGTTTTGCAGATGAAGGTCAATGTTCTTCCTCGGATACAGACAGCGTTTTTCTCCAATCACCCAAAGTCCCGATGCAATCACGAGATTACTTTTGCTTTGTGTCTTAACGATTACGTACTTATTGATTGGAGACTAAAGATATCATAACAGGAAATTTAGGGAAATACAATTACATTACAGTGTGCAACAAAGGGACAATAACCAAATGATTAGACATACATTTACAGTCAACATCACGGATGGAAACCCAACTGTAAGCACTGCAAACTACGGAGCATTTAAATATTCCTATGTCAGTGGAAGGAAATGGATCAGTAAAGTAATTTTGTGGGTCAGTAAATTGCCTGAATTTCAATAGGCCACTATCCTGAATATCAGTAATCAATCCCGGCTTACCCTTTACTACTACAACGTTATCAGGATGAAAAGAATTTATTTTGCTATTCCTAAACATTATTACTTGCTTGCGTGAGTCAGCCGTACCTATAACTGGGTTATCATTAGTGGAAATGTCAACCTGGAGCCTATCGCAGAAAGACATTTGTTCCGCATAACGCTGAGCTGCTTGCTTAGCCACGGAATACCCACTGTGTACTGATTGCTTAATTTGTCTCATGTAAGACTCGAAAGGAAATGCTGAGAAGCTATCTAACGGCCCATGTGCTAGAACATCGTCAGGAAGATGCTGTAGGGAATGCACATTATATACCAAGTTCTCACATCCGTAACACCATTCATATTCTCTTAGAAAATTCCTTAAATCCATCCTGACAGATTCTGTAACCCTATTATAAAACTTAGGATGTGCAAGCAAGTACATAGACAAAGCAAGACACTTAAAATTTATATACAAAGGTTTAGGCAGAATATTTTGGAGAATAACCGGGCCTAGGTATAGAAGGAACAACCTACACTCTGACGCTTTCCATACAGATAAGTAGTCTAATGTTCGACATTTACGCGTAAAGTCAGAGGGAGTGCTTTCTACGCACCTAGATATCAACTTATTTATGGTCTTAATTACACATGAGTTCATGTTCTTTAGTCTCTTGTGTCCTAATTCTATCCAGAGAGTCACAAGTTTCTTTGTGACACCTAAGTAAACCATGTGCATGGGATCTAAGGGGAAAGTTAATATCATGTCTATTGGTAGACTTTCGAATAAAGAATGACCTGTAGTTGTGCTTTCATTAGCAAAGTTACTTAACGAAAGCAAGTCATGTCTCCTCAGAAAATCAGTACGTAATTTATTCCAACGTCTGTTATAAGTAGATCTATGACATCCGAGGACTCTTGACAAGTTCACGGTTGCCCTACGTCTACGAGCTCTTTCACTGACTTGGCTTAAACTGATGTTATTAGACTAACAACATAAACAGTTAGAAGGAACTAAAAAGACAGAGCACGTCACTCACTTGCATCGTGTAAGTAATTTGTGATGGCGGCCAACCATGTCGGAACACCTTAGCTAAACAACAGAGAAAGTAAGTACAAACGCATCACATACAAAAGCCTGTGTCCGTATTTTATTGCATGAGTAATAATGATGATGTTCATAAATTTAATGTAATAATTCGTTATTTTTGATATACTCAGCAAAATGTTGTTCCTTATTGCGGTTCATTCAAATGTTATACGTTACGACAAATTGTCTACAAATATCCCCCAAATATACGACGTAAGGGGGAAAAAGCGACTTTTCCCCTAAATAACCGACGTGCAGGCGAAAAAGCGACATTTCCCCTTTATTTACGCTTTCGTCCGCTTTATTTCCCCTTTGTTCGCCTTTATTTCCCCTTTATTGGTTGTTTGGGTTACAATCTCAAATGGGGTCAAAAAGATTAACAATAATGTACAACTAAGGAAACTATTACGAACAAATTGCAAATGTATGCATGGAGGGATTTTCACACACGAAACCTTCAAAATGGATCGTACAAGTACCTTCTATTTAACTTCTTTTTTACAAATAGGGATTTATCATCAAACAAAAGTAGATCAAAAACCATGTCTAACCAGTGGTCAAATTCGAACCTGGCAGTACTAGACATCCACTAACCAACGACTCAAGGCATTTATGGAATTTACATCATAAAATGAAGCTACTATAATTAACAAATATAATATGTTTAGTGACTTATCAGGTTACTTACTCTTTCCTCTTCTAAAAAGTGTATAAATATGATTAGGTTTTTATGTTAAAATATTAGACTTTTATTGCTATGCTTCATATAATTACAAAATAATCATGATTAAATACCTTAAGAAGTTAGACGATTATAGGATAAGGCCTAAGCATCTCCTCCCACAAAATGCTGTGTGATCATCACCGAACAAAATTAATGTGCCGACAATTTTAGGCCTTCTAGATTACAATGTGTATTCCCCTGATTTAATAAGTCTATAAAACTTTGGTCATTAAAGGTTATGATATCATAAAATTTGGAATTCTTTCCAGCCATGATATGAATTTCTTATGACTTATCCGTCTTCATAACAATGAGTACGTTATACATTTTGGAAATGATCCACATAAATGATAATGATGATTGAAATATTTAGATAATAAAAGTAGTTTGTCCTGAAAAATCCAACACGAACTAACTGTAAAGAAAGGATTGCTAATTTATTCCAATCCAGCAGATACTGCATATAAATTTCAGTTTATACGACAAAAGTGATGGTGGGAAACATAAAATCCAATTACTTTTAGATTATGTGACAAACGTAAACGAAGAATAAACCCAATTATAAGACAAAAAATGTGTTTGTGAATTGAAATTCTTAACTGTCAATTGAGTGACAGTACACATGTTAAGAGTTTACAAGGATGGTGTAGTGGTAAATAACTCCCTGAATCAAATATTTCTGCAAGTATTCAACATTGATGCTGACCTCACTAGTTTTACCGGACATATCCTATCTGAAGGCACTCGGTTACGAATCTGCACCAGATCACGAGTGGGTACGCCATGCTACGCATCCCTTGCAAGTAACAGCCAGCTCGGATCAAACGCTTCTCAACATATCGACCACTCCCTGAATATATCTTCGAACTCATGCCCGACTTCATTTGACTAGGTTGGTATCTTTCAATTATAAAGGTGTTACGGACAAAAGAGTTGTCAAACCCTGAATATCTATGCGCTCTTTAATGGTTTTGTATGACAAAACACATAACACATCTACTAACTACCATCAAAGAAGAAATGCATTCCTCTTCACACACAAGAAATCAGTTTCCGTATATCAAAAGTAGAATTCGAGGGAGATTCTCATTACCATTTTTCAAATACCATAGTAAAAAAATATCCCCATGTCAATGACTTTTTATCACTTCAACAAAATATGGGTTTTACAAGGAATATATTATTCCTATTTAATGTTGAACTGATGGTAGTTTCTGAAAAAACGAAGATTAATAAAATTTCCCCAACTGTTTTAAATAAGTACGACGAATTTATCACACGTTTAATTATCTTTAGATGGAATTATCAGGTTCAACTGAAGTAGTGGATCCTTGAAAAAGAATTAGGCGAACGAATTATTTTGAACAATCACTGTTGTTCTAATTTTCTCTGAAATTTTTTACTTCAACCAAAAATACCGACACTTCAGGAATACTCAGATTAACATTTTATATGGTAGAGTTCGAAATTACCTGAAGAATCTCTTATTCAGAGAGGAGTGAGTAGATTGCTCTACACATTAAACCTCACACCTATTGGTGACAAATTCAAGTCTTACTCCATTTATTTTAGACAACTGAACAAAAATGTGACCCGATTTTTGAGTTCCATAAAGTTCAAACGGTTTGACTTATTTTGTCTTGTGAAAATAGCGCTTAGCATGAGAGATTACTGATCCTTACTTGAGACTATGATTAAAAAAAGAGATTGATCGGAAGTGATCAAATCAACAAGTATTTAAAAAGTAACCGGATTAATGTTGTCAGTTGATTAAAATGCTTTGGCATATAAAGTATTTAACGGTAATGTTAACAATATATTCCGTAAACCTGATAATAATTAACAAATTCATTTTATTCCTAGAAATTTACGCGATACTCAGTACGGCGAATGTCATTTATTTTTATTTCGTAAATCAATCTATTTTTTATGTATCACGACTATAAGATATCCTGGGACTAATCTGTATCACTAAGCAAAATCAGTTTAAATTATGGGATATATGCTAGGAAATTGTCGTTATGGTCTTTCAATCATTGAACACTAAACTGTGGCATTGATTGTTTACCGTTAACTGATTAACGTACGAGGCACAATTCAATCGGAGAAGCTAGCCCTTTAAATGAATTTTGCACTTCCCGAGGTTTACTCTAAAACTAGTAACATTTTAAGTCTACAATACTGTCGCATGGAACGGACAAAAATTAAGCACTTCAAACAATAAAAATGACGAGTAAGCAATCAACAAAACCAACTGAATATCCCCCAAACTATAGTAAAGCATTGTTGAAGGCTTTTAACAGTACTTTACAGGAAACCAATTTCTCAGAAATTGAGCAGTATTTAGCCTTATCCTCTGACAATATCGTTTACATTAAAGATAAATGAGAGTATATTATAATTTAAATGCACCGTGCGCTTTAGAGACCGGACGCTTGTCCAGGTTCGTTTTTTGAAATTTTGACAGAATACCCAGGACAGTCCTATCTGATGTTGTTGAAAACACTCACATGAAACACTTCTATCAAAAGTGTATTTGTGATAAAAATTGAACACTAACGAATTACTGTTGCACTGAGTGTTAGGCCAAACATGACTCACGTTTCCAAATTTAGATTACCAGGTTTCGTCCAATAAGCTGTCTTTAGTCGAATTAGAATGTCAGAACATACTAAAGATTAAAGCCATAAAAGATCTAAGGAAATGATTCTAACATGTTCGGTTGATGTATTTAGTGTAATTTATGATACATTCAGATGACATCTTGTAGTGTAAACGGAATATTCATGATGTTAAGTCGTTTAATATGTTGTTGAAGATAAAGAAAGTAGCCGAGATTTTCCAACTAATTAGTTGCTAGTAATCAAACGGCCAAACAACCATTTGCAAAATTTACAATACTATGCGGTTTGCATATTTTCGGAGGAATAATTGAGGAGATACGGCTCAGGAGTTCAGAAACTCAACTTCAAACCAGTGAGTCATGAGACGGGACCCCGCTTGACTTATAAAAGGGTTAAATATACGTGGCTAACAGACTAATGTATGAACCCACACAAATAGTTGTTACTTGCACTAGAGAGAACATTTCTTATACTAGTGTACTTCTAGATTTTTAGTAATCGGTTTAAATTATATTTGGTGTACACAAATCTACTAAGACTATCATATAAATATACTAAACCGAACTAGCAGGTGTCATGGATATTTATTCGAAAAACACATAACAGTAATAACAAGTTGTTAATTTACGTAGAACTTAGAGTGATGCGTATAAATCAAGAAAAATTGCTTCAAGTCATTCATTAAATTTCCTAGTAGAAGGGATATAGAATTTCACATTTGTCAAGAACAGCATTACTCGTCATACATACTTCTCTAACTTATATACTACAGACAATCCATCAATAGTTGTTACCCAAAAAGCAGACAGAGAAATACCATC
Source organism: Schistosoma mansoni (assembly GCF_000237925.1). NCBI lineage: Eukaryota > Metazoa > Platyhelminthes > Trematoda > Strigeidida > Schistosomatidae > Schistosoma > Schistosoma mansoni. Next base: position 27,286,461 of record NC_031496.1, read on the forward strand.
AGTTTGGGAAATAATTTATTCAATAATGCTGAAGCTTTTGTTAAATATTTTACAAACGAGTGTCATATAAAAGTTAAAAATTATGGTTCCAGATCAACTTTACCAAAAGTTTGAGTAGTTTTCAGGTTTATCGCCAGCATTCATAGTACGCTAAAAAAAGTAAACGGGGAAATCGCATACAGTATATCGCTTAAATTTATCTAACATATGGAAAATGAATACAAGAACAAAAATCATGTTATGAATGATGACGCGGAAATACAATGATCATATTCGTTTAGCGGAGAAAATGTATTTAATATTGCGTTGAATACACCCATAAAATGATTTTGTAAGCATAGAATTGAAGGCATAAATCTATCTCTTCTTCCAAACTAGGGAAACAGGTAAGACAATTACATCGATAAATAGAAAAATTCTGTAAGGTACGGAACGAAACATTTATTTTCCATGTTTGCTTTTAATTTTGCAACAAAATCGAAATGACTGTCGGAAGACTTTTGGCAAGCTGTACTACTGAGACTTTACAACTATTGAAATCTCTCCATAGTTCCTGTTTTAAAACGACTAACAGTCCAGATCATAAGTTTTGATTTATATAGCAAAGAAGTAATCAACTAACGAAATATTTGATCATCATTGTTAAAATTAACCATGGTGTATTAGACAATGAACCATAAAGCCACAAATGATGTTGCGGTGATACGTGCGTATTTTCGGATGGGATGATGAATGACGGTGTTATTGTGATAGTGTAGGTCATCAACTGTGACCAATTAGAAGTGGTTTGCGTCGGCCGGGAGTCGAACCCGGGTCGCCCGCGTGGCAGGCGAGCATTCTACCATTGAACCACCGACGCCCGACCACTATAAGCAACAATGCAGGCATGTTCGGGATGCGGTTCTCTCCCTCGAAGTGCAAAATGTTACTTCAGGATTGGGTTGCATCGACACCTGAACTAATGATAGGGAGTGAAGTAGTTGAGTGTGTTGACAGCTTCACTTATTTTGGGAGTCTCATCAGCCCTTGTGGTCTGGTGTGTGACGAAATCTCAGCACGGATACAGAAGGCTCGTCTAGCTTTTGCGAACTTGCGTCATTTATGGCGTAGGCGAGATACCCGTCTAGCAACAAAAGGACGGGTTTACTGCGCAGCAGTCCGTTCCGTCCTACTTTATGGAAGTGAAACATGGCCGGTAAGAGTAGAGGATATTCGTAGGCTACTAGTGTTCGATCATAGGTGTCTTTGACGCATTGCTCGTATATCCTGGGACCACCGAGTAAGTAATGCAGATGTTAGGAAACGGGTACTAGGTAAGGATGGCAAATCGATTGATGAAGTAGTGAAACTTCATCAGTTGAGATGACTGGGACACGTGTTACGTATGCCCAACCACCGACTGCCCCGACGTGCAATGCTTTATGGTGTAGGAGCAGGTTGGAAGAAAGCTAGGGGCGGCCAGACCAAAACATGGCATAAATCCATGAAGTCACTGACAAGTGGACTGGGTCATGTTGGTAGGTGTAGACTACCTGGTTAGGATTCGCGAGATGATAGCAGCCGATGGTTAGAGACCTTGAATGACATGGCTCAAAATCGTTTGCAATGGCGAAGGTGCATCCACTCTTTGTGTTCTACCAAATTCTAATCTGAATTCTTCATGTCTGTATCCTTTTTCTCTCTCCAAATTTATTTCACTGTATTATATTCCTTCAATAACATCTTCAAACCCTAATCTTTCACATTAATGCTTATACTCTTACTACTTCTACCAATATGGGATTTGAATCGACAACTTCATCTCTGTGCTAATGTGGTATGGCAACTCGAACTGATGTACGTACGTACGAAGTTCTACGTTGTAACTGACTGACTGAAAGCCACAAATGCTTCTTATAACCAATCGATAAAGACTGGTAACAGCCGAGTAGCTGACAATTATTGTCTACGTACATGTTAACCAAAAGTGACACTACAGTAATTTGTGCTGAGTGTGATTATAACGTACATTACAATAAATATACATAAGAAGTCAGTAAGTAGCAACGAATTTGACAATCCGAAATCAGACATTCTTCAGAAAATAAATTGTGGTTTATATAAATAAAATACAACTGAAAAAAACTACGGAGTAAAAGTAAGAAAAAAATACTCTTACATGAGATGACTGCGATCTCCTTGCTCAGTAGAGTTATGCACTTTGGCGATACTGAGTACTTCTAACAAATTCATGTCAAATGGTCAAGATCAGATACAAAAATATTCACCCTTCATTTCCAGATTAACTATATGGTATATGCGTAGACTTCTATATAGGTAGGTTTATCAATTTGCTTGCGTGATACATGGACAGATGGCTTTTTCATAATACTCGGTAGGTAGTGGCCAACACTCATCGATCGTGTTGAGTGTCCAAAAAACACCTCCACATTAGGAAAGTCAATTCGTTCAAAATTAGCGTAAACTCCAGCAACTCCAGCAAATTTCTCCATATCACAGGAAAGATACTTAGAATTTAAAAACCCATCAGTGAGAGATGAGTGGACTATTTCGGAAACGGAAATAGAGTCACCATTAAAACGTTCTGCAGAACGCTGAGCAAGTTGAGTTCTTATAAGTTGTTCACCAGTACCTGAAGTAACAACCCCAATACTAGAAAATGAACTGAGTTCTTCTGCCCAACAACCACAGCCATATGTACACGCTTGACCTAGACGACCTTCATACTTCATTGCAATACCACCACTAGAAGATGCTGCAGCAATCTTCCCTTCTATATCAATACAAACAGCACCTACAGTATCAAATCTATGGACACGAGACCTTTTCAACTCAGGAACATTTTCATGATGATTAAAATGAGGATCCCTTGTAGTTGCATTCATTTCGTTCCCATTAAATAACCAACTTTTGTATTTTTCCCATGAAACCCGTGAATGTTTTGTGACGAGATCACTATTATCAACAGAATATCCTTTTGACGCAGCCCACACATGAGCACCATCACCAACAAGTACAGATGGAGGAACGCGTCCTAACTCACCCACAGGGTGGTCAATTTGTGACTGTAACAGAAGCCTTGCAACCTTTACAGGATTCTTCATATTACGAACAGCTCCAATCCCGGCAAACTGAAGGGTAGAACCACTCATTATTCCCGCATCACATTCCACATAGCCATTAATACTCAGATTACTGCCGATTCCTGCATTGGTTAATGGACAGTCTTCTAAATACGCTACAGCTGCTTCCACCGCGTCGATGGCACTTTTGTGATCAACTGACAAAAGTCTTCCAGCCAATGAGCAGGCCTCAGAACACAATTTATTATATTTCTTTTCTTTCGATTTAGAGTGATATCCGGCACCAGCGTGTACGACGACACATGCCATGAGATAACAAATAGATGTGTTTTACTGGGAAATGTGAGAAATATGGAAAACAGTTAAATCAGTACATGTTAAAAAACTCAGGTGAAAAAGTTGATTCTGATGACTCAAACGATTAACAAACGTACTCCGAAATCATCTTGTGGACATTCGTTATAACTCGAGTAATTAAAATAATAATTTTGCTCAACCTATATGTTGCAGGGATAACAGAAGCATAAACAACGAGGGCAAGCTAATTCACTTGCTGGTGAAAATTATATAGCTTAGACAAACAAATAAGACACAATTGTATTTAGCAAGTTGTAAAAGGTTACATCAAGACAGATAAATAAACTGTAGCACTTAAGAGTGGGAAAAAAATTAGTGGAGAAGCATATTTTGATATCTTCACAAATAAACTGAATTAATGACCAATAAAAACCAATTCAGGACAAGAAAAAGTTTTGTACCCAAAGGAAAAAATCCAAATTTTCTAGAGATTTTGGGATGCCATGAAAATACGTTCCTCTGAAGGTTTCTATTCAAAAAAACATCTACATGACCTATCTCATAATAATTCTAAAGTTGCCAGACTACTTGTCGAAATAAAAAAAGGAAACAAATGCTTTTGTATGATGACCCCAAATACCCCGGTACGACGGAGGGTGGGGAAAGTTCGATTTCTCTCTCGAAATGCACTCACATGACCACGCATATACAGCCACTGTTAGGGAAGTCCTACTCACTGCCTTCCCACGTCGGGGTGTTGTTTACGAAATTGAGAGGAAAACAAACCAGATGTCCGGTGCTCTAACCAGGTTAGTGGACATGTAAGACCATCTAGTGAAGTTGGTAAATCCTGATTTCAAACCAATGGTGCACATGGGCTCCAGGATTTTGAGGGATAAAATGGCGCGTGAACCTATTGTTGGTCACCAGCCACCATGGGACTGCATCTCCGAACGTTGCCCCACTGCCTTGTGGATTAGATCTTTAGGTCAAAGGCTCGGGGTGTGGCTCATAAGGAAACCACCTGCCTCAGTCTGGGCACTCCGGACAGTATCCAAGCCCACACACAAATCAAATGATAGTTACTACTGGAGAAATTATTCTTACTTCAACTCTCATCCAGCCAAATCATATTCACAATCATTTGATAACACTCCTTTTTATTTCTTTTATACTACGTCACTTATCCACTTCCTTTTACTTTAATTTTGTATTTTATTTTTCAAGTTATACAGCAGCTCACCTATGGTGGAAACCCTGTCCTATCTAAACGGTCTTGAGTCACTGATTGGTCGAAAGTTGAATGCTACCATCGCCTATGAATATTGAATCAATATTTATGAAACCAAGCACACCATTCAAACCGACCTCCTTCAAAGTTCGCACACTAATGAAGATCAGATAACAGATAGGGTTGGCTATGCTACTATGCGATGATACACTAGCCATGAAATCTGCACTTGATTATTTGGGAATTAGTGTCTGTCGGTAAGGTATGTGCTTTGCACCTTCGAAGTGCAAAGCGCTTTTACAAGACTGACAGGACTCTGATCCTGCATTCACTCTGAGTAGTGAGTGGATAGAAGTAGTCGAGTTCGTGTATCTGGGTAGTTGTGTAAGTGTTGGTGGTTGAGTGAGTGGTGAAATCAATTCACGAATGGTGGAAGCCAGGCCAGCTTATGCCCATCTTGGCCATCTTTTGTGCCTTCGTGATGTTAGTCTGGCTGTGAAAGTTCGGATCTACAACGCGTAGGTGAGAGGAGGTTTTCTCTATGCCTGTGAGACCTGACCTCTTTAATTTGAGGATGTTAGATGACCAACTGTGTTTGATAATCGTTGTATCCGAAGGATTACTGATATCTGGTTGCAACATCATGTTAGCAATGTAGAAGTTTGGCATCTTGTGTCCGTGCACAGCGTCGATAATTCATCTGGTGTCAGTATATTGAAACATTGACTTGTGACACTGACTTCAGTGGGTTGGACATGTCTTACGAATGTCGTCCCAGAAAACTCCGCATTGTGGATTATTTGCCGATGTTGGGACTGGTTGGAAAAAGAGGAGTAGTGGTCAGTGTATGACATGGTATCGCGGTATGAAAGAAAGTTGGACTGACTTCTGTTGATCTTTCACGACTCCCTAGTTGGGTTCCTGAAGATGGCGCAACACAGCGGCTTGAGACGTTATGAGGCATGTCTCAGAATAGAAGCCAGTGGATATCCTGCTGTAACTTTCTCTTGCTTTGTTCATAAAAGTGAACGTAGCTTTTTTAACTGGGAATTTTTTCTGGTTGTATTTTTCTTAATTGAACAGTTTCTCCTACTATTATTATTACTTCACTCTCGTACAGTAGTTTCTGTTTGCTGTTCCTTTTCATCATACACACTTTACATTTTGTATCTCTTCACACACTAGCATATGATTCAACTTGCTTACATAGTATCGCCATAGGATTTTCATGATCCTGTAGAAAATAATATAACCAAACACGTGGGGTGGTCGAAAATACTATTTAGAGGGCCTAGTTTAACAAGCATAAAACAAACAGCTTCACGCTGTTGCAAAGTACACCTAAGGGCGGTAGGATTAAACTATACTGCCGAACCAATCAGAAGCTTTCGCGGGTTTTCACGGTCACGGCGCTAAGTTCGGTACCTGATGCTTACATACAATCGTTTTAGAGTGGATTTTAGGGAAGACGTGATAATTCAGCGTCTACAAGAGAAGTGATCATAAGATTTTGGCATGAAATTCAATTATCCATTTGGATAAATAGAGTTTTGGCATTATAGCTGATGTCAGTTCGTGATGAAAACCCCAAGTATAATTCCTAGCCTTAACCATGAACTGTAAATCATAATTTGAATTCTTCACACAGGTTTATAACCCTCATTTGGTCTTAGTTATTATTTGACACTCTCAAAGTCACTCTAGCGTCTCTCAAAGGTCATTCATAAATTATAGCCTCACCCTTAACCCGAAACCTTAACTCTAACCCTAAATCGTAAACCATACCAATATACTAACATTATTGAAGCTATGTGGTCGAGGCTAAAAGAATTTTTGAGACATTATCATGGTTTCGGATGTCGACTACTATGAAGCCATATGGATGTGCTCCTGTGCCGTATGCACCATGATTTTAGAACTTCTGAACCTATATCTGACCTTCAGAAGTTTTTGACTCATGTAAAAGAAGTGTTCCCACTTTAATTCTTCGGTTTTGTATAATAAATTTTTACTGTATACTAACTGTCCTCTGATTGACTCATATTTCTCAAGGTCATTTAAGATTCGTTCAAAGGTTGGCAGTATAGTTTAATCCTACCAACCGAGTAGTGAATTACTAGAATTCTCTACCAGTAAACGTAATGTCAACAACTTTTGTTGATATATTCAAAATAAAGTTGAACCTCCACGATGTTGCAGATTGCAAGGAATAAAATAGGTCGATAGACCTATCCTTAACAGTGAAGACTGAGTAAACTTGGCCTTGTAAAAGAGTGGGTAAACAAACAGTAGTGACGAACTAAACAGTTCAAGATCGCGATTTTTATTTCAAAAAAACCACATGGTACAAAGAGAGTAGAAACTTTAATTACCGTGGCTTAAATGTCAACAACTTATGGCCAAGCGCGAAGACTGTGAGTGCCTCACGCTTCATATGTGGCGGCAAACTTTGGGATAAAGTATCAGCATTTTATACGTCAATTGAAAAAAGCTAATTTATCTAGTACCTTTTTTGTGTCTGGGAATCATTAACTGTTAATGTGCTGGTTGTAAGTATATGAACATTCAGTGTCTTTTTGGTGTTTCAGTATAAAAAAAAGTATTTTATTTTTACTCGCATATCAATCTTAATGAATAGTAACATATCCTAAACCAGAATCAGTTGGTGTTGACAACTGGCTTTACAAACTATGTACTAAAAAGTATAGCAAGGGAGAGGACGATGATAATTGAAGTACCATATTAGTTTGTAGGGTTAGTGAAATGTCACCGAGTGCTAACCAAATCATCCGGCAGTTGTGTCGCTGAATATCGAACAGTTCATCGATCCCCGTTAAGGGCGACGACAACCAGTGCACACTATTAAATCGTTCACCATGGTGGTCGAACTTTCGCTTGTGCCTACTCTAACTAATAAATTTCTGTAATAACGTCCTTTGTGTAATACGGTCTTCAAAGCAGTAATAGTACGACTAAGGGGTAAACCTTATTAGGTGCTGACCGCGAGGTGTGACTTCGAAGTTAGCTGTTCGTCACATCATTTCCGTCTCACTCGAATAGACCCTTATTCATTCGACATTGGTGACCTACAAGATCATTAGGACAAATGGCCAGTGAAATGTCACTGGGCCTAAGCCTAATCATCAGGCAGTCAAATCACTATATAACGAGCAGTTTACCAATCCCCATCAAGGTCAAGAACAACCAACGTCAATTAATCATTTGCACGCTATGGACTTTCCTATGTGGTAGTAGCTCTAAATAAATCCCCAAAATCAATAGCTCTGTAGGTGTTCGAGATTGGATGCTTACTACATTAGTTTCAGTGGACTCATTCAGCTGAATTCGCTCGGTCGTGCATCCGTACCACATCACGTTTTGGAACGGCGTGCGCAACATCTCCTAAGATCATTAGCCAGATTAGATCAGTCACTTCTCCATATATTGATAACCCATCAAATATATCTTCCAACCTCCTCGCTTCCGACTTTTGATTTCACTGCGTGGGCGCGATTTGATTATAGAAGTTGTTGCTAGTAAAGTGTTGTCAAACTACAGTACTTGTGGTATCTTCACGGTAGTGGTCTCATTATGTTTCTTGTATCTATTCTTAACAATACATTTCTGCAATAACACTGTTTTATTTACACAGTCATCAATGTATCCATAGAACCTGGATACGTCGAAGGAGAAATCCACGTGAGGTACTAACCGTGAAATGTTGATTCGATGTGAGCTGGTAGGTCACGTCATTCCCGTCAAACTAGAGTAATCCCCCAATGATTCAAACAGATCTCTAACATTGCTGATCAACAGGCAGAAGTGGGTAAACGTTGGATTGCTAATGTGGTTTAGATTCTCTGCTCAGGCGAATAATTTTCTCTGAGTTTCACTCTTAATGATGAGTGGCTTAGTCGTGACGCTTCAGAATTGTTTTGAAAAATACCATCGACATAAACTTTGAGTAGAATTAAAGTATTTGGATGGTCAGTGAGATTTCACTACCCCGTAGCCAAATTACAGATCAGGCTGAATGATCTAAAAGCACAAACTAAATACATAGAAGCAAACAAACGAGTGAAGCCGAGCATTAGAACTGACAAGCAGAGATACATTTAAGACCTAGCAACAAAAGCATAAAAAGGCTACGAAAGGAAATATTAGACAACTATATAATATAACGAAGAAACAGGAAGGGAAAAATAATAAACCAGAGAGACCAGTCAAGAACAAAGAAGGCAAGCCAATCACTGAGATTCAAGGACAGAGGGAAAGATGAGTGGAACACTTTGAAGAACTCTTGAATAGGCCAACTCCATTAAATCCACCGGACATCGGAGCAGTACACACAGACATTCCTACACCTGTCACTACACCAACGATCGAAGTCAGAATGGCCATCACACAAATCAAGAGCGGCAAAGCAGCAGGACCTGACAACATGCCAACTGAAGCAATCAAATCAGATATAAAAGTAACTGCAAATATGCTCTACACTCTACTCAAAAAGATTTGGGAGGAAGAACGAGTGCCGACAAACTAGAAAGGAGGATGCCTCATCAAGATACCAAAGAAAAGGGACCTGAGTAAATGTAAGAACTACAGAATCATCACACTACTATCAGTACCAGTAAGGCTTTTCGACAGTGTTTCTGAACCGCATGAAAGATTCAGTAGATGCTCAACGTCGAGATCAGTAGGCCGGATTCCGTAAGGATCGGTCGTGCACAAACCAAATCGCCACACTATGGATTATCAATGAACAATCAAGTGAATGGAACTCATCACGGTACATTATTCTCATTGACTATAAGAAGGCGTTTGACATTGTGGGTAAGAAAACCTTATGGGACCCAATTCGACATTATGGCGTACCTAAGAAAATTGTCAGCATCACAAGGAATTAATACGACGGACTACATTGCAAAGTCGTGCATAGAGGGCAGCTGACGGACGCATTCCAAGTTAGGACCGGAGTCAGACAAGGGTGCTTACTCTCCCACTTTCCTTTTCTTCCGGTGTTTGACTGGACTATGAAGACCTCTGCATCTGAGGGAAAGCACGCAATGCAATGAACAACTTGGTTGCAACTAGATGATTTGGACTTCGCAGATGATCTAGCCCTTCTATCCCATATACGAACAACTTCAGTTCACAACAACCAGTGTAGTTTTGGGATTACGAGACCGGCTTAGGACCCAAGTATAGCGTTCAATCAGCAAGACTTTTGAAGGCCAACCAGTGTGGCAGAAGCCTCTGCATCAGTAGACCTTAAAATACACAAAGGAAAAGGCGAGATCTTCGAAGACGGCGCCGAGAACACTAAATAAATCACACTTGACGAAGAAATTCTGGAAGAGGTAGAATCTCACACGCACCCGGACAGCATCGTACATGAACAAGGAGGATCTGATGCAGACGTAAAGGCAAGGAATGGAAAAGTAAGAAAAACATTCCTACAGCTTTGGAACATATGGGACTCAAAACAACTGTCAGCCAACATCAAAGTCACAATCTTCAATACGAACGTCAAGATAGTCCTATTGTACGGAGCTGAAACTTGGAAAACTACCACAGATATTGCCGGAAGCAGATGAGTGATTTTGAGTGGCTATCAACTCAGTATATTCCATGTGTTTTGGAAAGGCAACATCGATAATAGCTTTTTCTGCTGTAAAAATCCAAAGTTCCGCTGAAGAAATCAATAAAAGACACTAAATACAAATAAATCACACTTTATGAACGCCATCAAACTGCATCCCAAAGCTAGCCGAATCTTCGAATTTTCAGAGCAAAAGAACAAGAAGCACGTGGTTTAGAAATTCTTAGACTTGTTCTTTTGTAGGCTGTATTGTCCTTAGATTATCATCCTATCGCGTTTATCGCTCACACTTTACTCTAGGTTAATAAATTTTAACCGACACTTGCCCAGTTAATAGAGATTTCACTGATCAGTACTTCCTTACATTATAACTGAGCACTTTTTATCTGTAATACGTTATATACTAATAGTCTCTGATCCTAGTATAACCCGTTTAATACGTAGAAATAATTATGTACTCATATATATCTATTAGACAGGTTTTTAACTTACCCAGCTTCAAAATATGTCAAGTAACTCGGGTAAAAGAGATATTTCACCAGTTTTCAAGCCTACTAAAAGGTCAAAGTCTGCAACTCCTAAGACTGATGACTCAGTAACTGAAAATGATAAGCATTTATCCTTTGAACCCCATGCTACCTACCCACAAGTATCACTAGCACTACCTGATTCTCCATGTAACAACCCTCTGTCTCTTCATGCAGTATGCCAACGGTAAGACTAGTTGACATAAAAAGCGAAATGCCCACGTGCATCAAAAAGTCAACATAGTCCACCAGACCGCATGCTTTACTTAGGCCTAGGTCCAATATACCAAAAACCAAGGAGTCTAACAGTGTATCTCACGTATACGAGAATGCTGATCGATATAGTACTGACGTTCGTCAGTTACAAAACTCCCTAGCCGAAATTTACAGTAGACTTAACCAACTAGTACCCCTCACACATATATGGGGTATTAATACCGATAAAAATCTCGAACAACTCACTAAAGCTGAGTGTATTTTAGAGTTTGTGGCTGAAGAAGTGACGAAAAGAATGATGTCTTCCCACAATGCAGTAGTTTACAATCTCCCTGATCGCACACACCCAAATAAGTTGAGGGACATCTGCCTTAAAGCATGCGATATGCTGAAGGTCAACTGCCAAGTCATCCGCCTTAAAAAATAGTCGGATAGATTGACTTGCCCTCTACTATTTATGTTTGACCGTTGTAACGATGCTAAGCAATTTATTAATTTGAGCACAAATATTAGCTCATTAATTCCATACAAATGCATAAAAGTCACTCCTGACCTAACACCGTATCAACGTCGTATAAGAAGACGTGAAGCAATAGAATCGTATGATAGTAAAAAACCAGCTAAAGACAGTATGCAACAAAATGAATGATATAAAGCGCATGGACAACAAGCATGATGTTATACCACAAACGACTGGTCCATCCGTAGATCTAGATGAGTCTGCAGATCTGAAATCTTTGGATAAGATACGGTCCCCACCTGTCACTAAAAGGCGTGACGGCATCTCTGATCCCGGGTGTTCGCTCAGTATAATACCAAAATGTGGGCCGTGTAACGAAACACACCCAACTAAACATATTCATGTAAAAATTGGTCCCTCAAGAGATACTCTACAAGAGGATTCGAATGAACCTAAGTTCATCTCACAGAGGCAAAGAAACCCTTCATCTCTGACAAAAAAGACTGGGGAGATAAAATCCAAAATAGGGGAACACGTAAGATTGAGGCCGACTGTTCTGTGGGTATCCCAACAACAGTGAATAGGTTCTACCCGCTGATATCATGTAACTTGCCATCAACACCTCGCACAATGGGTAGTATGCTTGAGCGTAACAAATATTTTTACACGCACACTCACAAAAACTATCAGAATACTGATCACTACACTCACCCTCTTAAGCCTAAAACCGTTAATATGCATGGTAATTACAGGTTCCTCACCCCACACCCTATGTACATTCCCCAGGATCACAATTGTAATTACTCTCAGAATGAGAACTTTCCAGTATCAACCCACCACATGAGGACGGCCTCCATATATAACAACAGTCGTAACCACTTCCAGTTACGAGCATCAGACCCCCCTCATGCTCGCACTAGCGCAAATAGTTATAATAGAGGCTACGAGCTTAACCATCAAAACTGTCTTGCAAATAACAGTACACTTTAAAGTCAACATGTACCAGATTTTTTTGGAATAAGGCCCCTGGTTGCACCCCTGTTGAAGCATATAGCCCTAGTCATTTCAAACCAAGTGCGGAACATAAACTCGCTTCCTTCGTACAGTTCGCATCAGAAAATACTCCCACCCTTTCCTCTTGGATAAACTCCCCAAGCAACTTCACTAGCTCATTTGATACATGCCCCAGTAACTCTAGCTATCAAATTACAGAGATATTGAAAATCACTCAATCCATTACTTCAAACATACACCACCCACGCGAGGGTCATGACATCTTTAATCGAGATACTCTCACTCACTTTAACTTAGTAGGCCACTTGTTTAATATGTGTCTTATCAACGCTAAGTCGATCTGCAATAAAAAGACTGATTTAGCTCTGTTTGCTCTCATATATCAACCATCACTTATAATGATATCTGAAGCATGGACTAACAGTAATATTTCCGATCTAAGTATATCTCTTGATAATTATCTCCTATATAGAAGCGATAGATTGAAAGGGCGAGGCGGAGGATGTCTTGTTTATACTCACTCTAGCTTAAACTCACTACTATGCGATATGCCTGAACTAAACAAACTGAAGGACTCGGTGTGGATTGTTTTAAAGCCATCAAATTCCATTACCTTACTGTTCGGCTGTATCTACCAGCAACCTAACTTGGGAATAGGTGAAATAGCAGTATTATCAGAGGTATTCACACTAGCATCATCCCTTCCATTCACAGGCAAGTTCATTTGTGGTGACTTCAACATGCCTGAAATTTCTTGGTTTCCAGTCAAAGCTCCGAAACGTTATGAATCGTTTATTGAATGTCTAGAACCAGGACAGTGAACTGAGTATGTTAGTGGTCCTACCAGACATCAAAATATCTTGGACTTAGTCTTTACCAGTGGCCTCACCCCCAATACTGTGTATATTGGAAAAAAGTTTCCAGGTAGTGATCATAACACTGTCGTATGTAGCCTTAATATAAAAAACACAAACGGTAGACGTAAAAATGTAACCCTTCGTAGAAACTATCGCAAGGTAGATTGGAATAATTTTCACAATTACCTAAGAAGCACTGACTGGGGAACATTCTTTACTGCAAACAATACCGACACACTAACCAATATATTTTATCACAACATCGAAAGTATCATCAACAAAATCGCACCTTTAGAGTACTGGAGACTTAAGTTTTCTAAAGATCTGTATATGCCGGTCGGTACACGAAGACGTCTGCAGAGACATTGTACTCGCTTCCACAACTCTGATGACTTCTCCTCTTTAGTAACGATGACAGAAATACTTGTCCAGACAGACGCAATAAGTACACAAAAAGCAATCGAACAGGAAAAACGTGCTGTCGAACTTAGTAATAACTCCTCAGCACTCACCACACTCTTTCAAAATAAACTTAAACGTTCTAAGTCGAGAGGAAACATATTTATTAAAGACAAACAAGTATACGAAGATCCTAAACTTGTTACGGAACTATTTAATGAACACTTTTGTTCCTCATTAACTGATGAAAAACCACTTAGTGATTCAGAACTTATCACAGCATCTGCCTGTGAGACTACTAACGTAGACTTCAATGTACAGAATATCTCTAAGGCAATTAGTACATTGAAACACTCCTACACTGACGGACCAGATGGTATTCCGGCTAGCATGCTAAAACGTGGAGGCGATGATATGTGTGTTTTATTACTCAAACTATTTGCGATATCACTCTCTACAGCGCATTACCCTACTGCCTAGAAAACTACACACATCATTTCCAAAATTAAAACAGGACCTGAAGCAAATATTGAAAATTACCGACCCATAAACATAACTTCAGTGGTGTCTAGAGTGATGGAGAAAGTAGTTAAGGCGGCGTTAGTCCAACATCTAATTACTAATAATCTCATCTCGGTCTCCCAAAACGGATTTCTTAGGTCCAGATCATGTGATACATGCCTAGTGGACTACATGGATGATATAACTCTGAAACGAGACAATGGACTCCTTGTATCAGTCATATTTTTAGACTTTAAGAAAGTTTTTGATAAGGATCCACACAAAAGGCTACTAGCCAAACTATGGCCCTTCGGAATCCATTCATGGATTGTTTCATTCTTAAAGGGACGTAAACAAATGGTAAAGTACAACGACTATCTCTCATTACCTAGACCAATAACTAGTGGCGTCATCCAGGGAAGTGTATTAGGCCCATTTTTGTTTCTCATGTATATAAACGATATATGTAACATCAAAAAACTGGGAAACCATACTTATATGCTGATGATCTCAAAATAGTATACAGCTATAAGCCTGAGGTTCTAAGTGAAAGTGTACTCCTGATTCAAGATGATCTCAATAACCTAACTATCTGGAGCGAAAAGTGGCAATTACCATTTAACCTCCACAAATGTGGGATCATGCACTTTGGAAAGCACCCCTATGAACCCCAACTTTACTTAAATAAAAGTAAAGTCCAGACACTGAATTCAGTACACGATCTAGGAATAAATTACACAGGAAGCCTAAACTTTAAAACACACGCCTCCTCTATTATTTCTAAAGCCAGACGTCTAATTGGCTCCATAACGAAAAATTTCTTCACGACAGATGCTAAGCTTACCCTTTACAAAACATGTGTACGACCTTCCCTAGAATACTGCTCTTTTATCTTCTCTAATATGAATACCACTGACAAAATAAGAGTAGAAGATGTTCAAAGACGCTTTACACGCCAACTGCTAGGAAGTGACCCCACTCTCGATTACACAAGTAGATGTAAGCACCTCTCTTTAGAACCTTTATGGCACCGTAGGTTAAGGAACAATCTGATATTTCCCTACAAAGCAATAAAAGGACTGTCATTCCTAACCTCCTGCCCAACTATGATCAATGACCCAGCCTATAGACTAAGAAACAATGCATATACACTATTTACCGAAAAACATCAAAGACAAATGCGTTGTAGGTTTTTTACAGTTCGGTATAGTTTATTGTGGAACAGGTTGCCAATACCTATCCGTAACTGTGACACCTTCACCAAATTTAAAAGGTTAATAACCTTGTTACTAAATTCTAAAGAACTTCACCAACTATTCCTTGAACTCCCGCCTACCAATGAGGCACTTTATTATGGACCGCCCAATATCTAGACGGAACAAGAATATAACGAACCCCATTGTCGTTAGTATAAATATAGCAATACTAAAGAAAACATGCTTTATCCTTCCCCACTATTTATTGATTATTAACCATGGTCTTCCGCTCCTAATCCTCATTTTCGGTTTCCGAATCTCTCTAATGGTTAAAACCAAATTATTCTTCCTAAGTGTCATGTCCTTTTATTTTTCTGATTACAAGTAGACAGATAACTCACTAATCTTATGGATGCTGACCAACTAAGGCCGATCAAAAGAAGTTCAAATGTCCTAAATTCTTGTGAGTTGTTCAATGTTTTGTTTTCCTTACCCTGAAAATTTTACAATATTCTCTTTCATATACTCTGGTTTGCTATTAGTCCTTACCACCTCTTAACTTCAGTCCACCCGTGTCTGTAGGGCAGAACATATTAATTACGGCTCCTTATGTCTAGTGGAATGTCACGAACCAACGGTATTGATGCGAAATTATTCATGCAAAAACACCACTTTAAATCATGTTAAAAAAAGCTGAATTGGTTCCACTTCCTACCGAGTAATCCTAATACAAGCAAACTAGACAATTGGCTAAAAACGAAGCCCACTCTATACCCTATAAAATCTAAAAACAAAAAAGAGAGTTCAAACAGCTTCGAAAAAAGGGAGACGGTCATTTGTATCGGAATACTGTTTTCAGCACTTTATTTTATAATTACACAATTCCATACTTTCTTTTGAACTACCTTCATTTATACAGTTCCTTACCCACTCATACCTTGCCCACACTTATTTTTCTTTAACACATTAGTATGTTCTTACCTAATAAATACTTCAGTAACAGACAAATAGACTAAAAGGTTATACATTAACTATTCCTCCATGAACATTGTGTGCTCTGCTTTTCGTCCTTCCTTTTTCTTACACCTTTTTCAGCCTCCTGCAGATACTCCACCGAAAACAGATATGGCACGGGTGACTTCGTCCTACACCTTTATTAAGGCTTCCGATATTTTGGAGGGATATAAGTTCGGAACTTCTAAAAGCCCCCAACTTCGTATGGATCTATTCTCGACCATCAGTTGTACGTTGCAACGCTACCTCCAAAAAGTGCGTCAAGTGTGATATTGACATGTTCCTTACGAAATCCATTTACATTCATATCTTATAAAATATCAACCTAGCTGAGTAATTTTCAACAGTGAAAATTGTAACTTCTTTAACAGTTTGATCTTGCCTGTAAACCGGCATGCCTCATGTAACAAACTGTTATTTGAGAATAAATTATTATTATTATAAAAGAATGGTCGGTACTCGGGTACAGTTGTTAAGGGTAGATCACGACAGAGTTGGTTGAAGAACTCTGGTCAACGACTTTGCATCACGAGGAGATATAGGTTCAAGTTGAACATTCAGAGAATATTAGTGAAGGTGGAAGCGAAGACTTTTAATCGAGAATGTATGGCTCGGCAATACCTGTTTAGTCACTCTAATTACCTAATTCGTCTTTTACTCAATATATTTTATTTTATTCCCAGCACAAAAGTTCTTGAAAAAATTGCAAACGACTTTCATAGGCTATCCAATATAAGACATGGTTTGAATTCAAGTTATGGTCTTAAAGACTAGGCATTCACGTTGGTCTTTTTTCCTTTCTTTCTTTGAAGTCAACTCAATGGACTTCTAAATTCTATGGAAACTGTTTAAATATGGTGAGTATTATGTAAACATTAAGGGAACGTCTGTGTAGCTGCATTTCCGAAGAAAACCAAAGTGGTTTATGACAGTTATGCACTAATAGGCTCTTTGTGGATAGTAATAAAAATGGATTAGGTTTACTATTCCAGTAGCGTAGATTAGTGCGCTTATCCCTACCTAGATACAAATGTAACAAATTCGCTACTCGAGGGAATGATTCACGTCGTTGGTTTGACCGGTTGGTGATAGCTACCGTTGAGCATTATAGTGTTTGGTTAACAGCCTTTAGGCTTTGAAACGGTCCAACCTAACTAGTAAATCGCCAGTGGCGTAGTTACATTTCATTGGTCGCTCGTGTGTAACAACATGTTACACTATACAATTAAATTGATCTAGTTAAAGTATCTTTTGAACTCGTATTTCACATGAAAGTTTATTTAAAGTGTAACAGCCTTATATGAGATATTGATAGCTTACCGATAACCTTCTATTAGGACAAACATATTAATGATAATTCAAAGGTTCGAGCGGGCAGTCATATTCAGGTGATTAATGGTCAATAGGGATCTTATGATTGTTGAATAATAATATAAGACTAAACTCTGCTTCACCGACCTTTTAATACTAGTGACTCTTATCTACATTTTATATCGTTTAGTTGCAATTATGAATCAAACCTTGTACGTACATTTAGCAGCTCACATCTAGTTAGAACTTAATATATATCTCAAACACTCGTTGTCGTGAAACACATTGAAAGAATAAAGACAACTATCCCATACTCGAAATCCCTTTCAACGGACAACGTCAGTCAAAGAGCATTTGAAAAGAATGGATTTTCGAACGGTAACATCCTCATAAGTGATACAAACGATTTTATATGAGACCGATTAAAATACTTTCATCTGTTTTCTTAAACACTATGAAACTAAGCCAATAAAACAAGATTTGCTGAAAGTAATTTTGAAATCAAGAATAGAAATGATGTTGATTTACCAGATTACGTTGTAA
Source organism: Schistosoma mansoni (assembly GCF_000237925.1). NCBI lineage: Eukaryota > Metazoa > Platyhelminthes > Trematoda > Strigeidida > Schistosomatidae > Schistosoma > Schistosoma mansoni. Next base: position 27,304,712 of record NC_031496.1, read on the forward strand.
ATACTGCCAGCAGGTCAGAATTAATATCGCTACTCTGTCTGAGAATTCGCTCAGGGTATGATAGAATTCCTTCCGAACTAAATTTGTATGGACATCTCTGAGATGCGTTTCTAAAGTAGTTGGGTTATAGGAAACGTCATTTTCAGTCGTTTTACCCCATCATAGTAATGGTAGGGAGATACAAATTACTGCTTTTTTGTTCGAACAGATAAGTCCTCTGAGAAATTCATTTTAAAGTAGACCAAGGAGTGATTTTATGACCCAAAGTTCAAAATGTTAAACAGACGTCAAACTTCAAACTTTTATGAGAGCAAATGTTAAACTGTTAGCTTGTAGCTAGTTAAACTAACCACTTCTGATTTGTTTTTCCAAATAATCTTAGTCTCAAGCCAGTGTTATTTCTGGTTACTGTCTGTTACATTTTGTGTACTTTGTGGGACGTTAGCTCACTCTTTCTTTCGTTCTTCTCTTTTTAAGCTCTCCTCACGCTGCTCTACAAGTTCCCACAATGCATAAAGTACTTTCTGACTAGACGCTAAGCGCTACAAGCTCCTAGCAATACGACATCATGGCGTTACAACAGTATATTTAGCCATTCTTAATGACGTTCGTGTTCCTGCCATGTCAGCAATATACGTTATTATTTCTACGTTGTATGGAGAAGAAACCAAATTTATGCTGACTGAATTTGGAAAGCTACTTAATAAATGAGAAACAAAATGGATAGGGATTTCATTTTTTGCGATACATGGCATTCCAATGTTCTTGAAAATTCATTATTCAGGTGCTGCTAAAATATTTTTTTCTTGAAAAGCGTTACTGGCAAGCAGCAATAAACAGAAAGTAGGCTTAAGATTTATTTAGGTACGGCATAACATGAATAAGACACATATCGTCATGAAAACTATGTTATGGTTACTACAAACAAGGATTCTATGATAAGTTTCTTATGTTTTATCTTCATACTTTTTATTTAATCTGGGTATTACTGTTTGACTCTATTTTTATTTCTAAGAATAGATGATAACCTTTATTAAAGATTGTAATAGCTATATATCTGCATCAGACATTAGCAATACTACAGAGCTGCAAATATTACTTTTCCTAGTTGGATATGTGCGCAGCTGAATTATTATATTTGAGAGGCAAAATGAGATTCATAAGGGAAAGATACAGTTATGTGTATTACGGCTTGTGTGACAATAGGTAATCACAGTTGATGGTTTATGGTCAGTACTCATGCTAAGTGATCATTCTACACATGGGATGAAAGACCACTTTTTGGCTTTACCAGTAAGAGAAGGTTAAATAGATATTGCGTATGTTTTACGCTGTTTATGCACGTAAACTCTTTGTAATGCAACTTGCCGTTCTGAAATATATATTATTTCAATACCGTTTTCAGGGAAAAGAAGCTTATACAAGGACTAAGAAAAAATATCAGCGCTACAATATTCTGCCTAGAATTTCAGTTTGTAGGATGTCGATATTCTTCTAAGATAGTCAGTACCAGAAATATATAATATCATAAGTTAAGATGCATAAGATTCATTACAATGTGTGATATTTTACCGTGAAAATACAACGTACAGCGGAATCAACACTTGAAAAAGACAGCTAATTATGGAATAAGAATGGCTGCCAAAATCACATAGCAGTAAGTTGAATTAATAGTAACCAATACAGGGTAGCTGCACTATCATTGACGTTCGGTGGCGTAAGAGGGACCAAAACAAAATACTAGGCCCATGAATAGCAGCTTCCTTCTTGAATACAAGGCTGATGATTCAAAGTGTATAAAAAGTGATGGTTCGTAGCACGGTGTACCAACTCGTGATCTGGTGCGGGTGCGTGACCGAGCGCCGCTAGCTAGGATGTGTTCGGCAAAACTGGTGAAGTTGGTCCCAATAGAGAATACTTGCAGAAATATTTATTTTAAGGAGTCATTCAGCACTACACCATCCTCAATCGGGAAGAAACATGTGGGTCTTCTACGAATATGTTTTGTCCTAGCATTTAAAATTACTAAATATGTTCACTAGGAGAACAATGCTGAAAATCTCTTAAGGCCTGTAAAGAAACAAGAAAAATGACACATAGATCAAAGATTTCTGATGCTCCGGGAGAAAAGAAACGTTGGACATGAAAGACTAAGACATCCATGGTACTGTAGCTAAAAATCTGATTTCAACAGGTATTAATGAAGCTTGCACACCCATAACCAAAGTACGAACCACAAGATTTACTTGACGAAGGCAAATACATTGATCCTTTTTGAATAGCGCGCGAATATACTGTCGTGAAATCAAGGCAGATCTCAGTAACAGCGTATAGGTCAACCGCGAATCCTGCCATTTTATGCTATATTAGCACGAACCCCGTTTTTCGGTATCGTATGGAATAATATAAAGTCAATCAAAGGTTTGTTTGAGTGTCTGTAAGTTAATAACGCATCTGATCTATATTTGATGAATGCAGTCTTTAGCTATTTTACGTCTGTTTAATGAGTATGTGCTTCATGAAAACTCACGATGTTTACTGAAAACTTCATTTTGAGGCGTATTTTTTGTATTCGGTAAGATGCTCCATTGTTCTTCCTTCACAGACGTATCTAGACAACTTTGAAGGATTGAAGTCAAATACTAGATGAAAACGCTTTTTTGTATCATTCGTATACTGAATGAATGTAAAAATGACAGAAAGTGCTAGATGTCGTACTCTTGAAGACATTTAAAGTGTTTGTTATTTTCTTCAAAGCGCTTTGTTCATTTGTCCCGCTACTTCCGACGTAGTTGCGCTGCATATATTAAGGTTTATGAACTAGAAAGATAAACTTTTATCAATGACTTGCTTACTTCATAAATCGCCAAGCTTATTATTCTCATTCGGTTCTTTGTGATAATGAATTTTACTTCAACCAGTTTGTATTTATATGACTGACTCGTGTATAATAGTTGTCTTTTAACATTTCTCCAATTTCTTTACCTGCTGTGTCACTGCTTAAATATCATTTAGGTTCATTCACTACTGACCCATAATGCCTGAAATTTAGCAGGAGTGCCGTGTTATCGATATCAGCTGCATGGAAATGCTGATAAAATATGGGCATATATGGTGTCTAGTAAATGTGTGGCGGATTGTCTAAGTGTGATTAGGCTGTCATGACGTTATTATCGAGGAGCTCTTCCATTAATTTATATCTCTTTGAGTCACATATTTGGTGCCTAGTTTTTTCTATTATTACTTATACTGTCACTACCTCTGCTCTGGTATTTAGGCCAGTAACTTCCTCTCACTGTGCTAACAAGGTTGGCAACTTAAACCAATGTATATACGCACCTGGTTTTAAGATGCGACTCACCGATCTTTCAGTTACAGGAAAATCGTCGAGACTAATCTATGGACTGACCAATCAGATTTACAATAACAGGTCTTGGATTTCAGTGCGTAATTCTTTATCCATTTGGCTAAATAGCATCTTAGCATTTTAGCTTATGTCAGTTCGTGGTGAAAACTCTAAATCTAATCCCTGTCCCTAACCACCAACTATAAGTCACAACCCTTGTCTTTCACAAGTTTAAAAGCCTCATTTAGCCCTAGTCAGTAGGTGGACATTCTCAAGGCCACTTTAGTGTCGCTCTCAGGTCGTCCATAAATTATAGTCTTACCGAAAAGTCAATAGATCTGATTCAGTTATCATCTTTCAAACAGATTAATTGAGGTTATGCTCACCCGTTCCTCAGTAAATTTGAAGCATTTACCAGAAGACTACATCGACTTTGCTTAGAGTAACCAAGTATTTTTGTGCGTCAAACTAGCTGTAAATCGAATTTTCGCGTTTTATTTTCCATTATTTTAATACTTCTATCACTTGTAGTGTAGCAAGTAGGTCTTTGTAATGTACTCAAGTTTGTGGAGCTTTAGGCAGTCTTTTTATCGCTTGACTATGATTCTCTCCTCTGCCGTTGCTAATATCACCAATGCATCAACTGCGTACTGTTATGCAACTCAAATTGAACCTGGTCGGTCTGAGTACATAATCATTGGTTTTGCGCCCATGGCTGAATAATTAGTTGTTTTAGACAGTATTGATTTCCAAGTAATTTCGTTTGCAGATTCACCCCGGATGCCGAAGCGCAACAACCCAGAATCTCCTACTGATTCGGTAACTGGAGTGTCGGGAGATGAGTCTCAATCGAGCAGTGTAACAACTCGAAAGCGGTGTCGTTTGGCTAATGCTTCACAGGTAATACTTTATTAGGGGACCTATATATGATTGTTTGTGTTGAATCGCTATGATTTCTATGGTCGTTTTTCTCTTTCCAGTGTGGACCTCAGTTAACCTGAGTTATGGTGATGTTTGCTTCTCACTAGCTTACGCCTGTTACCCCTCGTGGAGAAGCACAAACTGCCCACCAGCATTCTCCATCCATCGTATTTGAGGATCTTGCTTTTTCCTTTGTGTATTTTGAGGCCTACTGATGCAGAGGCTTCTACACTGGTTGTTGTGACCTGCAGTTGTTCGTATTAATTCCTTGTGATGCTGACAATTTTCTTAGGTACGCCATAATGTCGAATTGGGTTCCATAAGGTTTTCTTACCCACAATGTCAAACGCCTTCTTATAGTCAATGGGAATAATGTACCGTGATGAGTTCCATTCACTTGATTGTTCATTGATAATCCATAGTGTGGCGATTTGGTTTGTGCACGACCGATCCTTACGGAATCCGGCCTACTGATCTCGACGTTGAGCATCTACTGAATCTTTCATGCGGTTCAGAAACACTGTCGAAAAGCCTTACTGGTACTGATAGTAGTGTGATGATTCTGTAGTTCTTACATTTACTCAGGTCCCTTTTCTTTGGTATCTTGATGAGGCATCCTCCTTTCTAGTTTGTCGGCACTCGTTCTTCCTCCCAAATCTTTTTGAGTAGAGTGTAGAGCATATTTGCAGTTACTTTTATATCTGATTTGATTGCTTCAGTTGGCATGTTGTCAGGTCCTGCTGCTTTGCCGCTCTTGATTTGTGTGATGGCCATTCTGACTTCGATCGTTGGTGTAGTGACAGGTGTAGGAATGTCTGTGTGTACTGCTCCGATGTCTGGTGGATTTAATGGAGTTGGCCTATTCAAGAGTTCTTCAAAGTGTTCCACTCATCTTTCCCTCTGTCCTTGAATCTCAGTGATTGGCTTGCCTTCTTTGTTCTTGACTGGTCTCTCTGGTTTATTATTTTTCCCTTCCTGTTTCTTCGTTATATTATATAGTTGTCTAATATTTCCTTTCGTAGCCTTTTTGTGCTTTTGTTGCTAGGTCTTAAATGTATCTCTGCTTGTCAGTTCTAATGCTTGGCTTCACTCGTTTGTTTGCTTCTATGTATTCAGCTTGTGACTTGACTTTTTCTGTTCTTGTTCGGCCGTTGTTGTTTGTTGTCTTCTTGTTCTTTCGTACTTGAATCTTGTTCAGGGTTTTGATGGTGGTCCATTCGTTATGGTGATGCTTGTTGCTGTCCGGTTCCTCCTTTTACATGGAAGTTAGTTCTTCCATGATTCCCTTCCAATTGTTCTCTATATTTATTTCTTCTTTTGTGAGTAGGTATAGTAAGGCTTGGAACCTGTTGTCGAGAGCTATCTTGGATTGATTAAGTCTGTTAGTATCTCGAAGAAGGGCTGTATTGGATCCTTGTAAATATATTTTACCAGTTGTACAGTTCTTATTTAGCTTCAGTTTAATCTTGGTAACCACCAGGTAGTGATGTAAATCTTTGTCAACTCATCTCTCTGTTCTCATGTCTGCCATTGATCCGAAGTTCTTAGCGATGTAAATATGATTGATCTGATTCTTTGTAATATGATCCGGTGAGGGCCATATAGATTCGTGAATGGGTTTGTAGGTGATTATAATGCCACATATGACCATTGTGTTGAATGCACATAAATTTGCAAATCTCTCACCATTCTCGTTCTTTTCTTTCAGTCCATGTCGTCTCATGATTTGTTAATACCCGATGTTGTTTATTCCGAAGTTGGTGTTTAGGTCTCTCATCAGGATGGTCAGGTCCTTTGCTGAGCACTTCTCTACGATCAACTGAAACCTCTTATGAAGCTGATCTTCATTGTTGGGTGCATAACACTTGATAACATTCATTGTGATTTCCTCCTTATTTCTTCTGAAGGATGCTTTGCTGTTTATTTGTCCATGAGATTCACACCCAATAAGTGCATTTTGTGCTTCTTTAGACATCAGAGCAACTCCCCGAGTGTGCGGAGCACTTTTTTCTGTAAGAGTATAATTTTTCAGCTAAGGTCCGATAGTAAAGGGCTGCGACTATAAGAAGCCCATCATCTCCAAGTTTTTAGCGAAATTTTTTTCTCGTTTGGAAAAATGCATTTTAGCAGTTCTCATTTAAAATTGATCACGAGAATATGAATCTTACTAAATGAACCCTTCCAAACACAGATAATACCAGCCAGTGGATGATTGAGGTCCTACACAACGCCCTCACGTTGCGGAGATATTGTTTACGAAAATCAGAGGACAGAAAGCGAATTTAAGACGCTTTAATTGGGTTAGGAAACAGGATCTGCCTATAGGAGTTGGGTGCGCAACCCTTCTTCGAAAATATCTATCACGGTTTGAATTTCAAAGCAGCATTCCATCCCACAAAAATATGTGGTGCATACGATTTCTGGTACCTAGTTGTACCAAATTTTATTTTAATTAAATAGATAAGGAGTCGAAACTTAAAACTGTTTTGTAGTGTTTTATTTTTATCTAAAGCACATAGATCGTGGTATAATAGGGGACTAAAATGTAGATGACAAAAATGTATGGACGATATTATGAACAAATAAAGAGGAGAAGTGTACAGTCAATAGACAAATAAACACGAATATTATTTCATAAGAGATACAGTTTAGGTAGAAAATACAGCCAAGAGTAATACAGTTAAGGAAACGCTTACCAGCTTTATTAGGATGGTGGTAATAAATAACATCAGGAATGCTTTGGAATTCTATTTTAAATCATAATAATAGCGTCTCAAGTTACTGAGTTGCATTAGCTGTAGGAACCCAACTGTGGAGTCGTAACAGATCGACAGATTCCAGTTCTATACACCTAGGGTTGCGATATACTTTATGTCTATGATAGGTTTTCAAAAAGTTGGTCACCAGCTTTCATAGAGATATCATGTCTCGTTTCAATGAACACCTGCTTCTGCAGGCCTTAATTACTGTGTATCAATGTCAAATAGGTCTGTTATAATTCGTTGTGAGTGAGACTGGAATGTTCACTTCTAAATTTGATATTTTTTACTCATTCTTTTTAATGTATTTATGTCTGTATTTGGTACCTTTATTACCATAGTTGGATTTGTGTCAAGAACTGTTTGATCGAATTCGGGCATATCGTGGGGAGGATGGCTCATTATCTGAAACATTTATGCGTCTACCGACAAGAAGGTAAATTTTTTTCTCGTCATAGGGTCTTTCTGTCACATACATTGTGTCCGTGTTGTATAAAGCTAGACTCAGTGTTACTTGGTCAAGTTTGATTTTATTATAAGTGCTGTTATTAACAAACAAAGTCCTGCAGAATTACTAATAGCTGAGATTTAATCACGATAATTGTAACATTTTTCTGAGACCTGACTGAAACCGATCACCGATTCTATGGAATTATTAATAGTTATTGTAAATCTTTTACAAAATGCCGTAGTAGTTGTCATTGGGATCAGTTTGAACAAAGCTTTGTTGAATTGTTTCATCCATTTTGCTTCAGTTCTCAAAAACCTGGGAATATTTCTTTTTCTAATTACTGGCTGGTATCAGTCCGAAACTTCATAATACCAGCCTCACATCATTGCGAACTACACTAAGAACTCACCTCGCATCTTATTTCAACCCAAATCATAGCTGACATTTACCGATGGTGCACTTATTGTGACCATAGATGTATGCTGTTACTTTTAAGATACTCAGAAAGCACCTCAGTGTTAATTACTTGTCTTCACAAAACTAATTTAGTGAGTGGCTGTTTCCTTGGGTTCTTGAGGATTTTACGGTTGATTTATGTGATTCCATCTGTATCGCGTAGTAGCACCAGTGACGTCAGACGTAGGGTACTAGGTAAATATGACAAATCGGTTGACCAAGTTATAGATCTACATCTAATAAGGTGTCTGGGTTATGTTTTACTCGTGCCTGACCGTCGTCTACATCGACATACAATTCTGAGTCATTTAGGAGCAGTTCTCTGAACTTGTGCTAACTCTTCAAATCTTGTAAAGTTATTACGTAACCCTTCGATTTTTAATTCTAGACAATTACCATCTCATTGTTCCAAGTCTTTTATATTCCTTTCCAAGTAACTTGAATCTTATGTAAACTTTTCACAACTTGTATAATTACCACACGATCCATCTTGTCTGTTTTCGGACTTCATTTGATTGCTGCCTTATTCCCTACGTTCTATCTTTAAAGTACCTCACACCTGTTCATGCATATATATATATATATATATATATATATATATATATATATATATATATATGGTTGTAAGCAGCTGAAGGAAAGCCACCAAATATACTGAATTCATATGATTCTGCCTCAATTATGATTCTGGCTTTATTCAAATTCGTAAAGGGAACCGACAACATGAAATATAGGAGTAAGTTTGAAGAGGAATAAAGGTGATCAAACAGGTACAAAACATCACCCTATGAAATCATTGATTGTTTAGTTGAATCATGTTAGCAGATGCAAATTACCTGCCTAGCGTTCACGCGATAACTGCAGTTAGCCAGTCAGTTAAAATAGAACCTGGCACATGCGTTCGTCCGTTTCTGTTGGTACCCCAAATTAGCACAACAAGTATCAAGACAAATACCATATTAGCAAAATTAGTAAGTTTCAGTGGTAACAATTTAAAAGATTTTGTATATATGATGTGAATAATTGAGAAAGGACTAATTCATCGAGTAAGAAGTACATAAGAGAACTTCACAATTGAAGATCTAAGGGAAAAGAGATGAATGCATCTATAATCAGTGGTCGTAGACGTTATATGTTAGGCTTAAAATCGGTCTCAATGTAACAGATGTATTCATCCTTATGTTTCGAGCTCTAGTATTTCCTCTTACTTCTTCCTCATTCCTTCTTCTCCAACTAAAACATTAATCTTTGGTCTTTATTACTACCATTGATACTATTATTATTTCGACTCCTATCCTACTCATCTTGTTAATTTCGTCTCACAGTGCTAGTGTGTTATAAAAAGTTGAGCTGTCGCGCATTTGATTATGATCGATGGAAGAAAAAGTTCACATGTATTTGTCAGTGGTCTCTTGTTCGGTATGTTCTTGAGTTATCGGACAGTAACTAAAAAGTTGCTAAATGCTTCTGTGTTTCCTTATATATCAGCTAACTGATATGAGAAAACACAGATGAATTCTATCAACAGCCTTAAAACCTATGCTTGGTAATATGGCATCCCCTAGTTGAAATAGCCTGCGAATGTACTTCATATTTAGTCAATCTGAATGGAATGAAAAAACGTGGGGGATTTTTTGTTAAATTTTAATTTGATTAACTGATAATGGTGATTGAGCAACTATTTGTCAAACGTGTCAAATATAGTTGAAATTATTGTTTAGTTTCGCGGTTGTCGATTTCAATCAAATGTCTGGCACTGTTGATTAATGTTACAAGATATGAGTGGGGGTTTGTTGCATTTTTTTATCGCTTTATTTGTGATTATGCTATAGTTTGAGTACATATCTGTTAACACCTAAATAAAAGCCCAGGAGCTAAGTATTGTTTTACTTTTAGTATTTTCCTCCTGGAAGAAGTATAGGAGTAGCTGAATTAAGATGTACAACCTGTTTGTGCACTCATTGACAATTGACCTGAGTTTTGTTGTAAATCGATACTAACTAATTGGAGATGCTTTAAGTAGCTCAGAATCAGCTACACTTTATCTTCCTTCTGATCTAGAGTTTTAAGTTCATTTTATACTTCTCGTTTCGCTAACCAATTCCTTCTCAAATCATATTCTATGCATTTACTCGTTTTTATTATCATTCCTACTTCTACTAATTCATCTTGTGAGTGAGATGGTGTTGCAACTTACACCGGTGCGATGACTTGAAATTAATAACTATTTTTACTTTCGTGTATTAGACTTTTTCTCATTACTTCAAATTAATATAAACTAATACAGTATTGTTATGATTGGTACTCATCACCATTTAACAACACACTTTTTTTAAACTTGGCAATTCAAAAATCTCGCATATAGGTCAAATCCAGATTATTATGAAGCAGTAAGAGAACCTATGGATTTAGCCCGTATTCAAGCAAAAATTAAGGCATGTGAGTATGAAAGCGTCGATCAAATGGCTACGGACGTTAATTTAATAGTAGCCAATACAAAAGCATTCTATCCAGCCTCAACAACCGAGTTCGCCAAAGCTGTTGAATTACAAGATGTTTTTGACCACGAGCGTCAGGTGCTTCAAGCAATAACTACCAAGAGTACTGATTCCATTACAAGTTCAACAAGCAGTAGCGGTACGTCCAAAAGCTATTACAATTTTTAATAGAATATTTTTTTAAAAAAAGGAATGATTAGTTCTTACCTTTCGAACACTTTATCATCATCTAACTGTTTTTATGTATATAGTTGCTCAGTGTTTTTATTATTCTGTTTTAGTTACCGATAGGCGTGCAACTCGCAGACGTCTATTCGTTAACGAAGAACGAGATGAAGAAGAGGTTTGTTGATTCTTTTCGATATATATATATATAGTTTTCATTTCGATTTTACTGGCTGCTATGTAAAATAACTGGTTTTACGGAATAAATTTGGTTGTCATACAGTTTTTCCTTCATAAAATGTTCTGTTGTATCTTTTGCCTTATTTGATCAAATACTTCATGTAGTTATCTGATATCTGGTTTTAGTCCTATGATAATTACGTCATTATTTCTGTAATTTTAGACAAACTAATAGAGTTACGAGATGCCTTTAACTGCACGATTGGTAATGTCTAAGCTTTATACTAAAGGTCGGTGCTTATGATGTGGTGAAACTCGAAGTTGAAATTTTCATATCTGCCACTAACAGTGAATAGTATATTTGTAATATTTCAGTGAGTAGGAAATGTAATTTGTAACCTTTCACTACTTAGTGCAAGTCTCTGCTTCAGAGAATAAATAAATGACCTAATTAAATTAACGAAAGTTAACAACACAAAAGAAAAGCACCAGAATATTTAATACAATCAAAACAGCCCTAATTATATCGCAAATGTATTTTATTATTATAATAAATATGAAATTCAACCTTAAACATGTTACAAGTGCTATTAAGGGTGTTATTAACTGGAAAATGTAGAGGACTGCTTAAAATTTTCCCTTTCAAAAAGTACTTTAACTCTGTTCGTTCACATGTACACCTGACACAGATATGTGGTATTCCAGTTAGCCTCATCCATAAAGGGTATAATGATGGAACCTAAAATGTAGTTATTCAACCTTTATATGACAAGGCATGTATCAAGCTCTTGTAGGCTAGGCTTTTAATTCTGTCTTCCTAAGTATCTGGTCAGTTGATATTACCATCGGAAATATCTGTCTTCAATTTATTCATATTTAAGTTAAAAATCTCTGAAATTGAGTGTGCATACGATAAATTAGTGAAAACAGACGTATTAAAAATTGTCAGACATAGAACAATATCCATAACTCATTTCCCTATAATAAATGTGATTCATGATCCCGTTATCTTCAAAGTGTCATAAATAAGGTATTTGCTTGTTGTTTATTTTTGTTTTTGCTCTCTTGAGTATTTTCGTAGTTTGATCTAGAATCTCCTCCTTTATGGTTGCATTCATCAAACATAGTTGAATAAAGTAATAGTAGTGTCCTCCTTTCTAAATATTTTTATCATCATTTGTTTTTTACCAATTAAATTCTTAAGGCTGAAACTTTGTCAATCGCAGCTTCAGATGATTCACGTATTGCTCCATCAGAAGTTAGCACTACCAATTTAACATCTAGTCAACCAGGTTCAACACAGTTGGATAATCCATATGAACTATTATTTGCTTCTATTGCAAAATATGTAGGGGAAAATGATCGTCCATTAGCCCCAACATTTACTCATCTACCATCTAGAGAGGTTAGTTATTTGTTGATTTATTCTTGTTTGATTAATTTATAGAAGGTGAGTTAACTGGTTTTAATTGAATAATCTTTTTGTTGTGCAACTAACTGGTAGCAACATTTAGTAAAACTGAGATATACATTCATTATTTATTAGTTATCGGGTAGTTGTTTGTGTACTCTGATGACAGTTAAGGTCTATACTGTGATTTATCTATGTCTTGTTCAGACCAAAAAGTCTGTTAGTTTATGTTTCCTGCTTCTTTTCATCGGATGAAATGATTATACTGTTTTCTTTCAAGACAGAGATGCGAATCAGTAATCATGAACATCGTATATTGGTTACGATATAAGCACTTCTCATAGAGTCATTTACTACGCAGCGCAGTATAAATATTTGATTTTATTGTAACTATGTGAACAATTAAAATATGGGCTGTATGGTGTTACCCTTTAATTAATCAATCTTTTTCTTCATTTCAGCTTTATCCCGTATACTACGTTGTTATCAAAGAGCCAATTGACTTAAGAATGATTGCCAGACGGATTTCGTCTGGAAAATATAATTCCATGGATGAGTTGGAAAGGGATTTTTTGCTGTTAGCTCGGAATGCTAAAACTTTTAACGAACCAAAGTCAGTTATCTACCAGGTTGGTTAGAGAATTAATAAATTGATGACTTCTGTTTTGGACTACCCATATTTGTGTTTGTTTGTTGACTTTTGTTTCGCAGTCATTATGTACCAAGCAAGAACCTTATAACCCAACTAGTTCCGTTTACTTTATCATTAAAATAAACAATTCTTGTAGCTAAAGGACCTCGTTTAGTATAATAACTAATATACATATAACTTCCAATTTCACATTTATTCTTCAGGATGCAGCAACATTGTCCAGAATTTTGAAGGGTAAACGTAGTGAAGCAGAACATCCTCCAGTTCGAACTAACCGAGAGCGTGGAAAGTAAGTGTGAAAAAGCTTTCTGTTACATTTCGAGTTTGTTCTTAACAATATCTAACTATATGTTTTCATCGTTTGTCTTAATATACGTTCTTGTCCCACCTAGGCTTGCAGCTCATGATAATGTATGCATCATTTTTCTTTTCAATTTTAAGGCGTGCATCTCGTTTAAATTACATACCACATGAGGTTGTGGAGCAGTTTGCTTCAATGGCTGACTTATCTGATCCTCCCGACAGTTCAAGTCAAATAGATGAATCTACTGAAGCAGCTTTTGAACTTTCTGGGGATGATGAAGATACTCGAGCAACTGGCACATCTCAAAGCTGTTCATCAATAGCTTCAATTTCCACAAAAAAGAAACGTGGACGCCCTCGTCGTAATCCCTATCCTGAAGATACAATAAAACGAAGTCCATCAAGAGAACCTCTTTCTCCGGCAAGCATACCTTCTCAGTATAGTACAAGTGCAACTGGTGAACTAGGTGGAACTAATTTACCACATTCATGTGCTTCAAGAGCCCATAGACGCTTACAAGAAAAACTTTTACAAGTCGTATTAGATGCTCTTGATGAAGATGGTCAACCAATGTCAACACCATTTTTCCGACTTCCTTCTAGAAGGTGTGTGCGTAATATGTTTTTTAGATAGCTTTGTTATTCCAATTCACACGTATCATCCTTTACCACACTTAATAATTTGTTTTTGGTTTTTCATTTCAGATTATATCCTGACTACTATGAAGAGATTACCAATCCATTGTGCCTCTCGAGTATAAAGAAAAAAATTAAGGTAGTTGTTTTTATTATTACTATGAGATATTTGTGGGGATTGTAATATTTTCACAGTTAAAATCACGAACTAATCTTAGCTAGATCATCACTGGAAACTTGCAAGCACTGAACAGCATGGGAATATTGAAAAGTGCGCATCCACGATCCCGGACGGGGGAGTCAAACCCAGTACCTTTTGTCTCGGGCGCGGATGCTTAACCTTTAAACCATTAAGCCCGGTATCCAGCAGTGTTAATATGGAGCATCAATCAATCTATGGTCTTGCCCAACCCCTTATCCATTACCTGCGGTGGATAACTGTCTCACGCCCGACACAGACTGAACTTCACTGATCACTGTTCCTCACTAGAACTTCATGAGTTACATCCTGAAACTAGTGAGTATTGAGCACTGGATTTTTATTAGTATGGAAGATTTGTGGAGATTGTATTATTATTGATATTTCCTGTTATCCTGTGTTTTTTTAAAGACGAGTTGTATTGATTAATTGGTTAGTATCTGGCATATTTTACGAATCGCGCTTAATTTTATGTGAATTAGATAGATCATCAACCTTATTTTATATTCGATTACTTTTTTTCAGAGATATGAATACCCTTCATTAGATACTGTTCTCATGGATTTAGATGTAGTATTCAACAATGCTCAACAATATAATGTGGAACAAAGTGCAATACATCAGGATTCTATTCGTTTGCAAGAGATTGCTCATAAAAAGTGTGTAGAACTTAAGAATTCAGAAATAGCAGTAAGTTGTTCACTTATGATAATGTTTATTACTCCTTGTTAAAGCATCCATTATTATTTTATTATTTATTTAATCACATATATATTGGTACAAAGGGCACCAAATACATATATGCCACACAAAATAATGAGAATGAGAGGAGAAGAAAGAAGATGTGTATATATAAAAGAAGGATACTTACTTGCAACAGAAGTTGCAGCCAGTTTACTAACATCGATCCGTTGATGGCGGTCAATCCTTCGGCCACTGAAAAGTAAGGTAAGATTGGCGCAGACCAGGGCATGATCAGACTCCAGATAGGTACTCCAAAAGGAGCGGCAGTCTTGTACACAACCGCGCCAGCGGTAGCTGATCGCAATGTGATCAATCTGAGTCCAGGCTTGGGATGCAGAGGGAGGACGCCAGGTGGCACACCGGCGATGACTGTGCCGGAAGTTAGTGCTGGCCAGAAACAGGTTGTGGTCTGTGCACAGTTGCAGCAAACGGTCCCCGTTATCTGTCCTGCGACCAACAAGTTTCCATCGACCACCTAAACGACTCTCTTCTGTGCCTAGACGCCCGACCTGTGCATTCAAGTCTCCGGCTAGTACTACAATATCTGTCGAACGCGCTTTCTGGAGAAGAACTGTTAACTGGTGGTAAAACTCATCCTTGATTGCATCCGGGCTGCAATCTGTCGTGGCATAGGCGGAGATGACGAAAAGACACCGTTTCTCACGCCGATTTCTTCTCACTTTGATGGAACTTTCTAATCTAACAGCACATAACCGACTGTTGATGGGGATCCAATCGATTAGTGCTGCCTCAGCTCTAGCGCTTAGTGCGACATCAACGCCAGCAAGACCAGACGAGGATGCCACAGGGACCCCGGATAAGCGCACGTGAAACAAGCTTTCCGAGGCGACAGACGGAGAGCGGATTTGTAGTACTTCACTAGAGTCTTGAATACGGGTCTCGGATAGACAACAGACATCAACATTAAGATTTTCTAAGGACAAAGCCAGCCCCATCTGTTGTTTGATCTGCATTAGTGTGTGAACGTTGAAGAAAGCCAGCTTGAACGGCGTACGTGGTTTCAGAAAGACTACTTCAGTATTCGTAATCGGTGGAAGCATTCACTTTCGACCAGACAGCGACTAGAGATCGTTTAGATGGAACAGAGTTTCCACCAAGAGCGAGCTGCTGCGTAAGTTGAAAAGTAAGGTTACACAAATTGGGGATAAAAGGGGGTGAATTAGCGATATGGTAAATAATAATAATAATAATAATAATAATAATAATAATAATAGTGCAAATTGTTTTGTTTCTAGTATGAGCGAGAATAGAATTGTCAGTTGAATGTGTCATTTCATTTATTTGCGTGAGGGCTGTGATACTGCCCGGGTGCCCAAACCGAAGCAGGTGGTTTTCTTAGGGGGCCACACGCCGAGCCTTTGACCTAGAGGTCTAACCCACAAGGCAGTGGAGCATCGTGAGGAGATGCAGTCCCATGGTAGCCGGTGACCAATAATTGTTTCATACGCCATTTGTTCCTTCAGGATACTGGAGCCCATGTGCACCATTGGTTTAGAATCAGGGTTTTCCAACTCCCCTAGGTGGATCCTTCATATCCACCAACCCGGTTAAGGTGCCGGACATTCGCTTTTCGTCCTCTCACTTTCGTAAACAACACTGTTGCCACAAGAAGGCAGTGAGTAGGACTTCCCTGGCAGGGGCTATATACGCATTTGGAGAGGGAGAGCGGACTCTCCCCACTCTCGGCCGTACCAGGGCATTTGGGGGCTAAAGCATCCATAACTCTTTGTCATTAGTGAAACAATCTCATTCTAAATATTCTGTTCATACAAATCACTTTACCAGTAAATTTTCCAGACTCTGGGATAATTTACCACAATCTGTCTGTGAAATAAAATCACTCCCATCTTTTGTTTGCTGCATCAATGCTTACTTCTCTGAAAATGCCTTAAATATGCTTACAGATTCTAGTATATCCCATTCCTTAAGTGAAATTATAGGAGCTCTAAATGTTTGATCGTTTTTATTACTGAACCCACTAAGTAATCCTCCCTACTTGGCGTTACTTTGCACTGACACCGTCCCTGGAGACCTCGACTAATTTGAATAATGTCCAACATGAACAGTAGATCATAAAATAACCTGGCACTTGTATTATGGTAGATCTGAATGATTTATCATAGTAATTTTTGCTTTTTTTGTTATGTTATTATTATTTTAACCATAATAATAATTATGTTCATTAAACTCTCTGTCTTATGTCTGTAAAAGAAGCTAACATTTTGTATAATTATTTTCCCATTCATATTTCAAAGCTGAACATTAAACCAGATAATCCAGATACAGTTCCATTCAGTCCTAATGGAAGTAATCTAACTGTATCATCAACTACACTGTCAGAAGGCATAAATTATCCACAATATGATCAAACTCCACTTAGACGACCTGGAAATCAAATAGTTACAGAAGAAGAGGCTACTTTGAAACGACTACAAAACTTATACAAAACTGTTTACTATTTTCGTGCAGTAAGTTGTTTTTGTTTTCTTATAGACAATTTCATGTATTATATAGTTTGATTTATTAATATTTTCAAAACTATTACTTTCTACTATCTAGTAATATTTTCTTCTCTTTTATTCTATGTTTAATTAGAATGATGGACATTATCCTCGAGATACATTTGTAAGCTTACCATCAAAGGATGTACATCCAGATTATTACCAAGTAATTTCTAATCCAATAGATTTAACAATGATTAAACATAAAATGGATGAAGGAAAAGTAAGCTTTTATAAGAATTATATTATATTTGTTTGTTGTTAGATAATTCTGCTTATTAACTGTTCACTGTGTTAAATGATGGCTCACATGTTCAGAATTGGCTTACTTACGCCTGTTACTCCCAATCGAGCATAGGCCGCCGACCAGCTTTCTCCAACCCACTCTGTCCTGGGCCTTCTTTTCTAGTTCTATCCAGTTTTTGTTCATTCTTCTCATGTCTGTCTCTATTTCTCGGCGTAATGTGTTCTTTGGTCTTCCTCTTCTCCTTTGGCCTTAAGGATTCCATATATATATGTACTGATCGAGTACTTGCATAATGTGATGTCATAATGTTTATAAAATATTGAGTAGTTGGAAGACAGAAGATTATGGTAATCAAAGTAATTACTCGAAAAGTTCAGTTAAACCATTGCTACATTATATAATATTTAAAAAATATTGTCAAATACTTCGATGAAAGGTCAGTATTGTGGTAGCTATGTAAGAATAAAAAGACGGATATTGTAAATGTGTAAAATTACAAAAGTGAACGAAATGAGAAAATCGTTTTAATATTCTTGAAAAGATGTAATCGATTCAAGTTTAGCTAAAACTCACTCCTAATATCGATGACCAAGGTAGCTAGAGTGGTTGTACAAACTTCCTTTGAATGCAAATGTTAGATTTGTGAATATGGATTCCGGTAGTTTCGGCAATATCTAAAAGACTAACTCTTAAACCATTCGGTAAACTTGATGGGATTTGGTGAATAACTGTAAAAGCTTTATCCAGGTCAACTTGATGTTCTATGACCACCATGTGAGCGAGAATAGAACTCTTAATCACGCTTATCTGTTCTTTGCTCAACCAAGATGGATGGTGTTTCGCTATGTAATGATGGAGTTGCTGAATTATACACCCTATATAAAACTGGCTTCACCAAAGCAGTTGAGTTGCTAAATACACATAGACTTAGCTAATTCATGGAGTCAGTCTTTAGTGGTGCTTTTTATTATCGGACGATTGTATTTGTCAGTGTAGAGCCATAATAAAGAAAACTAGTGGGAAGGAAGCTTCGCTCTATTCGTCCTTTTTTATTAATGCCAAAATGAGAATTTCCATTATACTCAGATTTCCTCAGTCGTATTTACTGTTCCGCTAAAACCCTCAACACATGAGTCTTATTGTCTTTGCAAAAGTATAGGATTATGCGAAAAAAATGTGTTAAATTGGTGTGTTGAACTCCTTAAGCAAGTAATTATACACATCATATGGCTAGTGGGGAATGGAAATATAGTTCAGATAAGCTGAAGCATAACAATCACATATTGTGTACGATGCAGTCATTTACTTCTTTAAGTCTACCACTAGGTGTGATGAATTCTTTGTGTTGGGGATGCTAGATTTCCAGAACTCACTTGGTAAATGTCTTATTTTCGTAATTTTATTTTGCAAATTTGAACTTTCTGTTTTCGCGACAAAAGCACCCATTTTCACCTTCATATCGTATTTCCCACTTGGGAATGTCATTGGTTCGTTGTCTCTTTGCAACGTTTCCCAAGGACATTCTTATGCTGTATATATACGTTCAAGTTGTTGTTGTTCGTTCTTCTGCCTGTTTGTGGAATACAATTTCCCTCTTCTGAACCTGAACTTCTCTCTCTAGTTGGCGGGTCTGGGATGCATCGGAATAGTTAGCTTATTTGGTCATTGTGTCTATGAGCCTTCGTTCCATTGACAGATTTAGGTGAACTCGTAATCTCTTCAAACGTAGCAATTCGGGAACGCTTCTTTTGCTTAATATACATAAAATATAAGAGACTGACGAATTCCAACACACTTTTCTACTCTTTGTAGACTTCAAAGTTGATCAATATTAAGAACTTTGTTAAATGCTGATAAATTTAAATGATTTTCCGAGACGATTTACAAAGTTTATTTTTCAGCGTATAATTAAAGCTCACAACAAGTATTCTAATTTTAAAGTATTTATTTTTGAAGAGATCTCTCTCATTTTCTCTTTTATTCTTCCATATCTTTCTAAGTACTCGTCACACGATGAAATGGTTCTTGATCTTCAATTGATGTTTGACAATGCTTGCAATTATAATGAAGAAGGTTCGTCAGTTTATAATGATGCAAAACTTTTGGATTCTATTGTTAAAAAGCGCCTGAGGACTTTTGTCTCATATAGTGGCAGTGTTAATCGACCAATAACTTCGCGTAGTTCACTTACTACGGAACCGTGAGTTTCATTTCTCTTCTTGCAGTTGCTATGAATCGAAATTTTGTTGCAGGTATTTTTCAGTGTAAATCTCTGAGGTCAAAGTTTTATTACATCAAAAACAATCAGTCTGTTACATACTTATGTTCTTGTGTCTTATTATTATTATTATTATTATTATTAGCTTTATTCAATATTATATTATTTGGTACAAAATCGAATTCTCAGCATAAAGTATTTCAACATGTTTACGTTTCTTATTTCTTCGTTGCTCCTGATGATAAACATTCAGTGATCGCCAGTTGGATGTCAGCAGTTCAGTCAATCGACATATGAATAATGTATATTCTTTTTGCTGCATGTTCCCAGCAAACACGACATCTCTGATTAGGCCTTTTGTAACCTTTACAGCGAAAGGTTGTACAGTTTTCAGAAACGCACCGGAATAGGTTGTGTGCTTAATAGCCATAATGATGTATTAAAACAAACAATATTAGATAACTTGTTGAAATATATAGATGACAAACGAAAGCAAAGGAAAGCATGCTGGCATCGTCACTATTGACAACAAGCAGACGGTGATGATAACCGTATAGCCTGTTATTTTAATGTGTCGATTGTGGACAAGTTATTCAATAAAACAAAGGATGCCCTACTCCAAACTAACCATTGTCCAGTCAGGGATCAAAATAGATTTCTTAGTAGTGATTATGTAAGGCAATCCGGCTACGCTTGTGATACAATCTATAACCTGTTTTGTATCAACAGTATGGGTTGTGTGAAAGAGGGGTTGTTATTCTTCACAGGCTGTTCCAAAGCTCAGTTCCTATTCTTCTCAAAGACATTAGGTCACTATCAAATCTCTGTCTTCACAATGATATAATGTTTGCATATCATCTGACGCTGCGAAATTATCATATCAATAGTGTATTCAAAGTTTCTTTCTTATATTGTACATATTTGTATCATGTTCCTCGTTTCGTGATTGACAGACCAACATACACAGGTGATTTGAGCTATTGATTCATTATTATTGTAAGAGGTGTCTTATCAACGGAATTAATGTGTGGAAATGAAATTCTTGTTCAAAAATTATAATTTGTCCCAGCGTTTAATTTATCCCACTTCCATATTTAGTGAAGTTATAATTTCTCTATAAGCGTGATTAAAGATTGACTAAATTGTTGGTGTGGCTCCCAGAATAAGCTTGGATTACAAAAATTCTAATGAACGGTAGCTTAATGTTTCTTGCGTCGTAAATCCATTGTCATTGTGTTGTCATTAACTGTGTATTGTTTCTAGTTTATGTCGTGTGGGTGATCCGAAGATTTAAAACGTTATTCAAACAGGCGTAAAATTGTTCTTGTTACGTAGATGTCTTGATTTTTCTCAGGTTTTGTAATTTCATGTTTCACATGTAACAAAACCTGGATATTTCTGTTTCATTTCAGAGGAAATCAACGTGACATAAATATTGGGTAACAGAATAGAACAGTAATTCTTCTCTTACATTTAGTTTACAGACTGATTCAGCAATCTTTTTGAATTCACTTCACTTTATGTCGTTTAACTAGCCTCCTTCAGTTGTAAATTAATTCTGTAAATTAATTTTTTTCCATCCTTTCTATAAAGTCATTCCAACTTTCGTACTTAAACAATTTTTAAATTTACGTTAAATTAAGGTTAACACAACAGTTAGACAGTTCAAATATTCAGTCACATGCTAGTTTAGTCAATACTGTTCCTGCTGTCCATCATCAACAGTCTGGCCAACCAACTTGTTCACTCTTGCAACGGGTCATGTTGGAGCTTTTTCAGGCAGTTCGTGAATATCAAATCAACGGGAGAGTTTTATCTAATCCGTTTATGCGTTTACCAACTAGAAATGAGCTTCCAACTTATTATGAGTTTATTAAGAAACCCATTGAATTACAAACTGTGGCTAAACAATTGGTTCAAATGAAATATACGGATTTTGAAGAGTTTGCTGGTGAACTTTTTCTAATGTTTGACAACGCATGCAGATTTAACGAACCTGATTCGCAGATTTATGCGGTGAGCTTGATTTTTCTACTTAGCTACTCACTCAGCTTTTTACTAGCTTTAAAGCTGTTAATACATGATTACGTTTTTCTTTGATTTAGGATACACTGATACTTCATCGGGTATGTCTTGCCAAGCGATCATTATTATTATCTGCCCATCAGCAGGCACTCTCGATACCTCCATGTATTGCTCCTGATGTTGCTACTGGCTTACGCCGTCTGCTGACTAATCTTCACAATGCAATGTTAACGGCTTGCGATGCAGATGGTCGAGGATTAGTAGATTCATTAATAGCTGGTGATGGTACTGAATCTATGCTTACTTCTGTGACTGCAGCTCGTTTGGCTGCACTTCATCGTGCAGTGGCAGAAGGCTCTTATCATCGTCTAGATAGTCTTCAATCAGATTGGCTTGGGATATTAGCTAGAGCCCGAATCGGAGAAGGATCTGACCAACCAGCGGACGTGAAAAATCCTTGCCCTACTAAACAACAACGATTGGATGCTGCTGAATTAGCTCACCGTTGGGTTCGTCTTAGGGACGAATTATGTCATCGTCAGCAACGGAGATCAGGAACTCAGACCTCACCAAGTAATGATTCTGGATCTGTATTACCTTCTCATGTGGTTTTGTACAGTCCTGCCTTGTCGTATACAGAAGCAGCCTTAGAACGTGACATTACTGAGGAAAATGCAAACCATAAACTTCCAGTTTATGATGATGAAAACGGAGAAGAAACTTTAAATCCACTTTCAGACGGAGAATGCGAATTAAAAGTATGCTTTCATTGTGATTATTTTTTCATTATTACCCAGTAGTGTTATAGATAATCGGGGTCTATACAGTTTCCACTTTTAAATTAAGTCTCAATTTATAATGCCATTTTTGAATTTATTTTGCATTCTATGTAGTCTTTATATTACTATTGTCTATCTATAAGATAGAATGAATTATATCTACGTGATTTGAAATATTTTTTCGAAGATTAAGCTGTTTACCTTGTACTTATGCAAAAGAAATAAAGAATTTCACTCATAATTCATTAAGTAATTATTTTATAATCAAATATTTCTTTAAGCATTTCGAAGCACGTGGTCAAACCTATCATGTTGGAGATTATGTGTATATTGAACCAATGCGACCCAATGTTACTCAATGTCATATTGGTCGTATAACACGTATCAGCCGGGTAGAGCATTCGCTGTCCAAAATCGAAGAATCAGTACCTAATAAGGAAGATCAATCGAAAAGAGAAAATAGTTGTGATAACATTGAATCATCTGTGAAGGTTGATCATCCTTGTACAATTAATGTTCGACTGGCTATGTATTTACGACCAGCTGAAGCACATCCTTCACGTCGAAGGCGTCTTTTAGCCGCTGAAGTTTTTCGTACAGCTCTCGGTGAGACAGTTCAAATTAATCAAATAATGGGACGTTGTCTTGTGATGCATATTTCGCAGTTCATTCGTTACAAGCCAAAAGTTAGTTAACAATTGTAAACTTTTTTTTATAAGAAAATGCCTAAAATATCAAAGCATCATTCACTGTTGGACTTATAAATAATTATAAATTTCAGCTTACAGAGGAGGCTTGTAAACGTCTATCCAGTCTTTTGATATTCTGATGAACAGAAACTTTCAAATTTGACCATTAGTTGGCTATCGTTAATTAATTGATAATAATTATGGTGTGATAAATCTGCCCTATAAAATAATATTATGAAGAAATAGAACAGGGAAAACGAAAAACACCTGATAAATAATAATTTAAATTTTTGCTATCTGTATGTTATTATTACTAACCCAGTTACTGTGTATACAGATTCTTATACTTGACTATGAATCAGACTTTAAATGTGATGAAAGCTAGTGATACTAACTGTCTATTCGAATAGGGAAGTAGGATGAGCTTGTTTTTAACCTACAAATTAATGGCTGAAATTTGGATTCTTTAACTATTGAGCCACTGCTCTTACCCTGTCGACATAGGAAATATCTTTTGATCATTTCAGTCACTGAAAATTCATTAGCTGATATTTTCCCTTACATGTACTTAAGCTTAGTTTATTTATTTATTATTTACTGACATTAAACAAAATTACTTCTTTAAATATATCACTAGAAAATATTTTAAGTATTCACATTTTATTCTATTTGATTGTCAGTGTTTCATACCGGTTGACTAAGAGGAATAAAGCGAACTTCTGTGTTGTATATTTGCCGTAGGATATATATATATATATATATATATATATATATATATATATATAGTATTAATTCCATAAAAAAGGAACTTGTTTTCTTCAAATAATGTCATCCGATCGTTCATTTATGTACTAACTTAAGATTTTTTGGTCACTTGTTGTATTTATAATTGGGTTATAGCTGATGATATAGTAAAAAAATATATCGTACACGCATAACAGTCAGCCATCCGCAATGGACTTACTTACCTTTACAAGGTAAGTCCATTGTGGATGACTGACTGGTATATATATGGTTTCGAAACATAGAAGTCAGTTTTATTTTCCATAAAAGTTATTCTTAATTTTTATGTCTACGAATGCGGAAATGGTTGAGATTTGCATCGTTGAATGATGTAAACATCCTATTAAAACTGCATTCCACTACCAGTAGTATTTTCTAACCTGTCTTCAAATATTTTTATTTTTCACTGTGTACTTTCTTCCTCTTCCGTTTAGAATCTTGAAGAACGTGATGTATTTATTTGTGAATCTCAGTTCTCCATTACATCTCAGTTATTTGTGAAAGTCAAGGTAGGTTAAGAATAAGAATACAATTTGATTCATTTCTTTTTGTGACTTATGCAATATATTCTTATATTTAGGTCTATTTATTATTTATTGAATCCAAATAGAATCTGGTATAACTGGGCACCAGAAATGGTATATGCCTACTTACTTACTTACTTACTTACTTACTTACTTACTTACTTACTTACTTACTTACTTACTTACGCCTGTTACCTTTTGTGGAGGAGCATAGGCCGCCCACCAGCACTCTCGATCTAACCCTGTCCTGGGCAATCCTTTTCAATTGCTATTCATCCTTTTCATACCTGCTTGTATTTCCCGGTGTAATGTGTTCTTTGGTCTTCCTCTATTCCGTTCCATTTCAGGATTCCAAGTTACTGCTTGTTTCGTGATGCAGCTTGATGATTTCTATGACGTATGTTCTGTCCAACTCCAGCATTATTTTCTAATTTCCTATTGAGCTGGAAGTTGGTTTGTTCTCTCCCACAGTAGGCTGTTGCTGATGGTATCTGGCCAATGAACACTGAGTATGTTACGCAGACAGTTGTTTAGATATACTTTTACATCTTTGATAATGGTTGTGGTAGTTTTACAAGTTTCAGCTCCGTACAGTAGGACTATCTTGACGTTCGTATTGAAGATTCTGACTTTGATGTTGACTGGAAGTTGTTTTGAGTCCCATATGTTTTCCAACTGTAGGAATGCTTCTGTTACTTTGACAATCCTTGCCTTCACATCTGCATCAGATTCTCCTTGTTCATGGACGATGCTGTCCAGGTACGTGTGAGATTCTACTTCTTCCAAAGTTTCTCTATCAAGTGTGATTTGTTTGGTGTTCTGTGTGTCGTATTTAGGGATCTTGCCTTTTCCTTTGTGTACTTTGAGGCCCAGCCAATTGTGGCTGTGAATAGGGGAGATAGACGGGCATAATTCAGGAATGGTAAATCATATAACAGTGGTTTATATTTCAAAATAAAGCTTATAATGAGGGGGACACGAATATTAATAGTTTAGTCATTTAGCGATTATACGATGAAAAAAATATGTGCAAAGTATTGGTTCATAAATAGATCTCAAAGTTACCATTGATCATTCTTATCGGGGCATAACAGACCTAAAGACTGTGGAAGATATTTCGGAGGTTTCATTCCATGATAGCTGTTGAATAAAAGTATGTTTATGCAACATTCGTCCTCTCAGGACTCTGAAGCCCATATACATCGTTGTTTGGAAATCGGAGCTTCCCAACTCCTACAAGTAGACCTTATATATTCACCAACTTGGTTTGCTTTTCGTTGTCCAACTGGTTAATTAGTACTGCTCACAGTGTACACAACATCTCGACGTAAGAATACGTAACATTTCGATTTTTGACTCACAAATTTTTTTTGGTATTTATCTTCATTTTTCCTAAAGTTTGTAGCTTGCAGCAAAATGACCTCATTTTCAAAGTTGTATTTTATGTATATCCATCAACTCTAAATAGATTTATAGGTATTGCTAACAAGTAATCTGAACATTTGATAGACTTTTAAAATGAAAAAGTTGATATATTCGTACTACTCAACTGGAGATTAAATAGATGTTACTGAAACAAATAACGGTGACTGTCTACTGCAACTTTGCTCAGGGTACAACCTGTTCCTGGCTAACACTAACTACTGACACAGTCATCGTCAGTGTGCTACCTGGTGTCCTCCCTCTACATCTCAAGCCTGGACTCAGATTGATCACATCGTAGTCACTTACCGCTGGTGTAGCTGTATACATGTCTGCCACTCCTTTCGGAGTACCTACCTGGACTCTAATCATGCCCCTGTTTTCACTAATCTCACTTTACGTTTCAGTGGCCAACAAATTCATCATCCTAAACGGATCGATGTCCGCGAATTGGTTGTGGCTTGTGTTGCAACTAAATATCAAACCGTGCTCGGTTCAGGGCTAGCTATCACCCCACCGAGAAGTATAGATGAACATTGATTGCAATTGCATGACTCCATGAGAATGACGAGTAAAGTTGCTTGCGGCTTCGCGAAACGTTTCGCTTACAAGCACTGGGTTTCTACAGACTCCTTACAACTATTTGAAGCCCATCGGTCTAATTCGGGTGACCGTGAGTCTGACTAGAAACAAAGATTGTTGCGTAATGAAATTTTGCAAAGCTTCTGTAAGGACCGAGAAGCCTGATGGTTGGAAGCAGCAGGTGCACCTGGTAACTGCCGGAAGCTTTTTCAACTCATCTGAGCCACTGGCAGCAAGAAGTCTGGTATGAGTGAAACAATCTGTGAAGTTGACGGGAAGACAATCACTAACATCTATCGATGTCTTAGACGATGGTTAGAGTTTTTCGAGGAACAGTTCAACTGGTCTACTGCCCTGTCAACATCTATCAGACTGTCCTGCCCTCGATGGTCCATTATGGATGTTCCACATATAACGAGTTTGAAGTCCGCGAGGAACTCCAACTTTTAAAATGCCATAAATTACTATGTCTAGATGACATACCTCCGGCAACTTTCTGACTAAGAAAATGACTGAGCTGTTTACGAATGTCAGGCGATTGGAAAGTGTTCGAATATTGTGGAATTAGTCGATTGTTGTTTTTGTCTTTAAAAAGTGTTCACGTCATTTATGGGACAACTATCGGGGGATAAGACCACTCCCGATTGTGTCGAAACTATTGACTTCCGTCATACTTCGTAGATTGTTGAAAACCGGAGAAAGATTGACTCACGAGAAACAGGCTGGTTTCAGTTCTTGTTGAGGTGTTGTATTGATCATATCTTCACCCTTCACCAAATGTTAGAACATTCATACTTATCACATACCAACAATCGTAGTGTTTTCTGACATTAGGATCACCATCGATTGGTTAAACAGGACTGTTTTTGGGATTGTCTATTGAAAAGAGGTTCGCTTGAGAAGTCTATTAACATCTTGAATGTCCTGTATACAAACACCTCCGGTAGAGTGAGGGTATACAACCACCTCTCTCCATTGTTCCCCTGAAGCAGTGATGTTAGATGGGGTTGTCCAATCTCACCATTTCTCTTGAACTTTGTCATTGATGACATTCTTGAAACAGTTCTGATGAATGTAGGTAATGGTGGCGTGGATCTATTGTTTGGAGAAAGGCTTTTGGACCTTGAGTATGTGGATGATATTGTCTTACTGTGCGATGATACACTAGCCATGAAATCCGCACTTGATTATTTGGGAATTAGTGTCTGTCGGTAAGGTATGTGCTTTGCACCTTCGAAGTGCAAAGCGCTTTTACAAGACTGACAGGACTCTGATCCTTCATTCATCCTGAGTAGTGAGTGAATAGAAGTAGTCGAGACGTTTGTGTATCTGGGTAGCTGTGTAAGTGTTGGTGGTTGCGTAAGTGATGAAATCAATTCACGAATGGTGAAAGCCAGGCCAGCTTATGCCCATCTTGGCCATCTTTTGTGCCTTCGTGATGTTAGTCTGGCTGTGAAAGTTCGGATCTACAACGCGTAGGTGAGAGGAGGTTTTCTCTATGCCTGTGAGACCTGACCTCTTTAATTTGAGGATGTTAGATGACCAACTGTGTTTGATAATCGCTGTATCCGAAGGATTACTGATATCTGGTTGCAACATCATGCTAGCAATGTAGAAGTTTGGCATCTTGTGTCCGTGCACAGCGTTGATAATTCATCTGGTGTCAGTATATTGAAACATCGACTTGTGACACTGACTTCAGTGGGTTGGACATGTCTTACGAATGTCGTCCCAGAAAACTCCGCATTGTGGATTATTTGCTGACGTAGGGACTGGTTGGAAAAAGAGGAATGGTGGTCAGTGTATGACATGGTGTCGTGGTATGAAAGAAAGTTGTACAGAACTGGCTTCCCTTGGGTCTTTCACGAATCTTCGGTTTTGTTCCAAGAGATGGTGCAAGACAGTGGCCAGATGTGGTATCAGACATGGTTCTGCATAGAAGCCAGAAGGGGTTCTTCAGTAGTTTTCTTTTACTTCTTATAAATGATAGTGTGGTGTGGGTTGCTTACGTCCACTTAAGTAGTTTATGACGATGGTCAGCCAGAGAATGTATTTTACTAGAAGATCGATAAGGAAAGAGTGGAAACGAAACGCAATTGGTATGAAAATGCATGATCAATAATAATCGGAGACTATGGACTGATATTTGCAGAAGGAACGGTCAAGATTGAGACAACTGATTGATGGTTTTCAAATTAACTGTTTACTGTAAAGTTGTCAGATTTTAGTGAGACAGTCTGTAATTTCCGTGTCAAATACATTCGATTGTCCCCACTCGTCTTCTTGTTCACTACAATAGGAGCTTCTTTAAGTGAACGAGTTTTTTCTTGTATTTTTCATAACTAAACTGCTTCTCCCATTATTATTAGTAGTACTATTTCACTTTGACACTAATTTCTGTTCATTGTTGCTCTTCTTTTATTATATTCACCCTCCATTCTCTATCTCTTCACAACTTCATTGTTTTTATGTGGTACATATGTATTTGGTTCCCTCTTGTACCGATTTTTATGTTTAAATAAATAACTGAAACACTCCATCAGTATCTCACCCTTCGTTCCACTTGTCTAGTGTGGCCTTTCTTCCTTAGATCATTTTTTACTAGGGACTAAGTTTTCTTCCCAAATCTTACTTAACTAAATCTAAACAATGTCGCAGTTTTATTTGTCACTATTACATTTTCAATCCATTTTGCTTTCTTTTCCCATTACTTATCACAATCCCGTAAACTTTTTATCATTCTACAGTTAAGTTATCTCTGCTCCTCAGTATTTTTACGGAAGCTCATCAGAGTGTTCCTAGTATCTACTAATCATGATACCTACAATTGTTTAGTGTCTCAAATGCTTTGTGTATATTACAATTTTTGTTTATAGGATTGGAATATTCCACTTCCGACTGGGATTGAATTAGAAGCTAGACCTACTCCATTTGTACCAACACGTTTACCTCCAAATGAACCTTTAGGAAATGCCTTAGAACAGGTTAATAGCAGTTTGTTCGTTCAAATGCATTATCCTTTGCCTCAAACATTGAAAGTAAGTATTTCATTTTTCGTTGAATCTCATCATTTTTAAGAAATACTTTTGTGCATAAAAAATTTTAAATTGTTAAAATCAGATTATGAATGGGGTTTCAGTTAAAAATGACAAGGTACTTATTCCGTAGTCTTTTCTGTCTTTGTTTGTTTGAAGTATGACAATTTATGATTAATGCACATCGGGACCAAGTTTCATGCCTTTTCTGACTGACCGATTTTGTAACATACTATTGTTTTCATATGATACTGGTTAAATGAATCGTATTCACAATATTTTGAATGGAATAGTGGGTAAGAAGTAATTATTTAGTGTATTGTTTCAATATATAGGTGTTTATATATATATTCTTGGTTGTCTTATTTTTTAATATGTGCAATAGTCAATTGTTCTTGAGGATCTTACCGAAACTGAAGGAACTGTAGTTTATGAGCAATATGTTCATGAGAATGGATTTTCAGTGAAACTAGGTAAGTGAATAATAACAAAACTTGATTAATGCTATATATATATAAATAACGTTGTAAATGAATCTTAATAACAGCTACAGTAAAGTAAATGTTCAGAATATAAACTGTATTATTTACAAATGACGTTAAGTTTAAACTAACTATAAAATTACATACGGATGTTTTTATGAAGTTGTATCCTAAAGTAAGTTCATTCCTGTTACTAGCATTTAATTGGTACGCATGGCGCGTGTTGATAAAGATAAATGAGAAAGTTTAGTTGTATGGATGGAAGAATTATTAAGAGGTGAGAGGGGGATTCAAACACCAACTAAATGATCTCGTGTGCTGATAGAGGTATGGGGGTGGTTTTCACTTCCCGGTTGCCCGCACGGTGTAAGGATATTTTTCTTGAAGGACCTATAAAAGAAGACTTTGAAATAGTGGTGGTTAAAGAGACTTGTAAGCATAACTGCAGAGCCCAAGGTACAACTGCTTGAGATCGGTCGCCCGTGGCTTTTTTATGAGAAGTTTTTGACGAATTAGCTCTGTATTTCAAAAGACCTACCGCCTAACACTGAAATCTGTGGAGTAAGATGTGGTCTAACATTTTCAGAGTCGACTTTTTCTAACATCTTCCGTCGTTAGAAGGCAGCATCGCTGCAGATGCTGGTTTTACAAGGGAAACATCTTACTTCCGTCACACCTGTTTACAGTCAACATTACGACTTCGCCTTCGGGCCTCAAGTTGCAGCTTTTAGTCTTACCGTTCTTCAACCGACCTGCCTGACATGGTAGGACCTAGAGAAACATATGGTCCAACCAGTATTACTCGGTTGAGTGACCACGATAGGTAAGCCCTATCACCACGTCAAGAGAGCAGCTACGGTCAGGACTGCCCAATGTGGCGCAGGACAAGCAGTTCCGTCTCTCGTTACAACAGATTCTGTCATCACTTGATTGCAAAACACAGAAATGTGAAATGTTGCTCAATCAGGTCTTTCATTAATCTAGCATCAATCATGAATACTGTTTATGCCTGGTGATGAACAGTTGAACAGTTGTCCGGCATTCTAATTTGTCTCTATCGATAAACGTTCATGAAATAACTTTCTGCTAACTTTAGAAAAAGGAACTACACTTAGAAAGACCCATAACTATCATGCATATTAGTTTTTCTACTTCTCATTTTAAAAAAATATACCTCTGTTAATTTTATCATTACATTGATTTCATGTAACTCTGTTCCCTTGATTTGTACATAAAGGCGACTTTCTATATGTCCCCTCCACTAATGGATCTTCTGAACGTTCTATTGTACGAGTTGACAAACTATGGAAATCCTGCGCGTAAGTTACCATAAAAAATAACTGTTACCCCATAGTGTTTTCAAATATTTATATGTTTTGTGAAATTTCTGTTGCTGAGATTCTATATTTCCACGAAAATCTTGGTTTACATAAGCTTTAAATGCTTTAGCAAGATATAGATACTATATTCAAGGCAAAGTCTCGGGAATATTGATTGAAGTAACAAAAGAATAATAGTCTAGCAGAATTTGATGGTTATAATCTCAGGAATATTAATAAGACTAAATCTGGGCGATTTTCCAATCATCTGAAGGAATTCAATATATTTCTCTGACATTTTGTATTAATCGGATGCTGATAACCAGCTATTTTCAGATATGTCAATTTTTCGTCAATAATTCTACTGATGTCATCTCCCACAACGTTTTCTTTATTTAATCTAAATCCTCCAGTATTTTTTTTGAAACATATTTGATAAAGCGAGACGCTGTTTAACAACTCTTCATACTATATGATGAAATTATTAGGCTTTAAAAATGTTATTCATGTAGATTTACTCCATAGGTTTTTGCAGTGTCTAGAAGTTGTGTAATCAGAAATTATGGTAAACTGAACCTTTATAAATTGAATTTCTTTCAAGATAACTGTATGTTGTTGTTATATTAAGTTTGATTAATTGGTCATAAATTTTTTTTACGTGAAATTGTACATTATTAATACTCTCCCATCATTCCACTTAATAATATTTGAATTCAACAACTCTGATTTCTTGCAAAACTCATTCTTCAGTCTGAACATCTAAATAGTATCTCGGGTTTGTACGTCATAAATGTGACACAAGTTTAGTACATATATATTCATTGGGTTAGTTGATTTCTTTTCAGTTTTTATCTCCAAAATAATTTTTGTTCATATAACCAAAACTGTTATTCATCTTTTAAAATTTCAGTCAAAATGTTATTTTATTTACTGGACCATGGTTCGTTATTTCATCGGCGGTGGATCATTTACCAACACGTTTATTTTATCCTAAAGAAGTTTTTCTCACTGGGGCTGATCATGCTACTCATGCGCTTGCTTCAGCTACAGGGAAATGTTATGTTATGCGTCCATGTGATTACTCTCAAGGTAGTTACTTAGTAGATGTTTTATTTTTCTGTTAATAATAATCAATAAAATGAATAATTCTACTGGTAGGTGATTAAAAAGTTTTGAATTTACGTTTCTTGGTATTTGGGACTTACCGAAAAGAAGAACCTATAATCTCGAAAAACTGATGCTCGCTGGTAGTTTCAAACACATGTCACTCAGTTTCACAGTTTTAAACGTGAAGACTGAGCCATTCGCACCACAACTGACCTTCTGCAAGACGAACAGGTATTTACAATGGATCGATCGCTGAGTAGTGACCATTTTCACGTTGGTCTAGCTCTTTTTAGTGCCGCTCGAATTCTATCCACAAAGAATTAATATTCCATATAACTAAGATTGATTTCGTCCACTTTAGAAATTAGTACTGTTTTTCACGGAATTCACATGTTACTGATTTATCAGTATAAAAGCCGTGATTAGTGGAGTTCAACTGTGTCGGGTGTGGTAAAGTTACTCATCGAAGATTATGGGAGATGGTCGCGCTATATAGTGGATTGGTTGCGACTAGACGTTAACACCGTTGGATTCTAGCTTAATGGTCTAAAGGTAAAGCGTCCAGACGAGGCCGAAGGTCCTGAGTTCGATTCCCGTGTGTGTGGCCGTGGATGTGCACTGCTGAGCTGTCCCATACCAAAACGAAGTGGCCTTCCGTTACTTCCAGTAGTTGTTTATCATTGACCGGTTCATGATCGCAATATTACTAGTTTGTATTATTATTATTATTACCGCTTTTCATCATTTGTACTGATAACCAATAATTGTAAAACAACTTAACGTGCTGTGTTTTAGCCCGGCCCACCGAAATACCGGAGCAAGATATTTATATGTGTGATTCAAAATATTTTGAAACTGAGAAAGTAATTCGTAAACTTAAGAAAGGATTAAAAGTAAGTGAACAGTTGTAATACCCATATAATTTGCCATGCATAGTAATTGAAATCTATATTATATATAAGACTGATAAGCTCTTCATAAGGTTTACTTTGTACACTATTGGAAACATGATGGGTTTTTTCCATTAAACGATTAGATCATTTTAATTAATTTATTTCTGCAAATATTCGCATGGTTTGATAATTTGCGTTTCAATTTTTCTGAAAGTATGCAACAAATTTATGCTCCCTAAGTTGGTATATTTGTTTCTAATGTTAAGTGAGGAGAGGTTTTCTTTGAATTATGAATTTGCCTTTTGTATACTTGTGTTTGCAGTCTCTTAAAAACTATTTTATTGTTGTCATGGATTATATCTTCTATAATTATGATATATAGTGCTGGGTGATTGGATGTAGTCGATAAGACATTCCTGACCTAGATGTTATGCTAATTGGTACTCATCAGCAAGGTATGCCTATAATCGTGAGGTAACTGGTACTTCCTGGTAGATTCGACCCCTTGTCACTTAGTTACACGGTCTGAAATAATTTATAATAAATTGAGCATTGGGTAGATTGTTATAAATAAAAAATATATTTGTAATATCCCAATGAGTAGATATATTATTTATTTACGGTCTGAAATATTATCACTTAGCCATCCGAGTCAAGTCACTTAGACTAATGTGGATATTACAACTTGGTTGTTATAATCCGATCATCACCACAAGGAAATACATATGGGATTGGTTACTATTCGATGATCAAGCAACTGTATCATAACTAGTATCAGCTTTGATCACAAACATTCAGGGATATACGTCTAAAGTTCAGTCAATCGGTTCAAATTACATTGAAATTCGTGTCAAGTATTTCATTTGTATGAACAAGTATACGAGATATTGCCCACTATTTATGAGTATTGATAGCTTTTAAAACTTAGTATATGAATACGATGTATGTCAAAATGCATATATTAGGCAAATTTATAGAACGGAAGTGTTACTTATTTATTTTTTATATTTGTAACTTGTCTGCAATTTGTACACTGTTCATTATTTTTGCTTAGAAATTTCAATTTACATCAAATGATATACATGAAGATGAATTTTATTTCTTTCCCCAACAAATCATGCCTAGGAAAGTAAGTGCGCACCTCTAACTTTTCATTTGAAACTTCAATTTGTATTTTATTTCTTCATTATCAATGCTTTTTTCGAAATATTAAGAAAAGACTATTATTCATTTTCATATTGGTCCTTTGAATCTTTCCACTGATGTTTAAGACTGCAATTTATCAGTAGCTAACCGTATAATGTGATGGCGTTTGAAGCGAGCGGTATTGGGTTCAAGTCACAGAGTGACCATGAACTGTGGAATAATGATTATTTATTTATTTAAACACATAAATATTGGTACAAAGGGGCACCAGATATATATGCGCTACACAAATCTTATTTGATTTGTGTGAGGGCTGTGATACTTTCCAGGTACCTAAAACTGAAGCAAGTGGTTTTCTTAGGGGGCCACACCCGGAACATTCGACGTCAACATCTGATCCACTAGGCAGTGGAGTATCGTAAGGAGATGCAGTCCCATGGTAACCAGTGACCAACAATTGGTTCATACGCCATTTGTTCCCTCAGGATACTGGAGTCCATGTGCACCATTGGTTTGGAATCAGGCTTTTCCAAATCCCCAAGATGGTCTTTCCATGTCTATCAACCCGGTTAAGGCGCCGGAAATTCGGTTTTCGTCCTCTCAATTTCGTAAGCAACATCCCGCCACAAGAAGGCAGTTAGTAGGACATCTATGGCAGTAGCTGTATACGCGTAGCCGTTTGAGAGCATTTCGAGAGAGAGTGCGGGCCCTCCCCACTCTCAGTCATATCAGAGCATTTGGGGGTATCAATGATTTTAAGTTTATGTATTCAAACTTTTATACTCCTAACATGTTATGATGATTTATTGTGTAACATGTTAAAAACGTCAACCTGTGAAGTAAATTCTTAATTACTGCCTTCATTGGTCGTGTTGATGCGACTATACTCGATTTCTCTCTAATTCAATTTAAATGGCTGTATAGTCTTTACATGATGAGCGTTTTCCGTAATATTACTTGATGAACCTTAATCTAATAGATGAATAGCATAGTTTAGTTCGACCTCAAAAGTTTCCTTATGTCTGGGTTGTCGTTCATATCATTCTTTTCATTTCAGTTCTCATGGTGTTATCAAGTTATTTTTCAATGGTTATTTTAGTGCATCTTATTTTGAACTTTACTGTTAGCGTCATGATGGATAACTTGTGTTGTTTTTTTTAATCTTAAATTTCCTATAGGATGCATCACCTCTTTTGGCTCAAGCATCCACTGAACCACTTCAGAATGATCAATTAAATCGCCCACTGTCTCTGGCATTTACTTGCGTACTTGCAGCAGCAGCCGGAACTACTACCAATATGGTTGCCGCTCCATTGATTTCTCTTCCTAATTTATCACCTGTTGATGCAGCGAAACAAACTGACCGTATATCTACTGGATTAATAGGTGAAAGCTCTGGATCTAGTCCACTTATAGGTCATAGTACAACTCCAGGAGTCGGCCGCACACCAGTTAACGTTTTACCTACCAGTAGTAATGCACTAGTTCATGGTATAACTTCACCAGCTCAAATTGATGCACTTACTCGTGCTTTCATTGAAAATAACGTAGATCGTACAGGTAAAAAGGTACGTAAGTTATTTGTGAAAGTTTTATTTAGCATAAGGAGTTTTTTGTGAAATCATAATCTCAAATTATTTTCTCATACTAGTCAAAATCAACCCAAATATTTGGAACTTTCGGCAGTGATATTATGATCTGTTAACTTTTATCATTATTATTACCTCTGGTATTTTCTACTAGTTAAATTAATGAACTACTTTTATCGTTACTGCAAATCTTTGCTCCAAAAATCAAATTTTAAGACATTGCACATTGTTTTAGTTTTGTAATCCAAGTACATTTCCTTCATTCGAACATAGATTTTATAATATTATAGATTGTGATCAGGTTTTTCCTCATTTTTTTCTCAGCGGAAAATTCGTAAACCGCCGTCAGGCTATGTTTTATACGCTGGCGAAATTAGAAAGAAGTTATTACAAGAACGTCCTGACGCTCCATTCGGTGAAATATCTCGTGAAGTTGGTCTTCTGGTGAGTGATTGTGTTAAATCCATCAATACTGTTTTCGTGCTTAACCTCTGACAAGTCCACTGACAAGTGGACTGGGCCATGTTGGTAGGTGTAGACTACCTGGTTGGGATTCGCGAGATGACAGCAACCGATGGTTAGAGACCTTGAATGACATGGCTCAAAATCGTTTGCAATGGCGAAGATGCATCCACTCTTTGTGTTCTACCAAATTCTAATCTTCTGAATTCCTCATGTCTTTATCTTTTTCTCTTTCCAAATTTATTTCACTGTACTATACTCCTTCAATAATTTCTTGAAACCCCTAATCTTTTGGATTTCTGATTATACTCCTACTACTTCTACCACTATGGGATTTGAATCGACAACTGCATCTCTGTGCTAATGTGGTATGGCAACTCGAACTGATGTACGTACGTACGAAGTTCTACGTTGTGACTGACTGACTGACTCTGACTCTGTTATTCTGCATCAAAATAGCTTACAAACATGTTATTTTGATATCCTGTCGTCGACATAAATAACCTAAAAGGCTTCATTATGTTTTTAAATGTTATTAAGACTGTCGAAATACTTTTCAAATTATCTCTATATTTGGTTTACTCTGAATTATGCCCCATGACAAACTATCCACACGTTATCGGGGTGACTAGACTTACACATATTTTCTTATGAATTGTAATGTGTATTTTTAGTA
The DNA here is from genome assembly GCF_000237925.1 of Schistosoma mansoni. Taxonomy (NCBI): domain Eukaryota; kingdom Metazoa; phylum Platyhelminthes; class Trematoda; order Strigeidida; family Schistosomatidae; genus Schistosoma; species Schistosoma mansoni. Next base: position 27,341,933 of record NC_031496.1, read on the forward strand.
AAGTTTAGTGTTCGGTTTCTCATTTCTGATTTCTAAGCAAGTAAGGTTATCAATCTCAGTTAAATTATATTTTTCTTATTTTATAATTATGTAGTGGCGTCAAATGCCCACTGCTCAACGTGATTTATATGAGCAAAAAGCTCATCTAATTAGACAACATATGGCTGAAGAAGAAATGCAAATGAAAGCCAGAGAACAAGAACAAGTACAACTTCACATTCAACAGCAAATAGCTGCTACATGTATTTCATCACTTAACATTAGTGGAACCATACCTCTTCAGTCTTCTGCTACAGCGATTAATCCGCCTTCTTCATCTAGAATGCCTGTTACTGCTACAGCCGCTACTATGCAGTTCTACCAAACACCAAGTGGTCAAGTAATTCAAATTGTCCATGCCTCCTCAACAACACCTAGTGTAGTTGGGCATAATGCGTTGCCATCTCAGACAGTTACTGCATCTCCTGCTCAGCCTGCTAATATTGTTCAAACTACATATGCAACAATACCTGCAATCGCTTCAGCCTGTCCAGTTGCCACTCCAACTCATCAGGTCATCGAATTTCAGTGTATTTGTAATGTTTAACGTTTGATTCTGTCAGTTTTCAACTTTATAATTAGATTAGTGAATTACGTTCACTTGTATAAAGACAAAATGAGAATCTTTTTTGGGATGGTAAAATGCTTTTTTAAATCTTCAGTTCAGAATAAATCATCGTTACATTCGAAATTGTTGAGGAAAATAATTTTGAGTAATCTCATATATAAACCAGATTTCTGAATTGGTAGTTTGTTCCATCTTTATTGATTTATTGCGATACTATTCTCATTTCCACATAGGTACATATGTCTTATTAACGCTTAATAACATGGTTTTACATTTTCTCATGATGCCTCGTTATTTCCGTTGTGTATGTTATATGTTGGAGTTCATACAATGTTTTCAAGGTTCGTGTGTGATATATAGCTTATGAATCTCTATTTTCTCATGTTTCTTGTTCCTTGTTATTTGTATTGACCGTGTGACAGGTTGTTTATCAGCTTTCCAACCAACAACATGGCATTCTTCCAAATGGGACCGTCGGTTCTGGAACACCACAACAACCATTTTACCAACCACAACTTCACCCCCAAACTCAACAACAACCACAACGGCTTTTGGTTGCATCTAGCGTGTGTTCTACACCCACTATAATGGGTACTGTTATTGGATCAGGAACTACTGTACCACCCGTTTTACCCGTGGGTACAAATACTGGTCCTTCTATGCCTAACGTTCAACAAGCCCAGATACTTTTAGGTTCAACAGGGTCTGTATCTTCAACAGGGTTTCCAGCTTTAGCACAAGGTGGTTTAGTAACAACGACAACTCCGACATTAAATCAACCTATGTTACACCCAGGCGTAGCTGTTGCGGCCGTAGGTGCTCCACATATTGTGCAACCACCTGGACCAACATTGGGAGCTTGTTCTCAAGATTATGCGCCACAAGTACAACCGCAGTACCAGTTAGTACAACAAGGTAATTTTTCCGTGTTTTTTTCACCTTTAGGTGATTGCAGCTTTGGGGAATTATTTACAGCTACAACCTTCCTGACGTTCGTATTTTTTTATTATTTGAGTCAGCTTTTTGCCCCTTATTAAGACTACTTCTTAAATATTGTGTCTTCAATAGCAGTCCAAGTCTTTTTTTCATTATTTTCATATCTGCTATCCATTGATCATTATAAATTCAACTTTTCGTAAGTGTTAAATAATCTGCGCATTGTATTTATTCTTATCCCTTTACGTTTGTCCCGTATATATATATATATATATATATATATATATATATATATATATATATATCCTGCATAAGTGTATGTATGTAGACTATCATAAGGAGAGTTTAAAGTTCGAATATGATTGGTTTGTATTGAATATTCATAACATTTGTCATCAACTAATAAAGACGTTAAAACTGTTAGTATCCTATTTTTACCTAAATTAGATTTTATAATTATAGCTACTGAGTCCTGATAGCCACTTGATTGTGCAATGAAGTGAAGTTTAAATTCAATTGGTATGGCTTAATTGAAGCAATCCGGACAGGATGCACATATGCCAATAAAAGACTGATCATTTGCAATCCTAAACATCAATGAGAAGATTCAATTAAACAATACCAAGTGGATTTTTTACTCGAAATATTTCTTTTAGGTTTTTAGACAGCATTGTTACTTCTATTTGTTGGACCTCATTCAAATGCAAATGTTCGTATGAATTTTATTCCATGTTCGGAAAATAATTGGCTTGTTTGAAGATTCTTTTATCATCATTTTTCAGCGTCAAAAATAAAATGTTAACAACATGTAGGAAACATTACTTACTGTTGTTGTTTCTTCGTTTTATTTTGTAACTATTACTTAAAGGTTTTGTTGTGTTCTGTGACTATCGTAACCAATGGTTGGAGACTCTAGGTGACATGGCTCAGAATCGATCACAATGACGCAGGTGTATACACTCCCTATCTTTCCTTAAACCTTGAGATTAAAATTGCTTCATAACTGTCTTCCTTCCTATACTATATCCTTATATACAACCTTTCTTTATATACTACCACCACTAAATTAACTACTTCTATGAATCCGGTGTTCATCTTGTTGTGCTAACGAGGTATGACAACTTGGACTGATGCATAAATGTACCTGGTCGTACGTTGTAGCTGACTGACTGTTCTGTAATAAAGCTACGTGTACTACTTTCTTACCGTACTAATTACTTGCAATTATCGATTTTTGTAGTTCCTCAAAGTCAACCAATCGCTCCGAATGTAATGGCTTCTGTTTCAGTTGTTCCAGGAACACAGTTCATTCAATCTCAACCCCAAACCATTCCAACTCAACCTCAAACGGGCCGCCCATCTTCTCCAATATTTGTATCGGTTCCACCTCGAACTTCTCGTGTACTTCATTCTGAAATTTACCAACGGTAAGTGGAATCATATGTATGCTAATATCATTGTAGCCAATAACAGTATAGTATTCATCTTTTGGATGTGTACTAAATAATCGACTAATTATGATCCGATACTATGCATATCAAAACATGTATGACATTATGTGTGATCTCATGAATTTCCAGTTAACAATAAGTCAGCACTAACAACATTGAATAACAACGTCCTATCCGAAGTCACATACTACCAATTTATTCATGAGCGTTTAGTTCCATTTCTCCTACCTGATGAATTTGCTACTTAGTGATACTGATGTAGAATAATCAAAAGTCTCTAAAGTCTGGATCTAGGCTAACTTTCGGTGAATGTAGCTCTTAGTAAAATTAAGGGTTCTTTGATTACGGATATCACTAGTCAACTACTCCTAGTATAAATAAGCGGGGTAAAGATTTGATTTGTCACAGTTCATTCATATTTTCATTTTTAAATAAATACCAAATCACTATATCAAGTTTTGTTCATACCAGTTGAACATTCTCGAAATTTCCTATCAAACCTACATTATTTATAACTAACAGTGAAATTCTTATTCAGTCATTGTTTTAGTTTTTCTCGTTTCCTTTCTTCAAAATAATGTAATCCAGAAATCATCAACATGAAAAGTAATAATAACAGTAGTTTTAGTATTATATATCACATTATTATATCAGATACAATCTTTTAAACACACTTGTAATTTAGAAAGTAACGTTAGTTTAGGTTAGTATCATTTCAATATTCAATGTATAATATTCCTAGTTACACTACTATCTAAAAGGGACAACTTTTTCCATTTTAATTCATTTTTTTTATTGATGTATATGTTTAACAAAGTAACTTTTAATAATTTTGTTGTTGCATTTCTTTATTACAGTTACATTAGTCGTTTACGTAAGAATGCACCGGGTGGATTAGGTGATTGGCATAACCAATTATCAGCTTCTGTAGATACAGCTGCACCAGTTCAACCAAATATAGCTAATCAATTAATAGGAAATTTCTTTACTGATCCTAAAAAAGTTCAAAGTTGTTCAGTAACTGAAGCATTATGGAATTTACGTGATTATTTATTAGAGGATGCTTTAAAAATTCGTTTACGTTGTTTAAATGCTGCAGAATGTTAATAGTAATAATAATAAAAAAAAGTCATTTTTGTAATGATTAACCCATGCATTTCACTTTTTATCGTTATGTTTTATTTTTCAATCATTTTGTCCAAAACGTATAACATTATTTATTAATTGTACTTGCTAAGTGAACTCATATTATGTAACATTCATTCGTCTTTTGTGTCATTATTTGTTGAATATTCAATGTTTTTTTTTATTTATAAAAAACTGTTACATCTTGATGTATTCTTTGAGTCTATAGGATTGGAGCAAGGAATCAACTCAGTCAGTCAGTCAGCTACAACGTAGGACCAGGCACATTTATGCATCGGTCCAAGTTGCCATACCTCGTTAACACAACAAGATGAACACCGGATTCATAGAAATAGTTAATTTAGTGGTGGTAATATATAAAAGATAGGTTGTATATAGGCATATAGTATAGGAAGGAAGACAGTTATGAAGCAATTTTAATCTCAAGGTTTAAGGGAAGATAAAGAGTGTATACACCTACGCCATTGTGATCGATTCTGAGCCATGTCACCTAGAGTCTCCAACCATTGGTTGCGATAGTCACGCGGACCCCAACCAAGTAGTCTGCATCTGCCAACATGGCTCAGACTAGAAGTTAGTGACTTCAAGCACTGATGCCACGTTTTGGAATCAACTACATTTATCGAACATGTCCCGGCTTCTAGAAGTTGCTAGTGTGGTGAAATAAATAAGGATTTTGTTGTTTTGTAGGTGATGATATCAATTTGTATGTATACTTTCTAAGCACATTATAGTTCTCATTATTTATCATCAATCTTACATTGAATAAATTGACTTTGTGCATAGAATGTTTCAGGATGTTCTTTTTTTTTTCATTTAGTACGTTTTTTTAAACTGTACATTTTCACTTAATTGTCGTTATTTTCGACAAATAATGGCAAGAAATTTGACAGTTTGCAGTAAATAGATTCAGTTATAAACAACATAGAACAACCTGGGACATATTCGCATCGGTTTAAGTTACTATACCATATCAACATAGCTAGATGAAATAATCAAAACAAATGCCAGTATAGTAGAATCATGAACAGTATCGGTGGTTGTAAAAAACATTAAGCATAGACAATATAATTTGAGAAGGAATAAGTGTTGTAAATTTTATCAGAAATGAATTGGAACTAGATATGACCATTATTTCAACTTGAACATTCCTTCGAAATTACAAAATCCTAGCGCGATAGTGAACGAAATAAGTGAATATCCACAATCCCTCTTCAACATTATGCCTCCAATATTCTTGACTCAGGCCGAAACTGTTGTGATGCGTAATACTTTTACAGACAGATGTATATAGTGGGTATCAGGAATCGGAAGTAGGATTCTGTTATAACTTTTGGTCTGCGTGCCCAGTTTAATATATGACATGATAATACTGTCAATTAGAGAGCAGTGAATTATCGATCTGACAAATGACACAGAAAATCCATACGAGCAGTCTAGAGTACTTGTCGGTCCTGATATTTGCCTAGCTCAACCAATTGAGTCTAGAACACCAATATCAGCTTCTACGGTATGAATCATTATATTTCAAACATACTGAGTTTATATACCAATCAAACTGACCACATCGTACCATAAAATAGAAAATAACATGTATACAAGATTCAGCCAAATGTGGCTAAGAATAAGGGGATCAGTAATTAATAGACTGGTTATGACTTAAAACGGTAAATCATATAATAAAAGTTCATGGGTCAAAATAAAGCCTATAATAAGAGGGACACGAATGGTTTAGTTAGTTAACAATTATACAACAAAAATATATGTATCATATTGGTCCATAAATAGTTCTCAAAAGTTACCATTCATAATACTTATCGGGACATAACAGATTCTTCCGGATGGAAGAGAAAGAAAAACAGAAAGCAATCGAAATAACAGGAACTCAAGAACGATAGAGTTTGTAAGGGATAACTCAAGGAAGCATGTGCAAATGTATTGTTTTCATATCTTACAACTGCAGCGTATGATTTTGCTTAATACAATAAATCGGTTTACTCTTACCAACCCTTCGTTCATTACATTAAGGAAGACAAAATCTGTCTAGTGAAGGACGTGTATCTTTTATGAAAAGGTTGTACTCCTGATATAAAGATACTTTCCCATAACCTAATATATACATCTAAATCATTGTAACTTAAAATGAATTTCATACTGAATATATGATGAATCTGGGTGAAATAATTGTCATACAACTGTTACCCCTTTGTGGAGATGCATGGACCGCTCACCAGTATTCTCCATCCAACTCTATCCTGGGAAATGTTTTCCAGTTGCTGTTAATTATCTTGATGTCTGCTTCCACTTCTCGGCTGCGTTTTTGGCCTTCCTATATTCCGTTTCATTTCAGGATTCCAAATTAGCGTTTTTTTCATGATGCAGCTTGATCATTTCTATGACGTATGTTTAATTCACCTCCAGAATTATTTCCTGTTGAGCTGGAAGTTGGTTTGTTCTCTCCCATAGTAGGCTGTTGCTGATGGCATCTGGCCAATGGACACTAAGTATGTTGCGCAGACAGTTGTTTAGATATACTTTTACATTTTTGATGATGGTTGTGGTGGTTTTCCAAGTTTCAGCTCCGTACAGTAGGACTATCTTGACGTTCGTATTGAAGATTCTGACTTTGATGTTGGTTGATAGTTGTTTTGAGTCCCATATGTTTTCCAACCGTAGGAATGCTTCTCTTACTTTGTCAATCCTTGCCTTTACGTCTGCATCAGATCCCCCTTGTTCATGGACGATGCTGTCCAGGTACGTGTGAGATTCTACTTCCTCCAGAGTTTCTCTATCAAGTGTGATTTGTTTGGTGTTCTGTGTGTCGTATTTAAGGATCTTGCCTTTTCCTTTGTGTACTTTGAGGCCTACTAATGCAGAGGCTTCTGTTACACTGGTTGTCTCGACCTGGATTTGATTGTGCTGAAAACTTCCTAGTAGTGTGATGCCTCTGTAGTTCTCATATTTACTCAGGTCCCTTTTCTTTGGTATCTTGATGAGGCATCCTCCTGTTGCGTCGTGCTCGTTCGGCGAGGTATCCAATTCTGTAGCGTCGTGATCGTACGGCGAGGTATCCAATTCTGTAGCGTCGTGCTCGTACGGCGAGGCCTCCAATTCTGTAGCGTCGTGCTCGTACGGCGAGGCCTCCAATTATGTAGTGCCGCGATTCGTTAATCGTTCGTTTCGATAACCGATATAATTCTAATCTTAACGGCGCGTAAAATCAGAAGACAAAGGATAGCAGCAACTACAGTTTATTGTCAAATAACTCAGGTGAGAAAGTTAGCAACACCTGAGCGAATAATAACGAGCGAGTGAACAGGCGAATAAGCGAAGGAAGTGAACGAGGCGAAAGATGATGCGTATTGGAGATGGCTGGGAAGCCAACTCGTTTTAAGCAAGCGTTACTCAATATTTATAATCAGACAAAAGTGAATGGCAGACATATGTTGAGTAAGATACGAAGTGTGAACACATATACGCTCATATAAAAATATAGCCAAGGTTAATAAGCGAATAATGAACAAGATCAAAATATGACTCATGACAGGCGAATTGGCTTGGCCAGCAACTAGAATAAAGTATATGGGCTTAACATAACAACTGATACTACACTCCTTTCTAGTTTGTCGGCACTCGTTCTTCCTCCCAAATCTTTTTGAGTAGAGTGTAGAGTATATTTGCAGTTACTTTTATATCTGATTTCATTGCTTCAGTTGGCATGTTGTCAGGTCCTGCTGCTTTGCCGCTCTTGATTTGTGTGATGGCCATTCTGACTTCGATCGTTGGTGTAGTGACAGGTGTAGGAATGTCTGTGTGTACTGCTCCGATGTCCGGTGGATTTAATGGAGTTGGCCTATTCAAGAGTTCTTCAAAGTGTTCCACTCATCTTTCCCTCTGTCCTTGAATCTCAGTGATTGGCTTGCCTTCTTTGTTCTTGACTGGTCTCTCTGGTTTATTATTTTTCCCTTCCTGTTTCTTCGTTATATTATATAGTTGTCTAATATTTCCTTTCGTAGCCTTTTTATGCTTTTGTTGCTAGGTCTTAAATGTATCTCTGCTTGTCAGTTCTAATGCTCGGCTTCACTCGTTTGTTTGCTTCTATGTATTCAGCTTGTGACTTGACTTTTTCTGTTCTTGTTCGGCCGTTGTTGTTTGTTGTCTTCTTGTTCTTTCGTACTTGAATCTTGTTCAGGGTTTTGATGGTGGTCCATTCGTTATGGTGATGCTTGTTGCTGTCCGGTTCCTCCTTTTACGTGGAAGTTAGTTCTTCTTTGATCCATTTCCAGTTGTTCACCAAAGTAGTTTCATCATCTTTGAGTAGATTTCGTAATGATTTGAACCTGCTGTCGGGAGCTATCTGGAATTCGTCGAGTTTGTCACTATCTTGCAAGAAGCCTATGCTGTTCCCCCAGCTGTTTAGTGCTTCTTTAGTTTCAGCTTCTTCTCGACAATCATCAAGTTCTGGGGATCTGAAGATCTGTCATCTCCCCTCCTGGTTCACATGTCCTCCATTGACCTTCTGATTCTTTCACTAGTGCAAATATTATCTATCTGATTCTCTGCATTGTGATAGGGTGATGTCTGTGTAGTTTGTGTATGAGTTTTTAGGGGAATATTGTACCACTTATAACCATTATGTTGAGGTCATAATAATCTACAATTCTGTCATCACTCTCGTTCGTTCCTCCCAGTCACTTAATGTTGTTCTATGATATTTCATACCAGGTGTTGTCCATTCCAACTTTGTTGTTCAGGTCACTCATCAGGATGGTGAGGTCCTTTCTTGAGCACTTCGCTATGACTGATTGCAACCTCTCGTAAAAAGGATGTTTATCGTCGTCGTTGGTATCATTGTTGGGTGCATAGCACTGGACAAAATTCATTGTGATTCACTCCTTCTTTGTTTCGAGAAATGCTTTGATGATCTTGGATCCATGTGATTCCCATCCTATAAGTGCGATTCCTGCTCCTCTGGACAGTATCAATCCAAATCCTTGTGTGTGCAAAGCATTTTCTTCTTCAGACCATAGTATAACAGCATCGCTTTCGAATCTAAACTTCTCTGTCCAGGTTGTGTTTATTAAGTTTCACTTCTTCTGAGAACCGCCATGTTGTATCTGCACATTTGCACAGCTATTTAATTGTCCCTTCAAATCCCTCACATTTGCTCGGACATTCCGTGTACCTATATTATTTGTTGCCCTGGTTGTTAGAAGGGGTATCGTTCCTGTGACTTCCGAAGAATATCGGCTTTCACTATGAGGCGTAATAATCCTTCCTTCAACTCGGAAAGCAGAGTTTAAATGGTCCAATTCGTTCATTCTGGTTAGCATTTTTTAGCAAGTTTTTTTTGTAAGGGATCGCGATTCTGACCCCATGTCCAACCCTCCCCGTTTACCCTGGCTTGGGACCTGCAGTAACCCTAGAAGAGCTACAGGAGGAGTTGTCATACAACAGGATATCATACTTAAATAACTAATAGCAGTATATATCGAAATTTGGTTAAGTAATTATGTTACTTATTCCGTAATTTCATTTTCGATCGCTTCATATCATAAAAATGTGATATAATTTTAAAACTGCAGATCTAAGGAAATACAAAATGTGAAGTATGTTTACGAAAGAAGATATGGTATATCTAAGTTGTGTCATATCTCTAATCAGGTAACAGGTGCTTCCTATCGAAAACTAGAAAATACGTCTAGAAAACTGTGTAGTTTTTGGTCTTCCATGACTACAACTGTTGTTCATGGAAATTACTCTTCCATAGTACTAACTTTCTGTGGAACCACGTTTACAACATCTAGTCGTGCAAATTAATTTGACCTAAAGTTTAAAACTACTCATCTTTGGTGAAAGTAGTAGAATATTATAATGCACACTAAAGTGTTATAAAAAGCGTTACCACTTAACAGTTACATTTCTAAATGGAAATACATCAAATAATACTTTTTAACCTTGATGGAATGTTAATTAATAGATACACATCTATAGTTATTCTAAGGAACACTAAGTTACTAGGTTAGATAAAGTATATAATCATTTATCATTATTATTATAAACTTTTAGTTACCAAAGTTTTACTTAATTGATACTTACAGAGGACTAGCCTAGTCAAACAAAAATTTTGTAATTGAGACTTTAACTATATGAAATGTTTGTTTTGTAGTCAAACACCAGAATTTTGTATGTTTGTTTCAAATATTTAATATAATTAATAGGTTTTTAAATTATTCATCACCACACCCTTGAATATGATAAAATGTAGTTCAACTCAAATATCTTTAGAGTGAAAATGTTTAGGTTTCTTTTAGAGAAATAAATTTTTCGAATGAATAAAGCAAAGACAACCTTCTTAATGTTCATAATATTCCTCAGTTGTTTATTTTAGGAATTATGTATGGTTGTCCAATGATTTCGGGTTTTCAATGGTGGTCTTACATTGATCCATTCATGATATCAATCTAAATACAATAATCTCCACAACCTTATATTGATAATTATGTTTGGATTTATTCATATTGACGTTTTAGTTATTTTATGATTCTATTACATGTAATACTCATTAGTATTGTGTAAGAATGGGATAAATATAACTGTTATATTATGGTCAAGCTTATTATCGTAGCTAATCGATCAATATACAGTAAACGACATATGGATATTGTAAGCAAAGATGGATAGTGGATAGTAGTGGAATCCACGACGCGCATTTCGTCCTATTTGGAACTCGTTAGCTGGATGTACCTGCATCTCAGATTTGTTGATGTTCACTCTGGGACTCGAACCCAGCACCTTTCGCTTCAAACGCCAACGCGTTATCCACTCGGCCACTGAGTCCTGATAGCCACTTACTTGTGCGATGGGGTGAAGTTTAAATTCATTTAAAATTGTTTGTTATACTGAAAACAAATTTACAGGCGTACTTAAATAAATTGAAAAGTATCTTATATACGGTATATTTGAGTAAAATGACAATGTATATTGATGATATCTTCACGATATAAAAACAGTATTCATGTGGAGTAACTATGTAGCTAGTTACTTAAGAAAGTAGTGGAAATCAAGTTATTACATCTATCAATGTAACGAAATGAGATAGGTTTACTAGTAACACAATTTTGTCTGGTCTACACCATTAACTCTGCTTACAAAATATAACAGTTATAATATGGGATTTTCGGTTGATATAGTAACGTAATTAATGTTTCATGCTTTAATGTGAAAGCCTTTACTGAAAGTCCAATTACGTACTAAGTATTAAATTCTATGCCTTACGGAATTATTCAATATATGTATTTATATAAAAGACACTCTACTAATGATATACCCTAGTTAGTAATGTTATGAAAACTGTTCAATCTGTAGTCAGTTTTTATCATGGACATCAACTAGACAACTATTTGGAATCAGCAAGCATTGGAAAGCTGTTTCGTTTTAGTTTTGTACTCATCAGAAGTAGGCATTCACCTAGAGTTCATTTTAGTATTCGTGATTGATAGAACTTTGTCCGGTTGTGAATGAGGCAGGTAAAACTGACAGATTATTTTATGATGGTCACTCTAAATGGGAAAATGACTGGACTGATAGTCGGTGATGTAATGCTATCGTTCTCCGACTGATAACATATAATCCTGAATTCGGTTCTTGACGAAACCATGAGTGTGCATTTCTGAGTCTCAGAGTAAGACACAACGAACTGTCTGATACTTCATAATCTTTTTAATTTTCCAGCTAATATCAGTCCCTGATAAAAAGGAGAGTTTTCAATATTATTCAAGGGGAAGTGTCACTGTCTTTTGGATGGCAATTAGAGATCAGTTTAAAAACTTTTCTATCACGTTTGAACTTAAGGCAAACTAATAATATCAATAGAACTCATCAGCGTAGTATTTAACGCACATAAATCAGTTTTATAAACAAGTTGTCTGAAAGAACGCATATTTAAAAAACAGTCAACTACTTATTAACTAAATCGACATTTGAGTTAAGCGATTGAAAACATGTAATAACATTGGCTTGTACTTACTTAAACGTTTTAGATTAAAAACCTAATGATTATTAAGCGATTTTTAGCGAAACTACATTTGACACTGCACTTGTCTGTACTTAATGACTAGTCGCGTAAAGGTAGTTTAGACTTAAACGACATGCTTTAAAGCAGACACCAAACATTTCGTTCAGATGACATTAAGTGCTTCACAATTAAACCATCCTACTGAAATAATCTAGCACTACAAACCTTTAATTTAATTTATGGTAATATTGAAAACTAATAGTCCTCAAGTAAAAGGTATAAACCAGAAATCACATGGTGATCAATATAAATGCTCACTATTTAATGTTATTATGCACATCTGATCAAATTACAACTTAAATCTAAGTCTAGTGGTTCGAACTTAGTCCATTTCAATGAAACACACCTTTCTGTTTTTATTTTAACCTCAGGCCGATATACTTTTATTGACTTCTTGATCATATTTAGAGTACTTATTGATTACTGTTGCGTAGTTTTCACTAATGGACAATAACATTTTCACAGGGTAAGCCCAGAACATGTTTATGGGTTCATTCGATCTTCGAATGAACATATTTTAATTTCGAAAATATGATCTAAACAAAAAGAAATTTTGCTCAAGTTATTTAGGCTTAATAGTTGAGATCATGTGTCAATTGAAGCTAGACCACCATGGAAAGCCTGCTGAGGAGTCCCATAATAGGAAGAAACAGCCGTCCAGTGCTTCCAGGTTTTTCATATTGGTCTAGCTTCAATTGACTTATGAATTCAACTATTAAAAATTACTTTAATATCCACATAACGTCTTCTGATATTTAGGCGTAATTGGTCTGTTCGAATTATTGGACGTGTTTTAAAAAGATTTGGTGAAATTTCATCAAAATACATGTCAATCTGAGATTATTTAAACTACCAGCTTTACTAACTTTTACTTTCAGAATCTCAATCGTGATTTTACTGTGACCCATAAAATGAAGTAGCCTATTGGAATTTCAGGTGTCCAAAGAGGGTCATGATATGTTGGAAAATGATAAGGCGAAGCCAAAATGTGTGGAAGATGATCGTCCACTTGATGAATATGAGAAATACTTTTAGAAAATCGAAAGTAATATCTAAAAATAGTTACAAAGCACTAGATTATGCTATGAAAAGACGAAGGTTTGTAGAATTATTTGATATATTTGTTTAGTACATTTCGAACAGTCTGAACACACAAATACTTCTCAAGCCAGTATATATAAAGAAATGAAAATTCAACCAGACAACTTAGAAGATAAGAGGAAACGAAAATTATAAGAAACTGTTCATAATAAATCACTTTCACCAGGGTAGGTTAAAAGCAAGAAAAAACTGTTTTCGCCCACATAAAAGGGATTTACTTTTCGTATAGCCAAGGCTTCAATAAACCTTAGTATACACCCTTGAACACTTTTTTTATAATAATACAAAGGATGACTTGATATGAACCCTATAACCCGTCTCAACAAAATGTTTCTTAAAAGACTGAGGTATTTGTCTATTCTGTGATTATATTTGACTATATGAGTTCATTTTTTTGTAAATATTTAGGTATGCGTTCAGCCACTATTACTTTCAGATCATGATTGCTCCACATATGCATGTAAGCTGATAGACACAATCTTTTACATGCTGTTTGAGTCTTCGTTAAGACATGGACCTTGACTTTTCAATAATAATGAGTTAGGCTGTGTAAAATCCCTTAGTGATAGTGAATTCAAGTCATTTTTTCAACACAAAACTATGTGAGTCACCTTTGAATATTAGGGCAATACAAATCCGCTTTTTAGTTGTCAAAAGCGTGGTGGGTCTCTTCCTATTGCTGCCTTTTTGTCCGTTTATAAACTTCGATGGATAAACATTATTCATCAGTGTTTCAACTAAGAGCTTTACTTCATTGCCAACCGTATCGCTAGTAAAAACTGAAGCATATTATATCCAGTAGTACTCGTCTTGGTGGCAATTAACTTTAAATTCATTCATTATTGTTTGTTTGAATCTTCCCATCGATTTGTTATGACTGCAACTGGTCAGTCTCTAATTGGAATATGTGCATACTGTGCGTATTGCCTCAATATAGCCTTAATTCACAAGCATGGTAAGCAGAGATGGATAGTGGCTAGCAGTGAATTTAAACTTCACCCCATCGCACAAGTAAGTGGCTATCAGGACTCAGTGGCCGAGTGGATAACGCGTTGGCGTTTGAAGCGAAAGGTGCTGGGTTCGAGTCCCAGAGTGAACATCAACTCTGAGATGCAGGTACATCCAGCTAACGAGTCCCAAATAGGACGAAATGCGCGTCGTGGATTTCACTGCTATCCACTATCCATTTCTGCTTAATTAACTTTATGTCAAATCCAGTGCATTATTCCAGTTATTAATGACTTGAAAGAAATTTCTAAATATTTTGGACATTCAATGTTCTTCATTGAAAAATGCAGTAGACTTTCATAAGATCGATCTTAAACAATTGAAGAATGCTTATCTAATCCGTTAGCTATTTTCATTTTGTTCTGATATCGTCTGAAGATCCTCTTGATAAACGTTTCATCGGAGTTTTAAAATTAGCTAAAATATGTTCGGATTCAGTGAATTAAGGACGGTAAGTTTGCGTGTAACTCGAACATGAAAAAGAGATGATAGTAAATTAAACAAGAAAGAAAGGAAATACAGAAATCAGAATGGAATTAGTATCCGCATATACAGATCTAATTTAATGTAGAGTATCTAATATGCATATATCATAGTTCTCCACTGTCCCCAAATAAGCCATACTGTACTTTTACACGTCAAGGAATGATCTTGCGATATAGTTTGTAAAATAATGATCTTTAATTATCACAAAAAACAAAGTATGTTGATGGTGATTTTCGAAGGGACTGCTATATGATGTTTTCAAACAAGAATTATTCTTAAACACTATGTAATAATTTGCAATTACCATCAAGAAACCAAAATGGATTGTACGAATTTTAGTTCATACATAAAGAACATAGTAATTGGGTCTTCTAAATTCAATCACGTTTTTAGTGATTTTAGTATACACTGAAAGTTATGTTCATAATTAACCGATCAAATTGTTGTTTAAGTGCCCACCACGTCAATCTGATCTAATGTATCTGTAGGCTATATCGCATATAACCTACCGACTGAAGGACATTATTATCATATTATATTAGTGCGACTCATAATTTTTTATTCATTTCGATAAGACACGCAATACTGATCAATACGTATATGCGTTTCACTTAATGACTATAATTCCTTTAATTATTTTACTAATCTAATTGTTTTTAGATTTAGAAACAGAAAAAAGTTTAAAGTTGTCCTTGTTCTGACTATAGCTTTCACATAGACTCTGGGATCATCAGTATCACGTTTACAATTCTAGTAGTATATCTATAGGATAAATAAATCCTAGAAACACATGTTTGTAATTACAGAGAAAATCCATAAACGTACTGGCTAATGTCATATTGCCTTATTTAAAAATCACGAGTCAATTGAAGCTAGACCACTATGAAAACCGGGAAGCACTGGACGACCGTTTCGTACTATAATGGGACTCCTCCTCCTCCAGGGTAGTCTAGTTCCGAGTGACTCATGATTTCAACTGTGAAAATACTGAAATTTCCACAAAACCCCTTCTGATGTATAATCATATGCTCACTGGTGACTGACTTCAAGAGATATTTCCTGGAGTTCTAGTGGGAAGCAGTGACCAGTGGAGTTCAACCAAGTCTGTTGTTGAGATATCAAAACACTGAAGACAATTGGTGAACGGTTGCTCGAACTTCGTGGATTGATTGAAGTCAGACCTTAACACTGTTGGATACCGGCTCAGTGGTCTATCAGTTAAGTGCTCTGGCGCGAGACTGGTAGGTCCTTGGTTTGAATCTCGCTAGGCGGGATCGTGAATGCGCACTGCTGAGTCCCATAATAGGACGAAACGGCCGTCCAGTGCTTCCACGTTTACCATGGTGGTCTAGCTTCAATTAACTCATGATTTCAACTATAAAATTAGTGAAATCTCAACAAAAGCTCCTTCTGAGAATTTTATTTAACTTTCAGTTAATTGTATGGTGTTTGAAACATAATTGTTATGACTTGTTGCCGAATGGATGCCTTGATTTCAACTATGAAAATACTAAAATCTCCACAAAACCCCCTTCTGATTTATTTAAAAATGTTCAATTGGTTTATTACTTCTTTTATTTTTAAATTTTACTCATGTTATTATTCACCACCCTGTATGTTAATTTCTACTCTAATATTTAAATTATTGTTTATGAATATTCTAACCAATAGTGGATCATCTTTTTACTAACATTGGTTAGTTTAAATAACCCTTTCAATATTTAATCTCCACCCATTCTATTTGATTTTATCTTATTCATTTAAAAGTTCATTAAAAGAAATAAAATTACCCTATAAATATCAATAAATGATGTATTTAACCCCTATCATTTAACTAAAGTAATACCATTTATATTATTTTATAATTATATAATTGTTGTCAATTATCAGTAAGTTGTTTGTTTTGTTTTTCTATCATCAAAATCAATTTTTCATGAAGGTATGTAATAGATGTATTATTTTTTTAAATATTTTTTCTCTTTAATGTTTTATCACTTATATTTAATTCGTTAGTTATATTTTTAAATTTAATTTAACTTTATAGTTGAAATAATGAGTCCTTTGAAGCTAGATCACGATGGGAAGACTGAAAACACTGGAAGGCCATTTCGTCCTATTGTGAGACTCCTCAGTAGTCCGTATTCACGATCCCACCTAGCGAGATTCGAACTAAGGATCTATCAGTTTCGCGCGCGAGCGCTTATCCACTAGACCACTGAGTCGGTATCCAACGGTGTTAATGTATAACTTCAAACAATCCATGAAGTTGAGCAACCGTTCATTATTGCCTTCAGTGATTTGATATCTCACAACAGACGTGGTTGAAAAGTCCCACAATAGGACGAAACGGCCGTCCAGTGCTTCCAGGTTTTCCATCGTAGTCTAGCTTCAATCGACTAGTGATTTCAACTATAAAATCAATGAAATCTCCACAAAAGCCCCTTCTGAGAATTTTATTTAACTTTCAAATAATTGAATTGTGTTTGAAAAGTAGTTGTTATAACTTGTGGCCGAGTAGATACCCTGTTAACGTATGACGTGATAAGACCGCCAATTAGAGAGCAGCGAATTATCGATTGGAACAGTGACACATGGAAACCGTACGAGTAGTTTGGAGTACTTGTCGGTCCTGCTTCTGCCTAGCCCAACCAGTTAAGTCTAGAACAGCCTCTGGGGTATGAATAATTGTATTTCAAACATACTGAATTTATATACCAAACAGACTGACCACATCGTACCATAAAATAGAAAATAACATATTTTCAAGATTTAACCAAATGTGGCTGTGAATAAGGGGAACAGTAATCAATAGACTGGGTGTAATTCATGAATGGATATCGTATAATAAAGCTCATGATAAGGGGAGCATGAATATGAATAGTTTAGTTATTAGCAATTATACAATGCATAATATTGGTTCATAAATAGACCCCAAAAGTTACCATTCATAATTCTCTTCGGGATATAACAATAATGCATTTTTTTAAACAGGTGTTTTTAAAATGTACATCAATAATTCATTATTCTATAGTATCTTACGAGTTTACTCAGGAATTTATAACTTTGGTAACAATTTCTTCCTTAAATAAAAAAAACTGGGCACAAAAATTAGAATAAACAGAGAATGTGATAATATTTTATCAAGTGATTTCAATATTGTTGAGGAGTCCCACAATAGGACGAAACGGCCGTTCAGTTCTTCCAGGTTTTCCCTGGTGGTCTAGCTTCAACTGACTCACGCTTTCAATTTTGTTTGTTTGTTTTGTATTAAATTATAAGTAGGTTTTTTTGTTGAATATTAAATCTCATGTTGTTTGTATTTTGAAGTTAAATGTCTATTATGAAATGTAAACTTAAATGTAATTTATTAGAATGTATTGTACATTGGTTTTAGCTAGTTTTATATATAAGTTACGGGCTTTCTGTGTTGCTTGTCGAAGTAAACTTTCAGTGAATA
The DNA here is from genome assembly GCF_000237925.1 of Schistosoma mansoni. Taxonomy (NCBI): domain Eukaryota; kingdom Metazoa; phylum Platyhelminthes; class Trematoda; order Strigeidida; family Schistosomatidae; genus Schistosoma; species Schistosoma mansoni. Next base: position 27,360,202 of record NC_031496.1, read on the forward strand.
TAAATTATTTATGTGAATTATTTCTTTTAAAAATTCGTTGAACTTAAAGTTCATTATAAGCAAAGATGGATAGTGGATAGCAGTGGAATCCACGACGCGCATTTCGTCCTATTTGGAACTCGTCAGCTGGATGTACCTGCATCTCAGATTTGTTGATGTTCACTCTGGGACTCGAACCCAGCACCTTTCGCTTCAAACGCCAACGCGTTATCCACTCGGCCACTGAGTGCTGGTAGCCACTTACTTGTGCAATGGGGTGAAGTTTAAATTCATTTAGTATTGTTTGTTTCAATCTTCCCATTTAAAGTTCACCCCATCGCACAAGTAAGTGGCTATCAGCACTCAGTGGCCAAATGGATAACATGATTGCGTTTGAAGCGAAAAGTATTGAGTTCGAGTCCCAAATAGAACGAAACGCGCGTGAAACAGGATTCCAGTGCTAGCCACTATCCATCTTTGCTTACAATGCTTGTGAGTTAAGGCTATATCGAGACAATACGCACAGTATGCACATATACCAATCAGAGACTGACCAGTTGCAGTCCTAACCATCAATGGGAAGATTCAAACAAACAATACTAAATGAATTTACAGTTCATTACATTTTGACGAACTGAAATTGAAAAAGTACACTGTGACGTGGGATTCTTTGAATGATCACTGTTTCAATGTCTTTGTGATTTGAACTTAGTAGGCTTATGCATAAAAGTGATTATCCGATCATTGATCTGTAGTGCTTCCAAGATATTCTCAAATTATTCTCATCATTAATCTTGAAAAAAGACTTCAAATATTGACTCGATAAAGGGTCATCATTAAAAAAAACTAAAAACTGCTCGTCTAATGTTTATTCATTTTCAAGGTATTATTAGTGTGACTTTTCTGAAGGTAATTTAATTCTTGGTTATTTCAAGATCAAATGATTTTATTTATTAAAACAAACGAATATAATATGACGGGAAACACGGTAGTTATACTCACGTGTACAGCGGGTTTTTTTATCAAAAGCTTTTGTTACTATCTTCAAACTCACTTTGCGTAACATAGCCATGATTTAGATAATTATTAGAAACGGTTTAAATTATCCAGCTGTTGATACTTTTAACAAGTGTTTGCTGGTATATTTAAATATTGTGTAGATTTCCTTGATATAGACACTTTATCACAAGTTTTGTTACGAATAGATGGATTGTGGCTAACAGTAAAATTTACGAAGCGCATTTTAGCCAAGAATATCAACAGGGTGATAGTTTAAACCCTCATCACTAATGATACAAATATCATACCTGTTGTTCAAGGGAGTGGTTATCTTTACTCAGTAGATCATTGGATAATGCATTAGGTGTTTAATGACAAAGTTACTGGGTTTGAGTCTCAGTGTGGATGTAATGTTTGGGATGTAAATATATTTGGCTGACGAGTAGCGAATACGACGAAAGCCGAGTTCTTTATTCTACTGCAAGACACAATCCACCTGTTTTATATTGTCTTTGTTATTCATATCATTGCTACTAATACGACACTTGGTGATATACTGTTACCGTTGTTATTTATTAGTTGTGTGATTTAAATTATTGACTAAAAAACTACTATGAGTGGTCTTATGTTTTGATGAAAACAATTTTGTTAGCTTTCATAACTTGTTCTCATAAATAAAATGTGAAATGTGAAATAAATGTTTTGCATATTATCAGTGGAGTTATATAACTCATCTATCAAGTAAAGTTACACATACTGGAATCTGAGCTACGTTGTTTAATAATGGAAAGCTGATGTAAATCTATGACTGAAAAATGAAACCAAACCGAGTAGAAATTTTAACCTACTACTTGGTGATTTACATATATGTGCTTAACGATCAAGTAACCCCTCCCAACCCTAACAAATTTTCCAGAAAATATACAAATGCTAAAACTACTTTGACTAGACAGATATACTTTTAACCTCTCATAACAAATCTGAAAAGAGATTAGTTATATTTTCCTTAATATCATTAGACAAATACTGAGTTTATTGCCAATTTTCGTATCATTTTAAGAGGCTTTCATAAACCCAAGATCGTTCATACTCTAATTCATACCTCATGTGCTTTGTAACTAATTTAGTTTTAGAGATAAAATGTCTTCCACATTTTTCGCGTTATATTTTCTGTCTGAGATTTAAGAATAGTACACTTGTAAAAATTCACTTAGTATTGTTTGTTTGGATCTTCCCATCGATGTGTTAGGACTGCAACTGGTCAGTCTCTAATTGGCATATGTGCATCCTGTTCGTATTGCCTCGATATAGCCTTATTTCACAAGCATTGTAAGCAAAGATGGATAGTGGATAGCAGTGGAATCCAGGACGCGCGTTTCGTCCTATTCGGGACTTGTCAGCTGGATGTGCCTGCATCTCAGAGTTGATGTTCACTCTGGGACTCGAAACACAGTACCTTTCGCTTCAAATGCCATCGCGTTATGTACTTCACAACTGAGTCCTGATAGCTACTTGCTTGTGCAATGAGGCGAAGTTTAAATTCACCAGATGCAATCCTAAACATCAATAGAAAGATTGAAACAAACAATACTAAGTGAATTTAAACTCCACACTATTGCACAAGCAAGTGGCTATCAAAACTCAGTAGCTAAGTGGATAACGCGATGGCGTTTGAAGTGAAAGGTTCTGGGTTCGAGTCCCAGAGTGAACATCAACTCTGAGATGCAGGTACATCCAGCTGACGAGTTCCAAATAGGACGAAACGCGCGTCCTGGATTCCACTGCTATCCACTATCCATCTTTGCTTGACAGTACACTTGTAGCTGTTAATAAGTGACTGAAAAATCATTATCTAGTATTCTGTTACGTCCTTGATCTGTTTACCCACTTTCGTGCTGAGGATAACTTGTCTAATGTAGATTAAGACCTTGACGCAATAGGCTGACTGGCTTAACCATGAGGCTAGTATGCGTGAGTTCGAAGGGGGGATAGAGAGACGTAAACTATTCTATCCCTGATTGGCTGACAAGCACGCGCGCGAGAGAGAAGACAAGACAACTGGAACACTACTCGCTTTATTCCGATTCCGATCTGATACTCGAATTCCGAATTCAGATTAGTGTAAAAAGATACATGAATAAATAGATAACTAACTTGATCACAACGTATAATAATGAGAAAAATACAATTATGTCCAAAACTGGGGGATTAGAATAGAAAATAGAGTACAAAAAGTTGCGTCGAAATTACAATAGCTTTGGAACAGAAAAGGGTATGGCAGTGAATCATACATCAAACGAAAGCTCATGATCTGTAGAATAAACCAGGGGCAAAAGTAAATGTTACAGCTTTACAAACTTTGAGCCAAATGAAATAACGTCCCCCAAAATAGCTTCCGTAGTTTGTTAGGGCTTCTTGTTTAGCGGTTCACATCAATTCAAGGCGTTAAATATCAGTTTTCATATGATCTTTCTTCTATCATATTATTAATGATCCATTTATATGATACTGGAGTCGTCAGTTACATTTTTACAAAATTTCTTATGACGTCTAAGAAAATTCGTTCTATTTCTGACATTATTCAAGACTGTGAAAAGTACTTACAATGGTAAATCATGAAGTTTATTGTTAAACATTTTCATAAATCAAAATAATAACTGAACTTAATTTATGAAAATTGGCACATTCATAATAATATTTAGTACAAAGTCGAAATTTATAAAGTTCAGTGAATAAATTAGTTTGTACTTGAAATAAACAAGAAAGATAATACTTCTTCCTAATTGGAACTATTAAAACTTACATATATATATATGTCTAATTTATTCATTTTAGAGAACATTTCATCAACATATACTTTGTAATTGTCATATTGAAAGATACCAAATGACAAATGATAATAATCGTTCAAATTGTGTAAACAATTCACCAATATCAATTAAACCATCAATGGATAGATTACCAAAATGTTCTACAATTGATTTTTATTATTTATTACGTTTATTTATATCTGAATTAATTGGTACAGGGACATTATGTTTTGTTGCTATATTATATAGTTTACCACCAATAACAAATCCAGTATCTGATTGTATTATTGTATTTTTTACATTTTCATGGATTGTATGGATATTTGGACCAATAAGTGGTGCACAAATTAATCCAATAGTAACTATTGCATTTTTTATTACAAGAAAAATAACAATTATACATACTATTCTATTTATAATAGCACAATTAATTGGTGCAATATTAGGTGCATTAATAGCTAAAAATTTAATACCTAATAATTTATCACAATTAAATCAAGTTGGTTTAGTTATGAAAAATCCATTAATATCACAAGGTAATGCTGTTGGATTTGAACTTTTTGGTGGATTTGCAATTGTATTAGCTATTCTAGCTACAACTGATGAATTTCGTCCAAATATATGGACATCTGGATTATTTACTAGTTTACCATTTCAAATGGGAGTTGTTCATGCTTTATTGGTTGGAATATTAGTAAGCTATTTCATAATTCATATTATATATGAATTGCTTATGATTAATATATATTGAATGGTAGCCTGTCAAATTAATGGTATTGTATAAATCATATTACTTAATCATTGTTTTCATATGAATGGTTAACCAAACAGATAAGATAAATTGGCGAGACTATAATTTATGGACGAACCAATAGGTATAGGATAATAGGTCTTCAATCTTGGCGCGAAATTCACTTATCCATCTGGATAAATAGAGCTTTGGCATTATAGCTGATGTCAGTTCGTGATGAAAACCCTAAGTATAATTCCTAACCTTAACCATGGACTGTAAATCATAATTCGAATTCTTCACACAGGTTTATAACCCTCATTTAGTCTTAGTTATTATGTTGACGCTCTCAGGGTCACTCTAGCGTCGCTCAAAGGTCGTCCATAAATTATAGTCTCACCGATAAATTTATATGCTTATAAAAATAGATGTTATCTTGTAAATTAAAAGTGATATGTTTTACTTCACGTGTAAAAGATTTTACTTTTAAACTATTACTTACTTACTTACTTCCGCCTGCTACTCCCAATGGAGCATAGGCCGCCGACCAACATTCTCCAACCCACACTGTCCTAGGCCTCCCTTTCTAGTTCTATGCAATTTTTGATCATTTTTCTCATGTCTGTCTTGTGGCGTACCAAAAAGTATAAATAACCAAAAATAGCAATAAAATTATTATGTCCAAAAGTTTATGTAACAATAAAACAACTTATTAGTTATTAACACAAATAAAAGTTTAGTGACTTTACTTAAATTGGCCGGCTGTTGCATGTTCGGTTGAGTTTGGTACCAATAATCCACAATTATAGATAATAAATAATTCCAATACCATCGATATGGCTCCAGTAAGTCTACCAAACGTAGAATGTAATATGAACGTCACAATAGTCTATAAATGTAGATGATAGTCAATTAATAGTTCATTTATCATATTCTCAGGCATAATAGAACGAGGCAGGTGTGTATTAGAGTGTATTTATTGAGGGATAGTTACAGTGTCGTGCTATGTTGAATTCAAAAACGGAAGGAAGTTAGTTAACAAGTGTTCAAGGTCATACACTTAAGCAACAAGTACAATTGTTTAGTGATACATGTACAGAATGTGAAAATACACAAAATAAATGCAAAAACTATCAAAAATTGTTTACTAAATGGGTTTAATAGTCCTATCTCCACAGTCTCCATTTCTTGGCGTAATGTGTTCTTTGATCTTCCACTTTTCCTTTGGCCTTCAGAGCTTTTAAACTATGCGAATCACAAATTAACTTCATCAGAACAGAATCATTTGCAGAAAATTATTAATACCGAACAGTAATCAGTTTTATTGTACAAGCTTAAAACTACTAATCAGTAATATTGTAGTGATCATGATACGACTGGGGACAATCGAATGTATTTAGACACAAATTACAGACTATCTCACTAAATTTGATAACCATACAATAAACAGTTGATTTGCAAAATAACAATCAATTGTCTCAATCTTCACTGTTCCTTGAGTAAATACCAGTTCATCTTCTCTAATTTCATTGTTCATGCATTTTCCTACTAATTGCGCTTCATTTCAGTTCTTTCCTTAACGATATTCTGCCAAAATACATTCTATATCTGACCATCACCATATACTACTTATATGGATATAAGTAGACCACACTACAATATAGTCTATAAATTAATGTTCAAATTTTCAAGTAAATATATTTACGATTGTACAGCTCTATTAAATGATATCTTAGACATGAAATTATCTTCGCTAGAATGTTTTTATTCTTTTTAGATGTAACTACTCAGTCATCAAACTTATATGAATCGTATATTAATAAAAAGAAGTCAATTACATAAAATCTAATTATTGTATCATAACTACTTAAGTTATTATACTTTTTGATGTACTTATAGTTGTCATGTGTATTTTCAACGTCCAAGTAGTATCGGCAATCGATCGAGCCAGTATATTTTTGTGACAATTTAATAAATATATGATTTTTACCTAAGTAATATAGCATTGCGGTGTTGATAAGTTATTTCATTGGAACACTGAACTTGAAATAAAATTGATTTAGCTATTGAGTGTACATTTAATTAATAAAAGACCTTTCTTCCGGACAAATGTCTAGTACTCTACACTGTTAGTTTATAAGACCTACTTGATAGATATTACAACATACGATATTAACTTTCTAGTTGGAAGACTACTTTGTTTTGACAAGTAATTTTGTGAAAACTTGCTCTGGAAATAATTTCTAATTAGTTGCTTTATTGTGTAATTACTGATGTTTGTCTTTAGGGTGATAAGTAACAGCTGATGTTATTTCTTTATTCCATTCAGCAAGCGGAAGAACTATTCTTTTTTAATAGATGAACTGAAATAGTTAAATGTCAACATATGTTTGTATGAGTTGGTGAAACAGATTAATAATGGTGTAATTCAACATTTTAAGTCAATGGCCTTTACGCAAACAAATAAAGGGCCAACTAACTAACTTATAATTAATTTTATAAAATCGTAAGCCGTGAGAAAAGGATACAAATTAAAAAAATTACTATGAATCATCCATCAGATAGTGCATAATTTAGAGTTAGTTTTTATTATGACTAGTTCTCATTTGGGAAATCAATCAAAGTGTGTTTGGTTAAATACTTCCTAAAATTGTGCGTATTCTACTTTAGATTGGATCGAACTCAGAGACTTCAGTTGGTGTGATCAGTTATTGATCAAAAATACAGAAATCCGGATTTTAGCTTCATTTGATTTGATAAATAGAGTGTTGTATAGATTGCTGAGTTTTGAGAAAAAGTTATCAATTAATCCTGGTTTTCAGTGGCCAATCCACGATGTGAAACTTCAAATTTAACAATCTTCTTTAAACCTCATAATAATAACCATGATAACACTTACTACTTAACTCCACAATGAGCTTTTTTAGGGTTACTGCCAGTCTCAAGCTTGGACAAAGCAGAAGGGTTGGTCACAGGGTTAGCGACTTAGCAAAAAAGAACCTTGCTAAAATAAACACAAAAAGTTGCTAACTACTGACAATCTCCGGAGTTCGAGTAAGAAGCTGTGACCATTCGATTTAAGTCATGTTGCATGTGAGAGAAATGCCATTAGTGAGAATGGATAACGGTTATATAATATTGTGTTTTCACATAATCTAGAAATGTAAACTAATGGACGTCAACTTAGATGTTTTACGGTTGACGGCTTATAACAAGGAATAAAGGTCTTGGGTTATATTGCTGTCGTGGTCATAGATGCACAATACTGAAAAGTCCTATATTAGGACGCAAAGTCTTTTTAATGCTTTTTGTTTTTGAAAAGGTATTTGAAACAAAGTCAACCAGTGATGCAAAAATTCAAATTCATTCAATGTGTGATATTACTTAATTTATCCTTCCAGTTTTAATTAAGTTTTCAATAGTTCTTCATCATGAAAATTACTTCAAAATTCATTCTATTCAATGATAAACAAATGAAAGGCTAGAAATGAGGACCTAATAAAGAGCCTTCGACCATTCTATTATTATCATGCTGAAAAGTCAAGTTGTATTTGTTAACTTTACTTCCTTGTTTAGATTTAGGTTTGTAAAGTTCAGCTGATCATAGCAAAAGTGATTACTACACATTTTGTATACACAAAAAGTAAATACACATTCAATCTAGTGGTTTGGTTGAAAAGAGAACCCTTTGGTGAATTTTAATTTGTCAAAATTCATATCAGGATCAACCAACTCAAATCAAGAGTTTACATTAGGCAGTACAATAGTCAAAAAGATATTTTATTAAAAAAGCATTAGAAGAAAGTTGTTCTCAATTAGCTCATCGTTAAAGTAATATTGTTAATAGTGGCTATTACAGCGGTGAGCATTAGTCTTACCAATAGGTTATGCATTTCAGCAACTTAATTAAGAATGATTTAAAAATTTGTTTTTGCCAGTTGTGTGGTATAGCATCTGTTTCCATATGTTTTGGCGCTAAAACTCTTATCGTTTCTTATCAATGATATGAAAGTTAAGAAAATATACACTTAGTATCGCACTCTGAAGTTGATCTTTTCAATCCTAAAATTCGATCAGATTTTTACCAGATTTTCATAAATTTTCTAGATAGTCTCCAGACCACGTTATTTTAACGTAAATATAGACCAACAAACCGTAAAGAAGTCCTATAGTGCTACCATATCATAACTGGTATGAATTTCAGACTACATAACTTCTCATCAGTAGATTTCACGGTCGTTTAACTAAAAGTCGTCACATTGAACTTTCTATTTCAAAAAAGAGATTTTTCCAAGTTTATATTCTCAAGTCAGCGACAGGGATCGATAAAACTCATTAACAGACATATTCTTACTGAAAGGACTTACGAACAACTGCATATTTATCATAATTCTAATAAACAGTATATTTTATACATTAAATGTTATAGGAACCGTTAATTGGTTGTAATATTTGCTTGAATCCGACTTCAGTAGATTGAAAATAACCTAGATTGTCATTACCAATCATTTGTTCTTTATCACTTTAGTAACAGTTAATTATTTTTGTTCAGGCTAGATATTCTGGAGCGGGTTTAAATCCTGCACGGTGTCTGGGTACAGCTGTCGTTGCAAACGACTTCACTGACTTATGGGTAAGACGTTAACAATTTTTGAGCCTTTACAATATGGATATATAATGCACCATGGAAACTTATGGTTCTTAACAATTTTTTAACCACGTGATTTAATAATTATAAATTTGTATATTTAACTTTACATTCTAAATGTGGACAACATATGATTTGTGGTGGGATAGTTTTATACATTTATGAGAAATATATTAAATGTTTTGTTTAGCAATTGCTAACCTTTGGTGTCATTGATGGGAATGTATATCTCTAAGTAACATACGTTGATTATTGTGCAATTTAACCAATAATTTTATAGTTGAAATCACTAGTCAATTGAAGCTAGTCCACCATGGAAAGCCTGGAAACACTGAACGGCCGTTTCGTCCTATTGTGGAACTCCTAAGCAGTGCGCATCCATGATCCCGCCTAGAGAGATTCGAACCCAGATTCTATAAAATTACTGAGATCTCCACAAAACCCCTTCTGTTAACCAATAAGCTAAATATATGTAATATATATTAAGTGAAATTATTATCGTATAATAATGAAATCTGAAAATTAATGACTATCTATTATAGAGAACTATAAGTAATGATTGCTAAAGAGAACTAGATTATGACAAAACCATATATATTTACTGCAATCTGATTTCAGTTGATATAGTAACTAAGTTTAGTAAGAACAGGGTACTAATTAACTTTGAATTAAATATATATGTTATCCCCGAACTTACCAGAAAAAGTGAACTGATTCATACAAATGACCATACAGAATAAAAGGTTTTTTCCCATGAAATTTATGCTACTGTTATGATATGTAAATTGAAGAGAGAGTTTTTACTCACGATGAGTTATTATAGAATGAATACTAGAACACTTATTCATTTCACTTTATTTTTTCTTTGCATATCATTCTGAAATAGGTTTATCTTGTCGGTCCATTATGTGGTTCCTTAATTGCTGTAATTCTTTATGAAGTAGTCTTGTCACATGGTGTTTCTTTAGATCGATTAAAAGCTTGGTTGACTAATCCAGATTTCGATCGCAATGTGGACTATACTTCTAGAAATGAAGTATTTAGTGTAAGTTCAATAAAAATCAAGTTTAAAATGTCCTTTTTTTCAAGACTCAAAATGTTTATCGTGTTTAAAAAAGTAGACCAAATCTTACAGGAATTTGAGTATTGTATTAAGTTTGGTCAGTGATCAATCAATATATTGGTAACTCTGTACAAATCACGATGTCGTGAATGTCACTGTCACGCCTATTTAAAAGGTTAATTCTAGGAAAATATTTACGACCGATGTCCCTCCTGATAATCAGTGAAACCATTAATATAGGTACATAGAATGTCAGAGAAAATGGGAGAAATTTGAAGGGACAATTAAATAGCTTTGCAAATGTGCAGATACAACATGGTGGTTCTCAGAATATGTGAAACGTATTGAACAAAAGCTCGACAGAGAAGTTTAGATTCGAGAGAGATGCTGTTATACTATGGTCATAAAGAAGAAACTGCTTTTCACACACAAGAATTTGGATTGATACTGTCCAGAGGAGCACGAATCGCAATTATACGATGGGAATCATATGGATCCAGGATCACCAAAGCATTTCTCAAAAGAAAGGAGTGGATCACAATGAATTTCGTCCAGTGCTGTGCACCCAACAATGATACCAACGACGACAAAGATAGAAAAAGTAAGGGCAGAATTCCTACAATTGAATAACATAAGGAACTCAAAACAACTGTCAGTCAACATCAAAGTCAGAATCTTCAATACAAACTTAAAGACAGCCCTATTGTACGGAGCTGAAACTTGGAAATCTACTAAAAACATCATCAAAAGAGTTCGAGTATTTATAATCCATGTTCTACACAACATACTCAATGTCCGTCGGCCAGATAACACCAGCAACAACCAACTGTGAGAGAGAACAAATCAGCTTCCATTCAGAAAGGAAATTCGAAAAGACTCTGCAGGTGGGTTGAAAATCATCAAACTGCATCACGACGCAATCCATAACTTGGAATCCTGAACGGAAGAAAAAAGAGGATGACCAAATAACATAGTGAGTCGGGAATCGGAAGCTGACATCGAAAGAATGAATTGCAACTGGAAACAGTCAATCAGTCACCTACAACGTAGGACCAGTCAAATATATGCGTCGTTTCAAGTAGCCATACCCTATTAGCTAAACAAGATCAGATAAATCGGGAAACCATTTGTGATGTGGCTTGTTGACCAAGTACATATTCATGTAATCAGATTGTGTATAAGGATATAATACAGGAAGAAAGAATTAGTTCGTAGAAAGGAAGGTATAAGGCAATTTTAATCTCAAGGTTTAAGGGAAGACAAAGAGTGTATACACCTACGCCATTATGATCAATTCTGAGCCATATCACCAAGAATCACCAACCATTGGTTACGATAGTCACGCGGACCCCAGCCAAGTAGTCTGCATCTACCAAAATGCCTCAGACTAAAAGCTAGTGACTTCAAGAACTGATGTCACGCTTTGGTTTAACCGCCCCTAACTTTCTTTCAACCATCCCCAATAATCTTCAGCGTTGCGCGTCGTGGTAATCGGTGTTCAGTCATACGTACCACGTGGCCCAAGCATCTCAGCTGATGAAGATTCACAACCTCATCAACTGATTTACCATCATCCCCTAATACCCTGCATCTAACCCCACTGTTACTTACCCGGTGATCCCAGCAGATGCGAGCAATATTTCTAAGATATCTTTGATCAAATACTAGTAGCTTACGAGTATCTTCTACCCTAAATGGCCACGTTTCGCAGCCGTAAAGTAGAACAGAGCGAAATGCTGCACAGTATACTCGTCTCTTAATTGATAGACGGATATCTTGTCTTCGCCATAGGTGATGTAAGTTGGCAAAAGCCAGACGAGCTTTCTGAATCCGTGCTGAGATTTCGTCAGACACCAACCCATTAGGGCTGATCAGACTTCCAAGACAAGTGAAGTTGTTGACGCGTTCGATTGCTTCACTCCCTATCCTTAGTTCAGGTGTTGATGCAGGCCAGTGTTGGAGTAAAAATTTACATTTAGAAGGGGAGAAATGCATTCCAAACATCCTTGCATTGTTACTCAGTGCAAACAGAAGATTCTGCATTTTATCAGCGTCTACACCAAACAGGACTATTTCATCTGCGTATTCTAAGTCGACAAGTAGACCTCCTGGTAGGAGATCAATTCCTGAAAATTCAATCGATGAGAGTGTTATTTCCAGCAATAGGTCTATAATGAAGTTAAATAAGAATGGGGATAGTGGACAGCCTTGCCGGACACCTTTTGAGGTTGTAAAATCAGATGACAGTTGGCCATAAGCTCTCACTCGACTGATAGTGTTCGGGTAAAGAGCCTTCACAAGGTTTATGTACTTCTGAGGTACACCTTTCAGTGACAGACACTGCCACAGAGTCAAATGCTGCCTTTAAGTCAAGAAAAACTATCATTAACGGGCGCTGATAAACATGTCTGTGCTCTAAAACCTGACGAATAGGGAATATGTGGTCAATGCAGCCACGACCAGGTCTTGAGCCAGCTTGATTTTTTTGTGTTTGAAGTTCACGAGTCTTTGTTAGGCGTCCGATAATTTTTGAGACTAGTATTTTAGATAGAATATTAATTAAACTAATCCCCCTATGGTTATTAAAAGATGATTTTGATCCTTTGTTATATAATAGGACGATCAGTGATTAAGATCAGTCAGATAGGATTATGTCCAGTCCCCAGAATTTAGCTAAAATTTTAGTCAACCTAATAGGTAAAATTGGACCACCATCCTTAAAGACCACTAGAGAACTCTGGAAATAACTGGGAAGAAACAACCAGGAAAGGGTTGGTTGGCAAGCCCTGTTTGGCGGCCTATGTTTTTTCACAAGGAGTAACAGGAGCAAGTATATATTTGTCTGAAGGTTAAGCCCTCACCGCGATACAGAATATTTGGATTCGACCGATGACGTTATCTTGAGCATGTACTTACTTACTTACTTACTTACTTACTTACTTACGTCTGTTACTCCTCGTGGAGGAGCATAGGCCACACACACATGAGCATGTACTTTTTAGTTATTGAGGAATCTCTTCAAAGCTATTCATGAACGTTATATATCGATCGTCCTGCTAACCGTTATTATCGTAATTACTAACGGTGTATAATTTTATCATACAATATGAATTGTTGTAACAGTTTATTTCAGCACAGCACAAACCAAACGATTGACGAGCGCACTATGTGTAAGATGAGTTTACTAAATTATTAAGTAACGCGAATGAGAATGAAATAATGGATTTTAACAAGCACATATATATAGGCATGAGAATGAAATATCAGTCGGTTTCAGTAACTGACATTCAAGCGAGTAAGTGAAGTAGGTACGAGAGCTGTAACATGTGATCACTCATACGCGCTCATGTAAGCATGGAAATACAAAACATTGAGATACAGGAAAGTTATTACTGTCACAAAGAACACCACCTGTCAGTTGCATCAATTCATAAAATAGTTTAATCATAGAAAAATATGCAAAGCCGAGCGGTGAGGGTAAAATATAGATCTCTTCCAAGATAAAACAGCTGTCCAGCGCTTGAAGATTTTCAGTGGTTGTCTTACGAACATTGGTCAGTGATGTTGTGTAGATAATTAAAATAGACTTATTTTGTAATTAGTTTTCTCCATTATTTGCATTTTTCATCAGTTCTCATAATTTGCACAATTACCATTATTGACTGTAAAATTGTTGTTCAAAAAACATGACCTTCGATCTTCCGTTTCGTTTTCAACCCCCCCTCTTAGCTTGACACATTGATTCTTGTTCACAAATATTCTGCTGCACATATATGCTTCTTTTTACAATTATCCGCTGTTACAGAACTATAATTATAATGCACAATAATAATCCGAATTGAGACAAAGCACATTGAATTTTTTGAAATTATTTCATACAGTCGAAACTGAGTTAGTTATCGATTGAGTAAGCTACGTTGAGCTTCATTGACGTAGTTTGTTGCATTATGTTCGTCATCAAGCTCATCATTTCAGTGGTTCCGTATCTAAATCTTCATCAGAAGGCTGCGTTTGAATCACGTCGGGCTCACCAGATAATAATGATGAACTAAAATATGTCAATTCTAAAAATAATGACAGTTATTTCGAAAGAAAATTAGTGGGTTAATATACCAAATATAAATTATGCACACAAGAAAAATAAACTGGACGTTACTCAAATTGTCAGGAATAGGCTTGGTTGAGTTTCTTTTGGTCTTTTAATCCACAATTATAGGTAGTTATTAATTCCACCAATGATTGCTATAATTCGAGATGTGCATACAGATAAAGCATGTAATGAGGTTATCACTGTGATCTATAAACATAGCAAATAATTTAGAGTTCTGCTATCGTAACAGCGGATAATTGAAAAAAAAGCATATGTGTGCAGCAGAATATTTGTGAACAAGAATCAATGTGTCGTGCTATGGGGGGGTTGAAAACGAAACGGAAGATCAAACGTTATGTTTTTTGAACAACAATTTTACAGTCAATAATGGTAATTGTGCAATTTATGAGAATTAATGAAAAATGCAAATAATGGAGAAAAGTAATGACAAAATAATCCTACTTTAACGATCCCCACAACATAAACTGTTAAAAGTTCGAGTTATCAAGTTATTTTCTCCTCCCGATTAAAGATTTAGTTACTTTGAGCATTTAAATTTAATTTGATCTATAAAACTAATCTTTTAGGCTCTCAAGATGACTTGCTGTAAATTATACATGATGTCACAAAAGATCTATCGTTTAATTAGCAGTAGATGTCCGTCCAAAAGAAACTGTTAGTTAGTGGGTTTAAAAAATCACGTAAATTCAAGGATACTCGATGTTTGTTTTCCCCACTTAAAGATACCCCACAAGTGAGCCACTTTAATCTGTCCAATGGTCGAACCTTAAATAAGAAAATTATGGAGAATAAAAAATAAAGATGTACTGGCTGTCGTTTTTGAAGGATGGTTAACTCATGATACTACTTAAATCATATCTGAGGTTACTAACTGTCAGCTGTCACATACATAAGTGTATTTTGAATTGTTTTCATAATAATGACTCAAGTATCACTGTTTATTATGTCAACAGTAAGTTTCTGATGTAGTATAGATAATTTTAAAAATGAATTTTTGATTGCTTTTTTTCAGGATTAAGAATGAATGTAAAATCTTATCATCCACTGGCCAACTATAAAGATATTTGTAAATAATAATAGAAGCGATTTTCATGTAAACACTTTCACAAACTAAATAAAGTAGTCATATTCTACGTTCAAAAATGTTACACGTGCACAGGTATTAGTTAATTTAAAATAAAAGAGA
Organism: Schistosoma mansoni; assembly: GCF_000237925.1. NCBI lineage: Eukaryota > Metazoa > Platyhelminthes > Trematoda > Strigeidida > Schistosomatidae > Schistosoma > Schistosoma mansoni. The sequence goes on from NC_031496.1 coordinate 27,375,728, forward strand.
TAAATAAACGTAAATATTATCATTTTTGTTCATTTTATTGATAAATATTCTACCACATATTATTTCGCACTTAGTGTTTGTTAAATCCGTTTGTCAAGTGATAACATATTGTTGGTGTCATCAAAGAAATTAAGTTTCCGGCATAAGTTACAGGATTGTTAACTGGTGCCGGAAATAAAGAAACCATGACCCTGGTTTACTTTTGAGTATTTACAGGAGCAAAATCATTTGTTTCTCTGATTGTTAAGGTGGATAATTTTGAGATCCTCCTTAATTTAGTAAAACTTCAGTCACTAATTGCTTGCTCCCGAATACTATTGGTTATTGCGCTTGAAGTAACAATTTGGACCATTACGTATCATGTTAAATTACTTTGCATAAAGCCTTGATGCAAACCCTATCTGTAATAGGGTATTTAACGTGTTATTGATCAAAGGTTTTATCAGGGTAATTATATGATGCAGCAAAGTCGTAGTGGCCTATATAGACTCCTTATAATGCCGACGTAAATATATACATGATATTCAAATTAGTCATTGTCAAATATTCACTTTTAAACCTGGGTGTATACGTACGTATCTGTTTTTCTACAAGCTAATTAGCCGCCTATGTGCTTGCCTTCGTTTAATTTGTTCTTTATATTATGCGAAAGATCGATAACGCTTGACTGGCATTTATGAGATAACACTATGATTTTCTGTTCATTTTTATTGTCTGCCTGCTTGCACATGAATGTCTACAGTAAAATTCTCCCACTATATTTCATATTTGGCTTTCCTTACCAGTGTTGAACATTAGGGTTGGCCTAAGTATGATGTGTGAAATGAAACTGAGAATTATATTTCATGGGTCACTCATCATCGTCATTATTGGAGTCAACTTAAGCTATTTAATAGCAGATCTAGAAGACTGACCAGGGTTAAAGTAGAATTGAGTCATTTTTAATGCATTAATAGGACTCATCTAGAGACGTGTGGAAGAAGGCACCAATATGTTGTAAATATATCAAAAAACGCGTCTTAAGTGGAGGATTAGGAGTCAGTAGAAATTTCTAGGACGTCCTTGGGTAAAGGTCGGCCAAAGTGTAGTGTTGTGTCATAATTACAACCCAATTCCCAAACCTTTGTTGACGTTAGCTATTGCGTTTGTAGACAGTGTAACTGTTATCATAGGAGATAATTTTATTTGTTTGACTTTCTTCGGGAAACTCCTGTCACTTTAGTTGGAACGTGAGTATTATCACTGATTTTTAGTGTTCAATAAGATTATGATATCTGGCATTTTCTAGTATTTTTCCGTTCAGTTAGTAGGCGAATATTGCATATATGAGTGCAGTTTTCACTGGAATTTTCAATTTAACCGTCTAAAGCTATCCACGTGTGTCTTTTGTAATCACAACACTGCATCCCAATTTGTCAGATAAAAAACAAATAAAACAAAAGATGGTGTTCTAAATGGAACCCTAAATAGAAGTTATGCTCTTATATGAAGTATTCCCTCACCAAATGAACGGGAAATTGGTAGATACTGCCCAGATATTGAACACTGAGAAGCGGATGAGGTACAAATTCACGGACGATTCCTATCCTGGATTCGTAATTGTTTAGCTGTTATACTCACATCCATTTATTACTACTTTACTTATTTTTGCAGCACTTGGTTCAGAATACAAAATACGGTACTGTCGAGTTTGCCCACTACTTTCTAACTTGAACATTAGTCTTATGTACCGGTAGTCGATTCCATTATAGGAGGTCGAGGTTGATGCCGGTGATCTTGATTATATATATATATATATGACCTAGTATATACTCTGTCGACTTAACGCATTTGGAGCAATGATGTTGTAGGATCCTCCATAGGAGTTTCGAGTGATTGTTCAGGATATAATTAACTAGGTCATAGATGATAAATTACAAAGGGAAGTTATGAAATGCCTCGATAAGTTACAGTGGCTTATTTAGTGATCAATCTAAAGAAACTACCTGCGGATGTATTAAAAACCCCGTATATATCAGGCAGAACAAGTCGATGAAAGGGATAGCGAATCTCTGTCCGGCTGCTTATAGACAGAATCTACAAGTAAAGAGTGGAGTACTTGTCAGCTGGTGATTCAAATTATCTTCTTTCGCTTTCAAAGCCTTCACTAGGACTGAAAATACGGTGGATATTCGGTATCTGAAATCTCTGTGATATGTCGCATATAGGTTGTCTGGCGTAATTTCCCGATGTCCGCGTTTTAGGGTCTCCCGCTGATATATAAAAGTCTGATAAACCTGCACAGAACATAAGTTACTTTTTTCGTTTCATTAGAATAGGATATGTTCTAAGCTAAAAGTAAAGCTGTATGCTTTCAGGTTGAGGAATTATTGTATTTTTGATTTCTTCAAATGTCTGGGTAATACTTTTGATTGATCAGTCATTATTATACTTGATAATGCTTAGCAGACTGCCCAATGTCCAGTGGTCAACAGAGGAAACTTCAGCTTAAAATATAGCTTATCTAGAATCCAGAAGTATTTCACAGACTTTACAATTTGGACTTCACTTCGAACGCATTCATTCTCTATGGTCTGGTAATGCTAAATAAGCCAGATATTTTTAATTCTTTGAACCGGATAGTGTGTAATCAAGAGTCACTCTCGGAAACTTAAAGATACATTTATATCAGACAGACAGAGTAATTCTACTGAATGGGCGAACAAACTAATCTAAGCAGCCAGCAGTATAAGAATATACCATGAGATTGACAAACTGTGCAACCTATCCAAACGTTCGTATAGGAACCCAAGCTTATGTGAAATAGGACTCTGCTATAAACATTTCAAGAGTACATAATTTACCGAACGTCATCAGCCTATTGACGCGTTCAAAGACATGCATAACCAGGGTACCACACATTCTATGTAAGTCTAGTTGTCTTCAGAATAATAGTATATGATTTCCTGGTAACATTGGAAGTTATCAGAAACAAGTTGGTGCAAAGTAACTAAATATTAAAGAAGAGAAACGTTATGGTCGGCAAATATCTTCAATGTGGTTTCTGAGCCTTCGAAACTCAAACATCAGTCCTGGTATTTCAAAACCATGTTGCATGTGGCATAAAACTCATTCGTGTGACTTTATAGTTGTCGGCTTCTGGAGCCTTGAAAAAAGGAAAATTTCTTCCAGCATCGACCAAGTTCATTACAAATTGTTCATGTAATGGATAGTGGTAGGATTTATAAAACATCTCCAGTGAGTGACATAAGAAACATAGAGAAGTCTATATAGGTACTTGTATGCCCTTCTGTCGTCGTGTACTAAAGTACCTGATTGGGAATACTGATGTATCACCACTGTCGCCTATCGGTTTCTCATGCCTATTTTTCAATATTCTATTATATATGCAAAAGAATCGCCAAGTTGATTCAAGGAACATCTATATGTACTGAATCTTTGTACTATTCTTCCTCTCTAATATTTAAGTTTTCTGTTATCTGTCTTGCTAACACCTATTTTCTCTTTATTTTTTAAATGACAAATTAAAATTCCCCATTCTTTTGAACATATCTATCTATGATACTCATAACACTGAATTATTTAAGCTCCACTGACATCAGAAGTAAGAGCAGCTTGCGTAACTGATGCTTTCACTATCTTGTTTGCAAGAATCGGAATAATTTGTCATAATGTTTAGCTGAAACGAACATAAAATGTCGTCGTTCTCGACTAGTTTCTCCCCTAAAACATGTCGCACCAGGATACAGCGTTTTGGTGGCAAACAAGTCCCCGAAATAAATGGTATAGCAGATTGTCAGCATGGAAAGCGACCTCATTCGTTTTATTGGACACGGTCCAAGCTAAGGGCCTTTGGTCAACTGTCTGGGTCGGATCACTTCTGAGTACGCTGTGCTATGTACCCCTTACAACAACTCTTCATATAGTTCTTGGCATTCCGATTGTCTTTCAGATTTACATTTAAATTCGTTCATTTCTGGTTTGTCTTTGAAATCGCTGAATAAAAATGCATTACGATAGAAGTGTTGTTTTAATATTGCCGTATCTCGTCCGATATCAGGAACATTTATCTATGCTACAGGGATAGTTGACCTGCTCCACAAATGTAGACCTGCCATGATGTGACTACCTAATCTATCAGTCCTTTCGTGGAAATCACATCATAATCTATACTGACCCTTTCCTGCTATGATCTTCTGCAGAATATATTTGGGCTGGAGATAGAATAATACATTTACTGTGTAAAGCAGGAGTTTAAATAGAGTGGCCATTCATGCATTACTGGGCCATGACGTCTCGATTAAGTGTTCTTGTGTTCACCACTTCTGTTATCAAACGTTCGGCTTCAAGGATCGCTTGGTTAGGAACCAATACGACTAAACTGTCGCGTAATGTACACTCTTGACATAGTTAGATAGTCATTTTAATCGCGCAATCACAAATAGTGGATCTACTCAACAACCTCATCTGTTGTGAATGTTGAAATTTGATATCTTTGGAATCAGCATTAAAGCAGGCGTAATATGTATGTGTGCATTCATATATGCTTCTTGGTTTTGAAATTGTTTCACCAAATATGATTCGCTTGTCCATACATCATAATCTCGTCAAGAAATATTTCGTTATCCTTTAAGAAGAAGGCATCGCAATATGCTCGTGACAGTACTGAAACGTTTTTAATTTTGTGTGATAGAAGTACATGTTAACTAGTATTTCCCATAACTGTCTAATTCAAACCCTACTAGCTACATATAGGCACGTACTCAAGGGAGAAAAAACTTTATCAGAATGGTTCAAAGTAATGCACTTAGAATTGAGATTATCAAGGAACAATTTACAAAGAAATCCTTGTAGTATATACATATATATCACAGATTGTTTAACCTGTATTTTGCAGATCGGCAAGATCGCAGAGTTGGTCTTCACACTAAGTAATGTCAGCAGAAATAGATATCAATTAAGTCACTGAAAAAGAACATTTAACTGTATTTTTATTCCGAACAGTGCAACATTGAAGTTGCCAAGATTGCACAACATGTATGCATAAAGTTTCCACAAGACTCACTCGTTAATAACAGAACCTGATTGCTTCAATTTCAAGTTCTGGAAATAGTGTTCCTAGATAAAGTGAACAAATCATTAATTAAGATTAAAAATAAAGGTAGACAGTTGTGATAACAAACATTATGAATGTAGTTGTTTATTCGGAGGTTCAGGGTTCTGTCGAAATAAACAGGAATGATGTGAATTCCTAGCTAACGTGCAAATAACTCAGGTGGATGAATTATTCGGCTTAGGTTCAGAAGCTTTTCAGTGACCCTTCAGTGTAGTCTTAAAACATAGGTGGTGAAAATAGCATGGGTGTCAAGGATTATAATGTCAGCAATTCAATTACACCAAACATAGTAATGTTGGACCAAGATGTGGATTATTAGATGAAATATAGTTTCTGAAAATTTACTGATGCTACACAGCGTTTATATGTGTTGAGAAAAACAAAACCGCTCAAGTAAATCTGAAGTTATGAACCCGGATTGCAACCTAACTACCAAACAAAAGGATTGAGACCACAACGTACCCGAAAACCCAGGAAAACACAACTTTTACAGTGGTTCTGTCATAATCATAAAACTAAGAGACACCTCCGACTTTCCTTTCAGTCTGCAAGTCAAAGAGAACACACTGCTCTAAGAAGAGATAAGTAGCGAGCTCAAACTTCCCATGGTGGAGCCACAAACGGTTACCCGGGTTACCCGTGGGAAAAGTACCAAGCATTAAAGTCATCCGAAACTACTTCCTGTGATGCAGAGGATATATGAATGCTGCCTGATATACCATTGTTGGGATGACCTTGCATTTTTCTTGCAAGCGACATGACAAGCTCGTGAGTCATCAAGGAGCATTTCAACAAATCAGCGGTTAATTAGAAGTTGTGTGAAGTTATGTTACTAAAATAACGAGAATGAAAAAGTCACATGTAGAGATCCTGATTGGCTGATTCATATACTGCTACTATGTTTAGCAGTATTCTAGAATTTTCGGTAAAACTCAAGGACTCTTAAATTACTATAAAATCCCCATATTTTCTGTACATAAATGAACCCTGTAGTAAAGTGCTTGCCACACACTTTGTGCCTTTTCTCTGGTCTTCAAGTCGCGCAGTAGTTCTAGCTCGGGGGTACGGAACTAGCTTAGGGAAGAGAAATAGCGTTCACAATCGGTCAGACGTAACACCATATTCCGAGTACGATTTCATCAGAGACATCCTCAAGAAATCTTCTTTCTCGGAAGAAATATCATTGTGCAAGGTGTCCGAAAAAATACGAACTCTGATTCTGCAGACTATGATATTCTAGAGTAGAAACTTATAAAGTAGTAATTGAAGCTCAAGCATACATTGAGTCAACAAACGGTGCGATCGGCCAAGAAGGACGAGGATTTCAGACCACAGCTAATGAAGATAACCTTTCCTATCATCTCGAACGGTGGCTGACACTCAAAGCATTTCGTGTTAACCGACTCTGGTTGCTTACTGAAATCCATATACATCTAGACGGGTCACATGATGCAACATTTGAGCACAAAAGACAGTTGGAACGGACTATCACACTCGTGGAGTGTCAAGAACAAATGAAAAGGTAGAAGAGACATAGACTACCACCTCTGGAAACCTTTGGGATGTAGGTGTTCTTTTCATTTACATCAGGCTCATTCAGATGAACAGGACGAGGAAGCTCACACGTTTCAAATCGAAAGCATGAACTGTCTATGGACGAATGCCGCTGGTTAGCCGGATAAGGTTGATGAAATTTGCAAACTAAGTAATGCTAATAATACTCAGCGGATAGGGACATCTGAATAATGAGTATCTTACATTGCGGACGAGACGCCAGCAATGCTTAGTGCGCCTTTGTTTCGCAACGACGGAAAAACAGGAATGTGAACAAAGTAACCCTATACCCACATCTTGCTTGGTGTCATCTCAAGTGTACACCCAAGAGATTTTCAGTCTTATGCATCTGTATGGCGCTTAGTAGTGTAGTCTATCGTATGAATTGCAGAAGATGTTGACGAGTTTTTCAGGTACACGATAGTGTCGAAAAAGGTTTCATAAGTTTCTCCTATCTACATGGTCGAATGCTTCCTTACAATCAAGTAAGTTGATGTTGATGATGCAACGGATATTCTAGTTTTACAACTGGATACCAGTAGCACCTTCTATGTTCGATCGTTCCCAGTCAGATAGAAATCAGAAGTCAGACGAGAAGAGGCAGGAAAGATATATTTGATTCGTTACCAATATATCGAGGACCTTTTCTATAAGCTGGCTAATGAAACGTAGGAGCTGTGTCCCACGCTGTGTTGAAACGTGATCTGGTGCGGATGCATGACCGAAAGCCTTCAGCTAAACAAGTCCACTTAAACAACGTGGTCAGCATCCAATGTCGAACACTTAATGAGCTATTGATTTTGGGGAATTATTTACAGCTACAATGTAAAAAAATGAGTTCCATTCAGCTGGTCATTCAACGATGATCCATTGTTTTCTAATTTGCTCAGATCTCCTTTCTTTGGTATCTTGATGAGGTATTCACCTTTCTAGTCCGTCTGTTCCTCTTCTCCCTCCCAAATCTCACTGAATAGAACGTGAAGAATCTTTAAAGTCACTTTTAAATCTGACTCCAGTGCTTCAGCTGGTATATTGTCAGGTGCTGCTGCTTTCCTACTCCTGATTTGTCTGATAGCCACCCTGATTTATTCAACCGTTGGTTAAGTGAAAAATATAGGAATACTTTTTTGTGATGCTTTGGTGTCCGGTGGATTCAATGGAGCTGGTCTATTTATGAGTTTCTCATAGTGTTCTACTCACCATTCCCGTTCTTCATGAATCTCAGTGACTGACTTGCCTTCTTGGTTATTGACCGGTCTCTTTGGTTTATCATACTTCCTTATCAGTTTCTTCGTCGTGTCATATAATTGTTTCACACTTCCTTCTCTTGCAGCTTTTTACACTTTCCTTTCTGGGTCTCACACATATTTCTGCCTGTCAGTTCTAATGATACTCTTCACTCGCTTCTTTGCTTCCATGTATTCAGCTTGTGCCTTGACTTTCTATCTAACTGCTTGGCTGTTGTTAATTGCTGTCTTGTTGTTCTTCCCTTCTTGAATCATGTCCAGGGTTTCGATGGAGATCCATTCGTTATGAGGATGCTTGTTGCGGTCCAGCTCCTCTTGGTACGTGGAAGTTAGTCCTTCTTTGGTCCATTTTCAGTTGTTCTCCAAAGTAGTTTTATCATCTATGAGTAGATCTCGTAAAGCTTGGAACCTGTTGTTGAGAGCTATCTTGAATTTGTTGATTTTTTTAGTATCTCAGAAGCAGTATCTGACCATTGCAATGTTGTTCTTCTAGTTTTCCAGTTCTTCTCTAGCTCCAGTATCATGGCACACAAGGAGGTGGGATTAAAATTGATTTATATCTTTCTTACTACAAACTAATTCTTTCCTTCTGTACTATATTCTTAAACACATACTTAAATACCCACTTAAGCCTAATCCGAACACAAAACGTAGTGGTTATTCCCAGAAACTGGAATGACAATATAGGAAAACGAACCGTATACATACCTTTTGGTCTTTACAAGTAGTCAAATTCTGGAGTTCTCTTTCGGGTGAGCCCGTTCAATCGACTCTACATGACTCCTTTAGAAGGGAACTCAACATGTTTTAAAGGACGAAGGACAGTGTTTTATTATTATTTACTGATGCTTTTTCTCTTTTATAGCTAAATATACCCAGGTTCCTACCTTGAGGCATTGTCGATCCACCATTACTAGATATGAAGGGCTGCTTAGCGAAAGCCTTTTCCATCTCGTGCAGAACTGCTTGACCCTTATGAAAACTGTATTGTAATTTGAAAAACTATGAGTCTAATTTCGGTTGTGTGCGTTACCAGCGATACTGTTTTGTGATCTAAGCTAGTTTGCCTATAATATTATCTCCCAGATATATAGCTTAGTGTTACATATGCATATTACAGATCATGTTTATATGCATCTATCCTGTATACTCTTAATTTGTATTTGGCTTTTATTCAAAATCACTTCTCCTTCACTATGTACACACGCTAAGTCTCCCATTGACTGAAGTCTTATGGATGTGTGAAGGGATATTTGTCTGCACCAAAGTCATTTTGAAGTTTGAAATAAGTTGATAGAGTCAGCATTTCGTTTTAAATTACGTTCATATCGTTATTGTGCGGTGTTTAGACTGTGTGATGTCGGTCAAGCCGTTTCTGGTGGACTGTTGGCTTTTCTGGAAACTATTTTTGTGTTTCAAGGCTTAACAACCCACCTCGTGGATGTGATCTCATAGAAGAATCGGTTACTACGGGTCTATGCTCCCGATAACCCAGTTTCCTGACTTTGGGTAATATTGGGGTTTTAACCAGTCATATGAAATTTGAGGGGATTTAGGGGTAAAACTTTCGACCAATATATATGGTGGTGATATCTCCACGGTATTGCTTTAGCGTTTTAAGACGTAATTACAATCAATGATATATATATATATATATATATATATATATATAAATTGATAAGTTCAGTACATTGCGGATTCTTAGCATCTAAACAAGCTGCACAGCGATATGCCGAAGAAGTTTATTTTCAAAGTCCACTGAATCAGGACGTATCACATTATTTGACTAAGTCTATAGTAGGTTGTGATTTCTATAAAGAACTCATTACTTGCAGAGACTCAAAGTTTTCGACTACTAGGCGCAACAATATAGTCATAGCTAACGGTCAACCTGTATTCATCACACAAATTGTCGTGGGTGGAAGGATTGGCTTTTGGGCTTTTAGTAACCCTTCTAATATCTCCACTGACCCGTTGCCCTCCATTATTATAGGTATATTTAAGTACTCTGTAGCTAGCCACGAATATACATGGATTACCATTACTGGTATACCTCGTAAGTGTATCTCTATCCTAATGCTTATTATTATGAGCTTATTATCCCCGTTTTACATACATTTTCGTCGGTAGACATTTTTCTAAGGCCATCGCACATATAATAGTTTAGTATTGTAGGTCTATAGTGTTAACGTGTTAACACGTTAGTTTTTATCCATAAATCCGATGTACATACAGGTATGGCCACGCACATCGGTTACACAAGTTCTTAGGCATGCATCCCATAGTATACATATAGGTATATTCACCTACCTGGGAATGTAGATGGTACTGCTCCCTTATCGTATTTGCGGCAACTGACTGTCTCTTACGCATTACACGCATACCACTGGTACAGAGACTTTCGCCTGTGCACATCATTGTGCACGCATAAGCATAAAAACTGTAAGGGAGGGTTGATGGTCACCTCTCCCTCGTATTCGCTACCACACCTTTTTGTTATGTCTTCGACCTGTTGGTTTAGGCCGCTATTTTTACTAACCACAAGGTAGGCATTTCAGCTTACGTTTGCTTTCTGGGTCTCAGGGCGTACCTACTTACACAACTATACAAGCTTTGACCCATGCAACTCATATATAAGCATAAACATCGGGCTGGATTCCATCAGCAACAGTTTACTATGGAAGAGGACAAACCAGCTTCCAATTGAAGGAAAAATTAAAAGACACTTGAAATGGATGGGACATACATTGCGGAAATCACCAGACTGCATCAGGAGGCAAGCTATAACTTGGAATCCTGAAGGAAAACGAAAATGAGGAAGGCCGAAGAACATACTACGTTGGGAATTGGAAGCAGACATTGATGAATGGCGACTGGAAAGGACTGTCCAGGACAGGGTTGGATGGAGAGTGCTGGTGGGTGGCCCATGCTCCTCGGTGTGGGGTAACAGATAAAAGTAAGTACATCGGACAGCCCGCAAGGTTCGACAGCCTTGAGGTTGGGATCCCGACAGTGCTGTAAAGAGGCCCTGGGTCGGATTTTACTGAGAAAATTTCCCTCCTTATCGAGGAACTTCCTGAAAATGTTTCTTTAAAGAAATCTTCGTCAATTAAAATCCTCATTCCTAGCTTTGGATGCAATTCCGAAACTTACAGGTCGGCTTTCTGGGGACATTCTGTGGTCCAATTATGTACCAATACCTCAGTTGGCGTTTTCGACTCGCCTAGTTACTTCATATCTCTAATTGAGACCAAGCCTTTCTCTTAGTTGTAAACAACTTGTGATGAATAGTGTAGTTCGGGGAAAAAATGATTTCCTAAGAATAGCGAGTGTAAAATAATGTGAACAGTGTTATTGTCACCTATTCTGAGTCCTATCATCCATACAGCTGTTGTTTGCTTTTTAACAAGATATTTTTGCACAATCCGGTAGTTCTTAGTCTGAAAAGTCATTCAATGTAACGCATCTGTAAGCTTACTTGAATGTTGTTACAAATATTATTAGTTAAATAGTACATCACTTAGCTAATCTATCAGTGTTACTCCCATCATATTTGGTTTTAGCTGGTGTTTTGTGGAATATCCTAATCTACTTTATCATTTTTTTATTCAACTGTTTTCAAAATTACTCAACAGTCCTTCGTTATAATGGTTATAGTATTTTTGCGTATTGAGTGAGTTTTAGGCAGCAGAAATCACTTTTCCCTTCCAAAAATCGTAGTAACAGCTTCATTTCAGCATTTTTACAAGGTTTTGAGCTAGTATTAGCATTTTTTTGGACGCATAAAGCAAAGGGTTTTTAACTATCTTTGATGTCTATACTTTTGTTTGTTTCGTGTAGCTTGCAGACAAGCCATGGAGTGCACCTCAGAACCAGATAAAGAACCAGAAAAAAAGTTGGATGAAGTATGCCAAAAGATGGATAAACTGGCAGAATTAAATGGGGATTCATCTGTAAAATCAGCAACGAAAAAGAAAAAGAAACATAAAAAGAAGACTGGAAAATGCACAAGTATGTATAACATATTGTTAATCAATTCCCTCTTGAAGATGGTGACGATGAGACCGTGATGAAGGAAAATGAGACGGGAGACGCCTCAGTTAACTGTCGTGAAAACGTGTCCTCTACTGTGAAAACATCAAACAAGAAATCTAAATCGGAGAACTCAGGTGTCACACGTCAGACGGATCCTCCTTCTATTCCTGTTTGTCAGTTGTATCCTAAAGGAGACTACCCAGTTGGTGAGATTATTAATTATGAGCCCGACTCTGATTGGTTAGTTTATATGTTGAGTTTTTTCTTCATATTTTAAAGTCTATTTATATTTTATCTGTAAACGCATGATATATATATATTTTTTTTCAGTACGACTTCAGTATTCTCCTGAAGTAGATAGTTACCGAACGTCTCATTAGTGTCATATCTTTGATCTAATGTGTTGACCATTTCCAGTGTATTTCTAAAGGTTTGTGTTTTTGCTCTAGTTCACCAATATTCATTCTCCCTGTCCTAGTAAATTAACCTCTCAGTAGTTCAACTACGTTTTTCGAACATTTCATGTAGCTTAGGAAGTGATCATGCTCGGAAGGTACATAGATAAATATGGTATATTATAAAGGAGAAATGTGTGGTCGATCGTACTTTTTGTTGCTTAAATTATTGTGGACTGATGGAATGATGAATGGTCACAAATATAGAAGTATTCAGATCGAATCGGCCGATCATAGACAATAAACTCATAGTAGGCGGCGTCGTAATTGAACGGGTTTACTAATCTTCAGGTCCGGTTAGTTGTTATTCGACGAAATGTTGAGATGGTTTAAGAAAGCTCGTCTGACTTTTGTCAGCTTTCCTTTTCTCCGATAAAAAGATTAGTCTACTGTACAGCGGTTCTCTGTTTTGCTTTATGAGTATAAACTGTGGTGCCCAAAAGCAGAGAACATTCGTAAGTTGTTATTTTTGGGTCATAGCTGTCTTTGAAGTGTTACTTATGTATCATTTAAAAATGGAGTGGGGAGTGCTGGGGTTAGTTGAATTTTGTCCATAGACTAAAATTAATTGGTACTTAATGCTTCTTGTAGTCGTACAGCTATCAATCGCACAACGTCAGAAGAATGCAAAGCTCGTGATAATGCTCATGTAGAGATCTATCAACAGTTTCGTGAAGGTGCAGAAGTTCATAGACAAACAAGAAACTATATTAAGAAATGGATACGTCCGGGTATTCGTCTCATTGATATGTGCGAAGAACTTGAACGCACTAGCCGTGCACTCATTTTAGAACGCGGATTGAATGCAGGCTTAGCTTTTCCTACTGGTTGTTCAATTAATCATTGTGCAGCTCATTACACTCCCAATGGGGGTGATAATACAGTTCTAAATTATGACGATGTATGCAAAATTGATTTCGGAGTACATGTAAATGGTAAGTCAACATTGTCTTTATTAATAGGTAGTTAAAGTAAACTAAACAAGTTTTATCAATATACGGTTGTGGAGATTGTTGACCTTTGATTGAGTTCATGAACCGATCAATGGTGGTCTAACATTGATCGGTTCATGATTTCAATCTAAACAAGTTTTACTTTTAATATGGGCAGTTGTTTTTTCATATGATGAAATTTAAGTCTTTATCAGCTCGATTTTGCATATATCCACAACAAATTCTCCCTGCTTTAGTCTGGGCACCTGGGCAGTATCACAGCCCTCACACAAATCGAATGAGATTTATGAGGCGCATATTTATCTGGTGCTTCCTTGTACCAATATTTATGTGTTTAAATAAATAAAATAAATAAAACAACAAATTCTCTACTCTTAATTCAGTGCTATCGTTCCCAAGCCTTACGAGATATTACTTAGTCAATGTAGTCCAAGGTAATCACCTTGCTTGTATAAGCTTAATTTTTTGTAATCTATCGCGATTTTCTGCTTGTGTGAACATTTGGTTATTGGTTTTGGAAGGAAATATTGCTTCCTATTGATATGAAGTTGAATCATTGTATCATAGGAACCTCTTAGATTAGTATCTTGGTTCTAAAATCATGAATCAATATGTTTTATATCCATGAAAGCATAATTAAACAAATTTCTTGCCGAAGTAAGACTGTCCTTTTGTTCATTTTTTCTGGCTTTCAACTATTGATCTTGCAAATTCTTTTACACCTTATAAGTCGACCTACTACATATTATTAAAAGGACACAGTTGGAACAATGGCTTAAATGACTTTGCTCCCAACTACCGGATAGTAGGACCTAACTCTTCCTCAATTATTATGGTTTAAACCATACACTTCTTATCACTAGTCCTCACGCAAATTTTGACTGGAAAATAAGTATATGGGTGTGTACTTGATATATGAAATATTTGACTGAACTTCTTGACTTAGTACACATATAGTTTATTTATCTAAATCGGTAGTCCAGTAAATTGTATTATTGCGATAATCATGTACAGTAAAATCTCAACATGTTTCTTCGAACAAATCAAGTTGAGGGAATAAATATTTTTATCTGTTGTATAATTCATAACTGTAGTAGCTTATAATATTTTTGGTTTAATTTCAGGTCGTATTATTGATTGTGCTTTCACACTTCACTTTAATCCTAAGTTTGATACTTTGGTAGAGGCTGTTAAGGATGCAACTAATACCGGTATTAAGGTATGTTTCTGTATTGTAATATGTCCTATCAAATTTATCCATATGTATGTATAATTGGCATCTAGAGGCATTTAACCGATCATCTTATGGTAGCAGTCTGAAAGTTAAGTTGTTTTGCAATAAATAACGTGCTGGACTTCCAGTGACTAAATTAGGAATAAATCTCCTGCACATTGCACCAAAAAGATGGGGCATCTCTCATTTTGTTGGTTTGACTCAGAGCTTGTCACACAAAGTTCTACTTTTTAAATTTCCTCAAAATTACATTCTGTTATGTAGTATGTCAAAAAGTAGAATATGGGTGGAACAAAGCAAATTTTTCCGTTTTGGTGAGCGAATTTTTATTCATAGATTATTCTAATGAGTTGAAATTGTGCTAAATTATGACTGCTATGATCAGTAGAATTGTAATCTATGTTTAAGGACATCAAGTGATTGGATTAATACAAATATGCGCATTCTTCATCTCTCTGGTACTGTTGAGTATATTATTGCTGTTTTGGCGATCAAGCAAGATAAAAAAAGCGAGTAAGCGTTTTCAAGTGTAAGATTATTGTAGCCTTCGTGTTTTGTGACACATTTAAAACATGATTTATTTGGGTATACCATTGATTTGTGTTTATTGTTTTTATAAACTTAAATACCGATCAACTTATGTTTATGAATTCCTCATCTTGTGCAATCTTAGGCAGCTGGCATTGACGTACGTTTGTGTGATGTTGGGGCAGCCATTCAGGAGACTATGGAGTCCTATGAAGTAGAATTAGACGGAAACACTTACCAGGGTAACTCGCGTACTATCATGATTTTAATAAGTTATTCTTTTTAAAAAGTAATTCCAGTTTCCATAATTTTTACTGATTCAATTATTTTTTTACGAATAATATACTAAATAAAGATAAAGCATGCACTTTTTTAGTTCTCTTGCATAATAATAAATATATTTTTGTTATATTCCAATGAGTAGAAAAGTTGTATTTCTGACCTTTCGTGACTTAACGTAAGTCACTTCTTCAGGGTAAATAGATGTCGGCTATTTATTTACACTGAAGAGGTTGCTTGCATCAAGTCGCAAAACGTCAGAAATACAATTTCTTCAATCACGGATATAACAAAAATATATTTATTATTAACACTCTATCTCAATGCTCAATTTATTTGAAACTATCAAGTCCAACGTTGGTATTGATGCCTCTTGCATAATACTTTTCAAATGTAAAAAGAAGCATCATAGTATCATAGATAAAACCAATCATTTATACCTTTAGCTAGCCTGATTGATAGTGAAACTTTATAAATGTATTTTGTTGGACGATTTCGAATCTAGCAAATGAAATTTTTAATGGGTTCGAAAGAATTCGAACTACCCTAATTAATAATTTCAGTTAAATTATTACACTGGAATTTATAACACCGGTTGTGGATCACGGGAAATTCGTAAAGATGAATAGAATATCTTTTAGTTTTTGCTATCATATGACACTTTTTAAGACATTAAACTGTTTGGTTTGTCTCCTCATTCACAGTTATGACGATCAGTTGTTTATATAGATGATTTTTCTTATTATAGAAGTAACCGTAAACATTTCATTTTATTAGATTGACTGTATTTGCATGAGTCCACAAAACAATAATCAGCAACGAGAGATGTTAAAGAAAATCAAACAAGTCAATCCAAATAATTAATTTGAATATATGAATTCCTGTAATTACCTTTGTTAAATAACCTGGTTTAGATACCATAAAACCATTCTAATTCATTGTCGTAGACTCTCGTTTAATTTTAAAATTAGAAGTACAAGTCTATCGTTTTCCTACATAGTCTACATTCTTTAAGCAAGTGGTTTCTTGGGAAACTATTTTTTTCCTTTTCAATGATGACTCATCTATATATCACTTTTCAACGATATATTACTTACGTTTCAAACGTTAGTTGTTTCATTATTTTACCACTTCATTTTTTTAACATCGACGATCATGTTTATCGGATAATTTATTGAAAGTGGTGTATTGTAGAAGACTCTTCTATGAACATTATAAGTCTTATAATTGAGTAAATAACGGTACACTTTTCTTTCTGGTTTTAAGTTTGAACTCAATTCCACCGTTTTTTCAGCCAATTAGTATCAATAGTCCTTACTTAAATGTGACTAAAAACTGAATGCACAAATTAGGCATCCGATAAGTTGACTATGAATAATCTAGTCAGATGAGTTATTTGAAACATTCTTACATATTCTTTACTGATTAGTATGTTTAAACTTAAGTCATCTTTGCAACATGGTTCTTAGCTATTTTTCTCGTTTGTCCTAAATTTATCTTGAGAAGGATCTGCTTGTGTGAGTATTCCTGAATAAATATTTATCAACATAAGTGAGTACGTTTATTTACTATGGATGACTATAGAATTAGATTGATCACATCGCGATCAGCTACCGCTGGCGTGGTTGTGTACAAGACTGCCGCTCCTTTTGGAGTACCTATCTGGAGTCTGATCATGCCCTGGTCTGCGCCAATCTCACCTTACTTTTCAGTGGCCGAAGGATTGACCACCATCGATGTTAGTAAACTGGCTGCAACTTCCGTTGCAAGTAAGTATCGAGCGGAGCTAGCTTCTAGGCTAGCTACCACCCCACCGAAAAGTATAGATGAGCATTGGTTGCATCTTCACGACGCCATGAAAATGGCGAGTAAAGCCGCTTGCGGCTTCGCGAAACGTCTCGCTTACAAGCACTGGGTTTCTTCTGGCTCCTTACAACTGATGGAAGCCCGTCGGTCTACTCCGGGTGACCGTGAGTATGACCACAAACGAAGGCTGTTACGTAATGAAATTGGGCAAAGCTTGCGTAAGGACCGAGAAGCCTGGTGGTCGGAGCGTGCTAATGAGATGGAAGCAGCAGCTGCATCTGGTAACTGCCGGAAGCTCTTCCAACTCATCCGAGCCACTGGCAGCAAGAAGTCTGGTGTGAGTGAAACAATCTACGAGGATGATGGGATGCCAATCACTAACATCTCTCGACATTATGGACGATGGGCGGAATTTTTTGAAGGGCAGTTCAACTGGCCTGCTGCTCCGGCAACATCAACCAGTTTGTCCTGCCCCCCATGGCCGGTGACGACTGATCCACCAAACGAGGCGGAAGTCCGCAAGGAACTCCAACTCTTGAAACGTTACAAATCACCGGGCCCAGATGACTTACCTCCGGCTCTTTTTAAAGATGGTGGTGACTTTCTGGCTAAGGAACTGACGGTGTTGTTTGCAAAGGTTTGGGAGCAAGAAAGTGTTCCAACATCATGGAATGAGTCAATAGTCGTCCCTATCTTTAAAAAGGGTTCACGTTGTTCCTGTAACAACTATCGGGGGATAAGTCTACTTCTGATTGCGTCCAAAATATTGGCTTCTATCATTCTTCGTAGGTTGTTTAAAACCCGAGAACGATTGACTCGCGAGGAGCAGGCTGGTTTTCGTTCCGGTCGAGTATGCATTGATCACATCTTCACCCTCCGCCAAATGTTAGAACACCATCATACTTATCGCAGGCCAACAATCGTAGTGTTTCTTGATATCAGGGCTGCCTTCGATTCGTTGGACAGGACTGTTCTCTGGGATTGTCCATTGAAGAAGGGTGTGCCTGAGAAGTTTATTAACATCTTAATGGCCCTGTATACGAACACCTCAGGCAGAGTGAGGGCATACAACCACCTTTCTCCCTTGTTCCATTCGAGCAGTGGGGTTAGGCAGGGTTGCCCGATCTCACCATTCCTCTTCAACTTTGCCATCGACGACATCCTGGAAACAGCTCTGATGGATGTAAGTAATGGCGGTGTGGATCTGCTGCCTGGAGAACGACTTCTCGACCTTGAGTATGCGGATGATATTGTCTTACTGTGCGATAATGCCCAAGGCATGCAATCAGCACTTAATCAGTTGGCAATCGGTGTCCGCAGGTACGGCATGTGCTTTGCACCCTCCAAGTGCAAGGTACTCCTACAAGACTGGCAGGATTCTCATCCTGTACTCACCCTGGATGGTGAGGAGATTGAAGTAGTTGAGAAGTTCGTGCATCTAGGTAGCTATATAAGTGCTGGTGGGGGCGTGAGTGATGAGATCGATGCACGTATAATGAAAGCCAGAGCGGCTTATGCCAATCTGGGCCATCTTTGGCGCCGTGGTGATGTTAGTCTGGCTGCAAAAGGTCGGATCTACAACGCGTCGGTGAGAGCAGTTATGCTCTCTGCTTGTGAAACCTGACCTCTCCGAGTTGAGGATGTTAGACGTCTCTCTGTGTTCGATCATCGTTGTCTCCGAAGGATCGCTGACATTCAGTGGCAACACCATGTTAGTAATGCAGAGGTTCGGCATCGTGTGTTCGGGCGCAGAGACGATAATTCAATTGGTGTCACCATCTTGAAACACCGACTTCGGTGGCTTGGACATGTTTTACGAATGTCGTCCCAGAGACTTCCACGTCGTGCATTATTTGCCGACTCTGGGACTGGTTGGAGAAAGCGGAGAGGAGGTCAGTGTATGACATGGTGTCGTGACATGAAAGAAAGCTGTAAAGGGCTAGCTTCTGTTGGTCCTTCACGACTCCCTGGCTGGGGTCCGAGAGATGGTGCAACACAGTGGCTAGAGACGTTATCAGATATGGCTCAAAATAGAAGCCAGTGGCGATCCTGCTGTAACCTTCTTCTAATTTCTTCATAAAGAGTGGCTATAACTTTCCTAACTGAGAGAGCTTTTCTGGTTGTACATTTCAGTTCCCCCCATCATTACTCTCCTTCTTTCTTTTTTCCTTCCTTTATATATACGCATCTTCCTTCTCCCATTCTCATTATTTTGTGTGGCGCATATGTATCCGGTGCCCTTTGTACCAATATATATGTGATTAAATAAATAAATAAGTAAAATGCCATAAGGTTTCTTATTTTTTTCCCCAATCTAATTGGTTGTTGTTTATAGTTTTATTATGTTAGTTGTTTGTTTATGTTATTCTTTTTTCTACATGCAATTATACTAACATATGATAATTAGTATAATAAATCACACTATTATATGTAATATTAATGCAGTGAAACCTATACGTAATTTGAATGGTCATTCTTTGGGGCCATACCAAATTCATGCGGGAAAAACTGTGCCAATCGTACGCGGAGGAGAGCAAACTCGTATGGAGGTATGTCCATTGATTATTTGTGTAATTCTTACGTTATTTCGTTCTCAAAATAAAATGTTAGTGTAATATGCCTTTTTTGTTACATTTTTTTAAAGGAAAATGAATATTATGCAATCGAAACGTTTGGTAGTACAGGAAAAGGTTATGTTATTGATGGAGATGAAGTTTCGCACTATATGAAGAATTTCGACGTTGGACATGTTCCTCTCAGGTATTTTTTTAAACCCTGTAATAATTCACTAAACCACATTTTTTCTAATTGTACGGTTCTTAGTTTATCAGGTTTTTTGTCGATCTAACGCTGTTATTAACTCAGTTTAAAAGAAATCGATTACTTTTTGACAACATAAAATAGTACATGAAAGGTTTTATATCAACTGTTAGTTCCACTTCCATCTCTTTGTGGCTTCACGTCAATATTTTCACCGTATCGATGGCTTTGTAATTCATCTTGTCTTATTTTTTCCTTCCTACGATTATTTCGCCAGTTATATTCTGTTAACTTCAGTGACTCAAAGCTGTATTTCTTAGGTTTATATTCAAATGTAGTTCTACGAAGTATCGAGTTTGTATAACTTCATATCTACCGGTATAAAATGTACTTAGGGTTCTAAGCAGATAAGCAAGAGCAAAATTTATTTGTTAGTACGATTATTCAGTCTTGAATTCATTATCTTCATATTTCAAGGTGTGAAATGTTATCCTATTTAGAACAGCTAAAACAGACGCTTATTTCTCTTGTTTTTGATTTACTATTCATTCATATCGTAGACTATTTTCTATCCCATAACCCGTTTTACTTTCCCCTCTCAGCCATAATAGAACATGTTTACTATCTATAGCCGAATCTTCCAAGCATGAAAATCATTTGAAATAAAAAGTATAGTTAAACTCCATAATTGTAGTACATTTACTGATCCTTTTTAAAATGGTATGTTCTACGTTCAGAAACTGAAGTAAACAGTTGTTCTTTTGTTTCAAATCTTTGAAGTTTATAACACTTCTAAATTTCTTTTTTTTATTGTGCAGGTTGGCCAAATCGAAACAACTGTTGAATGTAATAGATCGTAATTTCAGTACTCTTGCATTTTGTCGCCGTTGGTTAGACCGTTTAGGTGAGACAAAATATCTTATGGCCCTAAAGAACCTATGTGACGTGGGAATAGTAAATCCATATCCCCCTCTGTGTGACCAACGTGGCTGCTATACTGCTCAATGGGAGCACACGATTTTGCTAAGACCAACATGTAAAGAAGTTGTTTCTCGTGGAGAGGATTACTAAGTAACTTCCAAGTTTTCCATTCAGGATCCACTGTAGACGTTATAAAATGTTTCGTTATTATGCTAATATTTGAAAGATTTATTTTTGTTTGAACATGTATCCAGGATACCGTTTGATGGAGTGTTCCACTATATGTCTCAGTCATTATTGTTTTAATTGACTTTCCAGCTCTAACAATCCTTCTTAAGGCTCTCTGCTTATCAATCTTTATTTTGACCTCAATATCTGTGCGTTTATATCTATATTGTGAACTTTCACGTTTTTATAGTAACAACCAGGTTTTGTAAATGAAGTCACATTTTAATAAAGTTCAGTAATATGTGAATTCTAGTTTTCTATCTACTTATTTCCTCTATATTGCAACACGAATTTAATATGTACGTCATTTTAGTGTAGAGGATATAAAATGAGAGTGGATTTTGCTAGACATACACCTGGTAGATGTGACATGTTTTTTTAATGGGGCTTTTTAACAGTCTTCCTATTTGTAATTGTGTGTAATTTTCCGCTTGGTCAAATTATAAATTCATACGTAATTAGATTATCACTATTACGTTTGCTTGTTCCACAATATTCGTCCAGTAGACCTCTTATAGTGCTACCTACTTTCAGAGAAGAGTTACTCTTCCATTTCTAGCGGTGTAGTAAGAGACATTTCTTAAAATCCCTACTTGGTTTTCAGCAGAATGTATTTGTTTCTAAAACGGCATTTGTAAACTATGGTGAGTAGAATTTAGTATGCCAATTCATGCGAAGAATTCCGCTTTGGAAATTGGTGATTTTCGAATAGATAAGTTTGCACAATAAATGAATGATGATAAAATATCTTGATTACACAACCATTTGATTATATGTCTCCTACATCGTTTTAGTCTTTAAAATCTAGAAATACTAAATTCAAAGTAATGTTGGGCACGAAATTACATTATCTCCAATACAAATGGCAATTTATGATCTCGCCATGATCAACTATTACTTTCGCAGGATTTGATGGTTCTGTAGCGGTAAATAAATCCCCAAAATCAATAGCTCTGTATTTGTTCGACATTGGGTGCTGACTACATTAGAATCAGTGGAATCATTTAGCTGAAGGCGCTCGGTCGTGCATCCGCACCAGCTCACAAGTGGGAACGCCATACTCAAATCCTCCTGCGATCGCTAGCTACTTTAGATCAGTCACTTCTCGATACCACCCACAAGCAAACGGGTTGGTAGAACGCTTTCACCGACAACAAAGCTTCACTATCAGCTGCAAACGTTTCACAGTGGACCGACGCTCTTCCACTCGTTTTACTAGGTATTCGCAATGCAGTGCAAGCTGACATTGGGTACATTGCAGCACAACTTGTTTATGAAACGACACTCCGACGTCCAGGAAAATTCGTGGATCCTTCATCTTCTCCAATGAACATGGATCTAACTCCTACAAACGCAATTCGTCCAGTTAAACTGATGTTTTCGTTCATCCTGACTTCGTACGTCAAGACTCACATCGACGACCCTTCGAAACATCATACGAATGACCCTTCAAAGTTCTTCAGAGCGAACCTAAGTACTATACATTCGATAAGAACGGAACTAATGATGACATCAGCATCGATCGCATCGAAGCAGCATATTTAGGAGGAAATTCTATCCACGTCGATTTTCATTCTGTACAATCGAACGACATGACTCCTACACTTATAATACCTCATCCGACAGTCAACGCGCACGTTGATGCTTCGGCAGTATCTGAAAATAAACCTAAAACAACGCGTTATGGAAGAATAGTAAGATTTCCAGAACATTTAAATGACTATTGCACATATGACACTAGTTACCACTTTTCCTTATCGCAATTTTCCCTTGTATTTTATAAAAAAATGTTTAATATGTTTATACTTATGTATTTATTCAATAAAAGAACAAACAAAATTTGTTTGCTTATATGTGTATAATAATTATTTTTTCTTTATGGAAAACCCGAAGAGGTACAGCTCTTTAAAAGTCGTTTTTACGCTATCTCATGTGTGTGACATTATTTACCTCTCGTTCTACCTCTTTGTGTCTTTACGCGCGTACGAGTGTATTTTGACATGCACTTACATTTTTTTTCTTTTCTAGGACGGCTGGAAAAGACGATAAAAAGAACTATGTAGTTTACGAGGAACCAAATTTTTGATCGTACTATTTTTCTTTATTACTTTGTTGTACTTCACGGCCCCTGATAATGAGGAAAGACAACCAGATTCTGCTCAAATTCGCAAGCTATCAGTAGAGTGTTTGTCAACGACAAACTCGTTGGCTTTAAACTTCTATCTAACCTCGTCTTAGGGCAATCACTACCTCACTATGCGCGAGTGATCTATAGCGATAAATCCTCAGACTCAATAACTCACTTGACTTTCTCGGACACACTATTGACGCTCAACGTATTCTCCCTCGATGAGGCAAACTCGCGGCCATCCTGGGTCACTCAGAGTCGACCCTAGAAGTATACGACTGTAAAAACTAGGCACCGCAAATTTCACCGCTCGTTTCGACAGTGAATATCTTCGTCGCTTAGGAAAATTACCAAATTCGAATGGCCTTACTTACGCCTGTTACTCCCAATGGAGCATAGGCCGCCGACCAGCTTTCTCCAACCCACTCTATCCTGGGCCTTCTTTTCTAGTTCTGTCCAGTTCTTGTTCATTCTTCTCATATCTGTCTCTATTTCTCGGCGTAATGTGTTCGTTGGTCTTCCTCTTCTCCTTTGACCTTCAGGATTCCATGTGAGGGCTTGTCTTGCGACACAATTGGGTGACTTCCTCAAAGTGTGCCCAATCCACTTCCAGCGCTTCTTCCTGATTTCTTCCTCCGCTGGAATCTGGTTTGTTGTCTCCCACAGTAACTTGTTGCTGATAGTGTCTGGCCATCGGATCCGAAGTATTTTGCGTAGACAGCTGTTATTAAACACTTGTATCTTCTGGATGATGGCTTTCGTACTCCTCCACGTCTCCGCCTCATACAGTAGAACTGTCTTGACATTTGTGTTGAAAATTCTAACCTTGGTGTTGGTTGACAATTGTTTTGAGCTGCAGATGTTCTTCAGTTGTAAGTATGCTGCTCTTGCTTTGCCGATCCGCGTCTTCACATCTGCATCTGATCCACCGTGTTCATCGATGATGCTACCCAGATATGTAAAGGTTTCCACATCCTCCAAAGCTTCTCCGTCAAGTGTAATTCGATTGGTGCATATTGTATTGTATCGGAGAGTCTTGCTTTTCCCTTTGTTTATATTGAGACCTACTGCTGCTGAGGCTGCTGCCACACTGGTCGTTTTCTCCTGCATTTGTTGTTGCGTTTGTGATAGAAGAGCCAGATCATCCGCGAAGTCTAAATCGTCAAGCTGCATCCTGCCTGTCCACTATCCCGTACTTTCCTCCAGATGTTGACGTCTTCATGATCCAGTCGATCACCAGGAGAAAGAGAAAGGGTGAGAGTAAGCAACCTTGCCTAACACCGGTCTTTACTTCAAACGAATCGGTGAGCTGTCCTCCGTGGACGATTTGGCAGTTTAGTG
This sequence comes from Schistosoma mansoni, assembly GCF_000237925.1. Lineage (NCBI taxonomy): Eukaryota > Metazoa > Platyhelminthes > Trematoda > Strigeidida > Schistosomatidae > Schistosoma > Schistosoma mansoni. The sequence continues at coordinate 27,400,313 of NC_031496.1, forward strand.
CATCATAGGATTTCCGTATGATATTGACTATCTTCTCAGGCACGCCGTAATTTCGAAGAAGCTTCCATAGTGTCGTCCTGTCCACGCTATCAAATGCCTTCTCGTAGTCAATAAAGTTGATGTAGAGTGATGAATTCCATTCGATTGATTGTTCCATAATGATCCGTGGAGTTTCGATTTGATCTGTGCACGATCTATCCTTACGAAATCCAGCTTGTTGATCTCGAAGTTGGGCGTCCACGGAATCCTTCATTCTGTTCAACAATACTCTGTTGAAGACTTTTCCTGGTATTGAGAGGAGAGTGATGCCCCTGTAGTTATCACACTTGCTGAGATCGCCTTTCTTCGGTATTTTGATCAGAAGTCCTTCTTTCCAGTCTTTTGGTACTTGTTCTTCATCCCAAATCTTACTGAAGAGAATGTGGAGCATCTTGGCAGTTGCTGCTACATTTGCCTTCAGTGCCTCTGCCGGGATGTTGTCTGGTCCCGCTGCTTTGCCGCTCTTGATTTGTCTAATGGCCATGCTGATCTCTTCAATTAGTGGTGGGCCAACATCGATTGGGAGGTCTGTGGGTGCTGCTTCGATGTTGGGTGCGTTCAGTGGAGCTGGTCGATTCAAGAGTTCTTTGAAGTCTTCTACTCACCTGTTTCGTTGTTCTTCAATGTTGGCGATTACTTTGCCTTCCTTGCTTTTCACTGGTCTTTCTGGTTTACGGTAATTTCCAGCAAGTTTCTTTGTTGTATCATACAGTTGTCTCATGTTTCCCTCTCTTGCAGCCTTTTCCGCTGTCATCGCTAAATCTTCCACATATTTACGTTTGTCGGTTCTGATGCTCCTCTTCACTTGCTTGTTTGCCTCTGTGTATTCGGCTTGTGCCTTGGCTTTTTCCGCTCTTGTTCGGCTGATATTGATTGCTGCCTTCTTGTTCCTTCTTCCTTCAATTTTATCCAGTGTACCAACAGTGATCCATACCTTGTGATGGCGCTTCTTTTGGCCCAGAACCTCCTGACATGTTGAAACGATTGCCTCCTTGATACCTTTCCAGTTGCTCTCCATGTTCGTTCCCTTTCCATTGAGTAGATCATGAAAGGCTTGGAACCTGTTGCTGAGGGCTATGTTGAATTTGTTGAGTTTGTCAGCATCTCGAAGAAAGGCCGTATTAAACTTTTGTGATGTTGCCCGCGCCGTTGTCCAGTGCTTCTTAAGTTTTAGTTTCATCTTGGCGACCAGCAAATGATGATCGGATGCTATATCAGCTCCTCTTCTGGTTCTCACATCCTGCATCGTCCTCCTGAACTTTTTGTTGATGCAGATATGGTCGATTTGATTCTGTGTAGTGTGATCCGGTGAAATCCAAGTGGCTTTGTGTATGTTTTTGTGTGAGAATATGGTGCCCCCTATGACCAGTTTATTGAAGGCATATAGGTTTTCAAATCTTTCACCATTTTCGTTCCTTTTTCCCATTCCATGTCGTCCCATGACGTCTTCGTATCCAGTGTTGTCCATTCCAACCTTGGCATTGAAATCTCCCATCAGAATGGTCAGGTCTCTGGTTGGGCACTTCTCGAAGATCGACTGCAGCCTATCGTAGAATTGGTCTTTAGCGTCTTCATCGTAGTCGTTGGTAGGCGCATAGCATTGGATGACGTTCATTGTAATGCCCTCTCTCTTTGTTTTGAAGGAGGCTTTGATGATCCTTGGTTCATGAGATTCCCATCCAATAAGTGCATTTTGTGCTTTTCTGGACAGCATCAATGCAACTCCTTGTGTATGTGGGGCATTTTCTTCTTCATGACCGAAGTATAACAGAAGTTCTCCTGAAGATAGTCGTTGTTGTCCGACCTGCGTCCAATGTGTCTCACTGATTCCAAGCACCTCCAGGTTGTATTTTCTCATTTCTGCAGCAATTTGGAAGACTCTTTCTGTCTCTCACATTGTCCGGACATTCCATGTACCTATAAAAATTGTCACTGTGGTTGTAAGAAGGTGCATCGGCCTTATGACTTCCGAAGGAACTCGGCTTTCATCATGAGATGTAATTATTCCTTCTACTCCCAGGACAGAGTTTAAATGGTTTGAATGATTTTTTTCTGGTTAGCGTTTTTTAGCGAGTTGATTTTCTACGGGATGGGGTCGCTAACCCCATGCCCAACCCTCCTCCTTTACCCGGGCTTGGGACCGGCAGTAACCCCCAGAGGAGCTACAGGCGGAGTTATAGTTAGAGAGTAGGTTACTATAAACTAGGTGTTGAATCATTAAAAAGAACCATGCAACTTTAATTATGTGTAACAAGTTGTGTGGTAATCTAAAGAATGATGATAAACAATTTTGTGAAGATAGTTATTCGGTGAGCAGTGTGACTGTTGATTGCCTATAGTATGATGAATATATAGAATGTGAAGACGGATACATTGAAGAAGGTGTAGCAGAGAATAATGGCTTAGTAATAATGGTGCGTAGAATGATAGGATGTGGTAAATAGTAACATGAATATTGTCTGTTGTCTATTGTTGAAGGCATGCCGAAAATGGATTTAATGGTTTGTGTAACTGTGTTGCTTTCCAAGACTATTTACCTGGGACTCAAACGTATGGAAATAACAGTTGATATTTATTGAGCATTATAGTTTCCTAGTTGGTAATATGGAATAACGCTGATGTGAATTTTGTTTTTGTCAATGTGAGCACATTGATTGTTATTAGTCTTTTGGTTATTGATTAGTTTCTAGTTTGTAGAATATCTCGTGTGAATGTAAACCTTTTGTGATGTCAAACTTGTATGAGAGGCTTCATTGTTGTCAGAAGCGTCCGTACAGTCCAATACTGCTAGTCATTTCCATTGATGGGTGGTTGTAATGTGTTGTACTGTCACTGTGATTGTAATCTGTGAATAAGACCAATAATTTATTTTCCTTGAAGTATGTAATGTTCATCAAAATGTTAATGATTTTTAATTTCGTAAATTAGAGATTTAAGGTAGAATAAATGTACAATTTGATTTTGATTTTATCACAGAAAATGGTATATGTCGTCCCACTGAACGATATTCATCAAATGAATATAATGTGGCCTATTCCTGACTATATTCCAGACTATACAGCTCAAGTAAATTATTGTTTTGAACTGGATTGATCAGTTATACACAAATGCAGATTCATTGTTCTTTCTATTTTTTCACTATATTGTTTCCAAATGTTGACGTGTGTGGATCAGTTTTTACGTTTACTTATAATGAGGAATGATTTGTACCAATAGTTTAAACATTTGTATTTTCTACTGATAAATGTTTTTGATGTGATGGAAGATGTGCGTTAAGTGCTGAACTAAGTGGTATTCAAAATGTTTTAGTTGTAGCTGAATAGTTTTTTCATTTATTGCCATTACCATTTATAACCATGACATCGTATATTGAGACGTTGTTTTAATGTCTCCCATTCTGCTTAGTCCAGTTTTAGATTTACTCTTTACATAGTATGTGCTAAACATTTTTATGTGTTCATAGTATTGCTTAATTAACCTGAATCTATTTTCTATTTTAGAGGTTTTGTCCTCAATTTGTAGGGGACATTATACGTGTTTTTAGATTATAACTATCGTAAGCGTCCGCGACATACGCAATTCGTGTTATTTAAGAATAGGTATCTGATTGTTCGCTTTATTTTCAGTGTCATGACCGTACCTCTTTCTACTGTAATAATAGATGATCACTAAGTGTTTTATTGAATATATGTTTTATTTTTGGAAGAGATTTGTGTTTTGAGTAATCCTTTTTGATATTTGTCCACCATATCTCGTTATTGTTTGTGTTTATAATAGTTATTACATATTAGTATCGTCAAATACACTGACAGTACGCCTATGCCTAAAAATTCTAGTTAAAATTTATTCATGAGTATCAGTAACTTGGAAACACTAATCCTAAGGAACAGTTTTGCTCAACCTAAATGTTGTACATATTCAAGATAACGAGAGTAAAGATTTGAGCACAATAGTATGAATTCGTTTTATTCCGCTGAGTTCTCATCAGCTGCTTAAAATCTGTAATATTTAAAAATGGGTTCAAAATACATGTATGATAGAGTTTAGTTGAAAGTCTCTATAATCACATATCAGTATAATATAGGAAAGGTGTAAATAAATTCAATAGACTAAACAAAATATTGTAAGTTTATATCTTATTTCAAAGATCATTCTATAACGTTGATAGCGACAAAATCCCAAAGGGTTAGATGCAAGTGGTCGTCAATGAGAGCCAAACGAAATAAAATGAATTCTGGCTATTCTGTTCAAATCTTTATGTTTACTCCCTTCAAGGTTACAAGAGGAACAATATGTAATACAGACGTAATCGTTTATCATCATGAAGGTCGTTTTCCTAATTAATTGATATGAGGTAGATAATGACTGTATATGAAGTTGCTTTCATGCGTTGTTTTGATACATCTTTCTAATATAGTAAGTATCAGTCTATGATGAAAGTTTTCTGTTAAATTTATCTGCTTACCACAAACATATCATTTTATTATTTAAATATGATTTTCATCACATACTTAGCTGTGGTGTAGAGAATAAGGCTTTTGACTTTTAGCCATTAAGTTCCGTGTTCGAGACCTGCCTCACTCACTTTGGTTGGGGCAACCGGCTTGTATTATCAGCCCTCACACACAGAGTGTGGTTCATATTCCAAGCACCTACAGAATGCGTTAATTTGTAATTAAATATACTGACGTCTTATTTCTAACCACTGCGAACCAAAAAGCACTGAACACGCATTACATCCTAGCTCTTTACTTCTTGATAGTTTGCACTTACGGTCAAATACAGAATGTAATCTAACTCTTGTCTGATGGTGATTGCTCTGCTTTCAGGTTATTGTGTTGGTACTCATTGATTCACACTTCCGATTTACTACATTTCACATGGTTTCATTATTATCGACTGGAAGATTTAATGATAAGTCATAGCCAATGGGATGTAATTTTATTGATCTATATCGTAAATTGAAGTAAGTGAAAAATGTAGAACACTGAGTCTTGTCCCGATAATTTGAAATATATCATTGTCTACTAGAGACTTGAAAATCTTCGGCATAATTTCGTATGCAGTCATTCTAGGTTACTGCTAAATAGACATAAATTGGGACTTAATAGCTTCTTGATGTCTCTTGGTTTTAAATAGCTTCTCACCTGATATCAGCCGTAGATAAGGCCTATCCTCAGATGGAATAGGTTTTTGAAATTTTTTAATTTTCATTTCAATTACTTGAGTGATTTTTCAACTCACATGTTTACAGGCCACTAGTTATGTGACTTATTTACTTGGTCATGAAAGTCGTGGAAGTTTACTGAGTTTATTCAAAAATGCAAGCTGGGTTAATCAACTAACATGTGATGTTAATAGACAAGAAGCTGGGATTTGTTATCTGAATGTGTTCGTTCATTTAACTTTGAAAGGACTTGGTGAGTTAATTGCTGGTTAGATTTCTTATTTCCTAACGTTATTGCTCATAACTGTATATGGTTTAGACAAATTATATGTCTAAATATATCATCTGGTTAATTTCTTGAAACTTTATTTTTTGTAGAGAAAATCAATGAAATTATAACAAATATATATCAATACATTAACATGCTTCGCTCTGATGAACCAAAAAGGTGGATATTTGATGAAATACAGGTAGGGTTTTGATTTTTCTTCGACCATTTCGAACTTTGGCTAGACAATGTGAGAGTTTGATGAAAATTAACAGTTGTGTTGTATCTGTGGATTATGTCCAACAACACAAACATATATGCGCATCGGTTTAAGTTTACACACATGACACGTTAAGAGGCTGCGAGTACAATTCAACATTCCGAATTCAATAGGGTAAACGAAACCAATTTTATCTCCTTCCATTTCCTTCCCTAATGACTTCAGATTAAAGACACCAGTTTTTCAAGATGAAGCTTTTTGACGATGAGCCATCATAATCCATCGAAAACACATTAAGTTTATCGATTATATATCAATAAAAAAGTTTTTACAATATTTAAAATCAGTACTTGTCATTGGCACAAATCATCGAGAAAATATATTGAAATTCCCTGAACAAAGTTCTCACTTAATAGTAAATTACAACGGTATTTCAACCTAATCGATATTGATTTGCTTCTCAGAAGTTGTAATTTTAGACTGCAGATCTCTTGAACAACATCAATATAATGATGAATTAATAGGAAATTGAAAGTAAAGAAACAATTTAGTGGTGAATCTAATGCCATAAATAGGGTGGGAATTAAAATTATGCAACTACAGTTTAAAAAGGCCAAATGGGTATTTCTTTTTGTATTTAGAGAATAGATAAATCAGTTTTTAATTATGTTTAAATGTAAGTTAACCTATCCAGTGGATTATTTTTATATACATTGTTTACTTGTAGACTTTATGGGAACTAGGCTTTCGATTTAAAGATAAAGAGACACCTTACGAATACGTGATTAGGTTATCCCGCAATTTGTTGGTGAGTACTACTGAAAACAAATACTTTTTATTTTAAAGCTTTTGATTACCCTTAAAAACAGTGTAACACGTCCAATAACCTATTTTCTAATCCTTCATATAAATCAACTTTCGACATTATCATACCGAGTTTTAAGATCAGTTTATAGAAAAATAATATGACTGACATATACATAATTGTTCCCTACTTTTCTACTTTTTTCTTCTAGACTTATAACATGCAAGATGTCCTAACTAGTCCTCTTTTAGCAACTGTCTACAATCCTAATTTAATTAAGAAACTTTTGACTTCTCTTAATCCCGATAACAGTCGGTATGTTTTACTGATTATTTTGTAAGGTTTCAATTCGCAGCGTCATGTTAATTTATAATATTTACAGATTTGAAAATGTAGTTTTGAATTTTTTGTAATGTGATGGAAGTGTAGCTTTCTCATTGTAATGTAGCGCTTTTGTTCCATAACTAACATCAACTGGTTTCGTTGAATTCAGTTATTAACAGTAATTTAGTACCTTCTATTTTATTACAGTGAATAATTCTCAGCACAAATTTTCATTAGTGTAACAAGTTCATCTTTAATATCCACTTAACGTTTTAAAAGTTGGAGTTTTTTTGCAAGACAATTTTAGTAAGGAGATTGTGGAAGTTGATCGCGCGATATCTCGGATTGATTGGAGTCAGATGTGTACTCCATTGAATTTTTATCTAGTGGTCTAGAGATTGAGAGTTCATGGGCGAGATCGGTCTTCAGTCCAATCATTGGTTATTGGGTCACGGATACACTCTTCTGAGGATTCTCATCCAAGGACGAAACGGCCATCCAGTGGTTTTGATTTATGAGCGTTCGTTTAACTTAGATTAGCTCATGTTATCAAAAAACGTTTTACAACCACGTGAATCGCCGTTTACATGTATTTGATTGACTTAATTAATATGACATTTTTCGCCGCCTAAAAAAATTTTTCATGTTTGGTTTCCTTTCGTAAACATTTTTCTTTTCTCCAAAAATTTACAAGAAGACGGATAGACTTGAACTTTACACTAATCATCTTCGTGATAGGTTGTTACCTGTATATATAATACCGTTTGCTTACATATTTTTTTTGTTAGTTAGAGTAAATTGAAGGTCGAAAACACTTATTGTAGTATTTGTAAATTTAAGAAATATGTTAAATCACGTGATAAAAAGCCGGGCTTAAATTCACAACAAAATATATAGCTCCAAAGTTTGTAAAGGTGCCGTATGTTCACTTGTGGTGTGGTCTACTTATATCCATATAAGTAGTATATGGTGTTGGTCAGACATAGAATGTATTTTGCCAGAAGACCGATGTGCAAAGAACTGAAATGAAGCGCAATCGTTTGGAAAATGCATGAGCAATGAAATTAGAGAAGAAACAGAGAAGATTGAAACAATTGGTTGTTAATTTGCAAATTGACTGTTCATGGTTTGGTTATCAGAATTTACTGAGATAGTCTGTAATGTTTGCTTAAATACATTCGATTGTCCCCAACCGTTGTTTTGTTCACTACACACTGAACTCGTTACAAGTGTAAAAATATTTTGACTAATTGCTGTAAAAATATTTACTTACTCTTCTTATCACTCGTGGAGGAGCATAGACCGCCCACCAGCATTCTTCAGCCAGCTCTGTCTTCATCTCACCTTTCCAGTTGTTTCCGATTGCCATTCATTCTTTTGATTTCTGCTTCCCATTCCCGACTCAAAGTATTCTTCATTCTTCTTTTTTTCTGTTTTCTGTCAGGATTCCAGGTTAGCGCTTGCTTCGTGATGCATTTTGATGATTTCCGTAATGTATTTCATACCCACCTCCAGAGTCTTTAGTAATTTCTTTTTCAGATGAAAGCCAACTTGTTCTCTCTCACAGTAGGTTGTTGCTGGTGTTATCTGGACAATAGATATTGAGTATGTTGCGTAGAAAATTGATTATAAATACTTGAACTCTTTGTATGATGGTTGTAGTAGTTCTCCACGTTTCAGCTCCGTACAGTAGGGCTGGCTTGACGTTCGTACTGAAGATTCTGACTTTGATATTGTCTGACAGTCGTTTTGAGTTCCATATGTTCTTCAACTGTAGGAATACTGTCCTTTGCCAGTCCTTGTCTTCATATCTTCACCAGATCCTCCTCGTTCATCGATGACTCAGATCTCCTTTCTTTGGTATCTTGATGAGGTATCCTTTCCAGTCCGTTGGCAATTGTTCTTCCTCCCAAATCTTCTTGAATAAAATGTGAAGCATGTTTGTATTTGCTTCTATGTCTGACTTCAGTGCTTCAGCTGGTAAATTGTCAGGTGCTGCTGCTTTCCTATGAAGTCATCTAGTTGCATTCAAGCTATCCATTGTATTTCATGCTTTCGCTGAGATGTGAAGGTCTCCGTAATCCAATCAACCACCAGAAGATAAAGAAAGGGGGAGAGGAAGCAACATCCTTTTTTGTCTCCGGTCCTCACTTGGAAAGAATCTTTCAGCTGTCCTCCATGCACCACTTTGCACTGTAGTTCATCGTTTGAATTCCGGATGATGTTGATGATTTTCTCAGGTACACCATTGTATCGAAGAAGGTTCCATAAGGTTATCCTATTCACACTGTCAAATACTTTCTTATAGTCAATGAAGTTAACGTTTAGTGATGAGTCTCATTCAATTGATTGTTTGGCAATTGTCTGCTGTGTCGCAATCTGGTCTGCCTATGACCGATACTTACAGAATTTAGTCTATTGATCTTGAAGCTGCGCGTGTACTGAATCTTTCATTCTGTTTAACAACACTGCTACAAACGTTTTTTAATACCAATAGTAGTGTGATGTCTCTATAGTTCTCACACTTTCTGAGATCTTTCTCTAGTATTTTGGTGAGGTATCGTTCTTCCCAGCCTGTTGGCGCTTGTTCCTGCTCCTAAATCTTCTTGAATAGAAGGTGAAGCATGTTTTCAGTCACTTCAATGTCTGATTTCAGTGCTTCAGCTGATATGTTGTCATGTCCTGCTGCTTCCTCACTCTTGATTTGTCTGATGGACATCTCGATTTCTTTGATATCTATAGGAATGTCTGTATGTGCTGCTTCGATGTCAAATGGATTCAGTGGAGCTGGTCTATTCAAGTGTTCCTCGAATTGTTACAACTATCTGTTCCTCTGTCCTTGAGTTCCAGTGATTGTCTTGCCTTCTTTGTCCTTTACTGGTCTATCTGGTTTACTACATTTTTCTACCAGTTCCTTAGTTGTGCTTGTTTGCTTCTGTGTATTCAGCTTGTGCCTTCACTTTCTCTGTTCTTGTTCGATTGTCGTTAATTTCTCTTCTCTTCTCTTGTTCTCTCTTTCTATAATCCTGGTCAGGGTTTTGCTGGGGGTGCTTTCTTTATGATGATGCTTCTTGATGTCCAGCTCCTCCTGTTAAGTTGAAGTTAGTGCTTTTCTAATCCCTTTCCAATCGTTCACTATACTAGTTTCTTCTTCTTTGAACAGATCTTATAAGACTTGGAACCTGTTCCTAAGAGCCATAATAAATTGGTTGAGTTTTTCAGTATGTCGAAGGAAGGCTCTATTAAACCTTTATAATGCTGTTTTTCCAGGTGTTCATTGCATCCTTAGCTTCAGTTTCATCTTGGCAACCATTAGACAACCACTTGACGAAATTCGTTGTTATTCCCTCCTTCGTTTTTATGAAGGATGCTTTGATAATTCTGGACCCATGAATTTCCCATCTTATAAGTGCCATACGTGCTTCTCTGAACAGTACTGATGAAATCCTTGTGTGTGCAAATCATTTTCATCTTCGTGACCAGAGTACAGCAGCACCTCTCCCGAATCTAAACTTTTCTGTCCAGCTTGTGTTCAATAAGTTTCACTCATTCTGAGAACTGCCAAGTTGTATATGTTTAATTCCGCAGCTATTCTACTGCTCCTATCGATCTCCCACATTGTGCGAACATTCCATGTACCTATACAAATTGTTGCACCGGTTGTTAGAAGGGTCATTGGCATCGTGATTTTTGAAGAATCTTGGGTTTCGCCTCGAGGCGTCATAGTTCTTCTGAGTGAATATCCTTCAACTCGGGAGCAAAATTTTGAACTATTTAAATTGCTTTTTTCCGGTCAGGGTTTTTTTAGCAAGTTTGTTTTCTACAGGATGGGTTGCTCAAACTGTTCCCAACCCTCCTCCTTTACCCTGATTTGAGACCAACAGTAACCCTAGAAAGACTGCAAACGAAGTTGTCCTCTACGCCGATAACCTCAAAACTGTTTGCTATTGTTCGCATAATGTAGCCACTTCAGTAAAAGATATTGAAGAAGAAATTGATCAAATGTAGATCTGGTGCCGAGAATTAATTTCTTTTTTAGTTCTACACAATTCCATAACGTTGTTATTGTCAATCTAAATATTCATTGACCACATATTCTTGATTCAATACGAGATTCAGGCGAAAAATGGGCCTCCGATTTTGTCGATCTGTTAGTGTCAACTTTCTAAACTATAAAGAGAAAAGACCCATGGGCTTTGTAATTAAGAACTTGGTAGCTTGAATATACATGTAGAAAGATTCAAATTTAAAATATTTGGTTGCGATTTGTCTTTTAGAAAATAGATCATAGGAGTAAAATGGCGATATTTAATTCATAAAAGTGATATTATTTTGCTGACAAAATAAAGCATATTTCTTCATTCTTTTGATATTGTGTTAACTTTGTTTTACAGCATCTTTGTACTTAGTAAAACGTTCACAGACAAATGTGTAGAGGAAGAACCCTGGTATTACACTAAATACCTTGCTACTGATATTCCTGAAAGTACCTTATCAGTAAGTGAATGTTCATAGCAAGTATTGTAATCGAAAATCTTTATCTAATTAAATATCGTTGTTTAAATTGTGCTAGTTGATACGAAGCTGTTGGTTCTTATTTAAGACCGATCAGTATGTATACGTGCATCTCAATTTTCTGACAGTTTTTTTCGGTTAAAGCTAGAACTGTGTTTGATTGCTTGAAATTCTGTAGTCATTCGAATTCTGAGTTACAATATCCATTAGTTGTTCAGCAAGAAGTGGTTAAAAAACCTTGGTCACGCGGTCGCGTACCTTAGCATAAGATGCTGTCTAGCATATAAGTGTGATAGAAGAAGTCTGGATATGAACAAACCAACATATGGTATCATTTCATAAAACCACGAACTCTTAGGTTGATATGTTATTTAGATTAGCCCTCTCATCGTATCTTATATTCGTAGACACTAGAATAAGTGTATCAAAATTGCTTAAAGTGGCACAGTTACGCCCATTTTAATCTTGTTTGATTCATAGGTTTATTGTCAGTCCACATTTTATCAGTTCTAATCGAAATACATTTATTATTTACTATTCCTGCTTGAGTTCTTTACTCCTCGTTAATGTTTTTTCGCCCAATATGTTGGTATAAAATAATTGGTCTGGATGACAGTAGTTTTTTATCAACCAAACAACAACGGCGGTTAATCTAAACACGTCGACATTCATCCAGACAATTTAGTTCTCATCTCTGACAGAATCTTACTTCTTGTAAGGTCTTTTCTTTACTCTCCTCAATTTTCGAAGTTTTTTGGAGGTAAATCGGTCAGATTTTGTCGAGACTTTTTGACTGGGACACCAAACATAAAAAACAAAGTTATCGTAACAAGTGAAAATATAAGTGGATTCCAAAGTCTGGTACATGTTGGTAAATTGGATTATGTTTATTCATATACGTCGAACTATATTTCAACTTAAAACAATTGATAAAATCATTCGAGAATCTGAAACCTCATTTTTTGGCCTTTTGATCGGATTTCTATTTCAAAGAACGATTGAATATGCTATAAACATATATCTTCCATTTAACTCTGTATATTACCTAGGGTAACTTCTTTTGTGTGACAGCGGTATTATGAAGCCAAATACGGGTTGCGTTAGATGAATTTACTTCAAGCGCTCGTTTATGCATACAGACAGTCAGGAAAAGAAGCGTGAAAGTAAAGCAGAGAAGACGAGCAAGCCAACTCGTTTTCATTAAGTGTGACTCAATATCTATAGCCAGACAAAATTAAGCTACAAACATGTGATGAAAAATGTTAGCAATACACACACGCTCATTTAAGAACAAGGTCAAAATTTGGCTCGAGAAGATTAAAGAAATCGGTCTCTCCGAAAGAAAGAATAACCCACGTTGGCTTCATATGGCACTATGCACTATAACCTACACGATTTGACTGATACCAAAAATAACAACATAACCGCACTTTTTCGATTACTGGGGCGATTCTGACAATAATTCTCGGAACAATGTTGTTATACCATATTATTTAGTACGTTGTGAAACTGAAATTAAGAAGTTGCGATTATACCACAATAAAATCCGTGTTCAGCCATAACCGAAATTACTGATAATTCATTTTTCTAATGAGAGGTTTGTAGTTATTTAGGTCAAGTAACCCTCTTATTTATTATTACTACATTTCAATGTTGTCTTTAGGAGATAAGGGTTTCGCTTCTTTTTCCTAATCCTTGTTCAATGTGTTATCAGGCGTACGTCAATTTATTAGTTTTCATCGTTATATACTGTGTCCCGTACTGATACTGATACACAAGCCTCTTCAACCAAGAGTGAGAAGAAAGCTTGTATTGGGTGGCCGATTTGGCTTGCGTATATATATATATATATTCTCTAGGATAGATAGGCATTTCTTGGTCAGTCATGTGCACATTTATGATTGGCTTATTATGTTACTTATACAAAATGTTTATCAGACAACCAAATAGATAAACTTTCTTATGCCTACTGAATTACGCTACTTCACTTCATTAATTTCGCGTTGTGAAAATTAAAAGATATTGATATGAGTTGTTTATATACTTATGTGTTTACTGCAGCACTTCTCGTTCTGTTTTTTGAGTTTTTTTGTTCCTAATAATTTGTTTCTTTGCGATAGGTATGGCGAAATAGTTCTACGAATCCTGAATTAAGATTCCCTGAGCCAAATCCATTCATTGCTACTGAATTTGATTTGGTGCAAAACAAATACCCCACAAATGCTGAAATACCGGAATTATTAATCGAAACAGATATGTCTCGTATTTGGTACTTTCAAGATAGAGAATTCAATCTTCCCAAAGGTTTTATCAAATTTCATATTGTCAGGTTCGTTTCTCTCTCATTTATATTTATAAACAGTAGTGATTACTATGTTGAGTAAGTGTATGTTATTTCTGTTTGCTTATTGTAACTCTTTCACGGCTAAATGTTTGTTATTTCTCTGCTTACGTTAACAGTCTTAACTCTTTTTACCGTATTTAATGTCACATATCTTACTATTATTCAAAGTAGTTAGTGACGTCCTAAACCATAGTTTCAGTTAATTAATACAAATGTAAACATTTACAATATTGACACACTAATATTATTTATATCTTCTTACATAGTGGCTATCACGACTCAGTAGCTGAGTGGATAACGCGATGGCGTTTGAAGCGAGGGTACTGGGTTCGAGTTCCAGAGTGAACATCAACTCTGAGACTTAGGTACATCCAGCTGACGAGTTCCAAATGGGAAGAAACTTGCGTCCTGGATTCCACTGCTATCCACTATCCATCTTTGCTTACCATGCTTGTGAATTAAGGCTATATCGAGGCAATACGCACAGGATGCACATATATGCCAATTAGAGACTGACCAATTGCAGTCCTAACACATCGATGGGAAGATTCAAACAAGCAATACTAAGTGAATTTGTACTTATAAATATTTTATAATTGTTTCTTTTCTACTTTTCACCATAGTTTGTCAACATTTTGTAGTCCTTTACATGAAACACTTTGTGCGTTTTATGTAAGCTTGTTTTTGGATCAGATTTATGAACTTAATTACTCTACTATACTAGCTGATATAACAGTTAATGTGGGATATACTAATAGAGGTATCACGGTAGGTTACATTAAGATTTAAATTAATATGCTCTATTATGAAAAGTCATTGTATACATGTGTCGATGTATTTTTTGGTTTATAATATTCCTAAGAATAAATAAATATTTGTAGAAACAAATTTCATCATTGAATTTAGTCATGACTCCTTGTTATAAACACTGAATGTTATTTTTTATTTGCCTCACACCCTGACACGGTTTAGCTCCACTGATAACGGTGCACTTCTAAGGAGGCGGTACTAAGATGAAACGGTCATCCAGAGCTTCCAAGATTTTAATGGTGATCTAACTCAGATTGGTTTATGATTTTGGTGAAATTCAACAATCTCCACAACTCCATAATGACTAGGATATATTTAGTATGTTGTGCCATTTAATACCGGCTCTATATGTACATTCATTAGTTCGAATTTAAATTTATATTTCCTGAGATTTATACGTGAAAATTGTTGTTCTCAAGGGTAAGTTGACTCAAAAAATTCAGATTTTACTTGTCAACATTTTCAGATGGTGTAAATGGTTCTTTGATAAATGGAATTTAATCAATATTGGATATATTTTGAAGCATCTATTTAGATTGTTATCAGTTTACATGTTTATTGCTTTATGTTTATCTAGCACAGTATTTTAAAGAAATGGAACAACTACTATATTAAACTGTAAATAGTGAAAACATTGCTAGTTAAGTGTTTAAAATAAGTAGCTGTTTTCCTGAACAGATTCTACTAGGACCATTTGTTGTATGCTAAACCTAGGGAAATAAGCATAGTTAGATTCTTCAGGTTGCCAGGATAACGAAATACGTTTCATTCCTAACACCGCATTCTGAAAATTTTTCACATACATTGCTGTTTCGCTAAGAGAATTTCAAATTATGGCATCTCTCATCTCTTTTGCTCAGATTTACAGTTAATCTCATAGGCTGTAGTTTGGCTTGGTTATTCAAATATTTTAGTTTTATACCACGACTGGAGATATTTATTAAGTTAAATTCACAAATTGTCATAAAATGCATTTTCTAGAATATTTCCACTCCTATTTTTAATTTCCAGCTTTTATTTTCAGGATTTACCTATAAATTGAAAAGTGTTGTCCAGGAAATAGTAGCACAACTTGTCAATTATTGTGAACCAAAAACTGATCGTTTCGAATTCATCCGTGAGAAAATTTCTCAAAATATTACCAATTTTTCAGCGAAACCATCTCATTATCAGGCCTGTACATATTTAACAAATATTACTTTACATCATTCTTGGATTAATGATGATTTTATTCAAGCTCTACAAGGTAAATACTTGTTCCTGCCTTTTGAGTAATTTTTCATTCGAATCAGCCGCCGACAATGCAATTCTTAGTACTACTGTTCAACTACCCAAGTTACTACATCTCATGTCACTGTAACGTTTGCAGGTAAACACAAAAAAGCAGGAGCTTTGCGATAATCATGATGCTTGTTGCAATTGAACGTGATGAATATGATTACGTATAGTATCAATTTTGTTAAGAAAACTGTTGATTTGTTGGTATTCTGGACTGAAAAATACTAAAAGCACCCCTGTTTCATTAACTAGGAATGTCCCGTAAAAAGATTATCGCGAATTATTTTGTCGCTATAAATAATAACAACCATTCCTGTGAATGTCATCCACTAAACCTCCCGTATTACAATATTTTAAACTATCCACCATTGACAAAATCTGAAAGAAAAGTTTTAACCAACATTAGACGCATCCACAGACCTCGAACCGTATTAGTACAGCATTATCAAAATTTGATAAACTTTATGTTCCCATTAGATAAACTTAAAATTAATCTTCTGGTTTGGAAACTTGGCTGGCAGTCAGCAAAAATGTTGTAGTTGATTTACTTAATAATATCAACACGGAGGACACCAACCCAGTCAGACTTGATGGCGAAACTCTGGAAGAGGTGGAAACATTCACATACCTGGGAAGCATCATTGATAAACCAGGAGGATTGGATGCAGATGTAAAGCCGAGGATTGAGAAAGCAAGAGCCGCCTTCCTAAAGTTGGAGAACATATGGAACTCAAAACAACTGTCAACTTCAACAAGAACGTCAAGACAGTCCTACTGTAAGGAGCTGAAAGGATTCAATATTCAGTTTTGTACTGTTATAATAATCTTAATTTCCGATAATCAGTTGTGTGACATATTATTTCTTTCTCTCAATTTTAAGTATATTTTCTCCATTTCTTTATTATCTGGGCTTTAATCATTCCATAAATCTACTTATTTTTGAAATTATGACTGAATTATTATATGAACACCGATTACCACGACGCGCTATGCTGACTAGTGTAGGGAATGGTTGGAAAAGAGTTAAGGGCTGCCAAACCAAAACGTGGCATCAGTGCTTGAAGTCACTAACTTCTAGTCTGAGCCATGTTGGTAGATGCAAACTACCTGGTTGGGGCCCGCGTGACTATCGTAACCAATGGTTGGAGACTGTGGGTGACATGGCTCAGAATCGATCACAATGGCGTAGGTGTATACACTCTTTATCTTACCTTAAGCCTTAAGATTAAAATTGCTTCATAACGTTCTTCCTTCCTATACTATATCCCTATATACAACCTATCTTTTATATACTACCACCACTAAATTAACTATTTCTATGAATCCGGTGTTGATCTTGTTGTGCTAACGAGATATGGCAACTTGGAACGATGCATGTGTGTGCCTGGTCTTACATTGTAGCTGACTGACTGATATATATATATATATATATTAATTAATTAATTAAAGATTCCCATTGTGAAAATTAGAACAACACGTGGGGATCCTGTTGCATTTAAGGCATTCAATAAGTTCCTGAAGTTCAATGCACGTCTCATAGAAGCGAGAACGAGCTTAGGATTTGCTATAAATTATATATGTTTGTTAATAATAATTCTAATCCATCATTAAAGAATAATTACTACCATATTATTTGTTACTCGTGGTTGACTGAAATGTGTCAGATTGTAGTATCAGTTTATATGTTAAGCACATATACTTTATTCTAGCTTCTGGCCAAGCCAATTCGCCTGTCCATTATGAGTCATGTTTTCATCTTGTCAATTATTCACTTATTAATCCTGACCATTTTTGTATGGGCGCAATTGTTTGTACCCTTCTTATCCTATTTATTATCACATGTCTGTCATTTATTCTTGTTTGACTATAAATATTGATTAACGCTTGATTAAAACGAGTTGGCTTCCCCGCCATCTCCAATGCGTGTGGTTTTTGTTTCGCTAGCTGATATTTACTCATGTGCTCATAACTTTTTGGCCTGCGTCATTTGACAATAAACTGTAGCTGCCGCTTCTCTTTGCCATCTGATTTTATGCACCTTTAAGATTGGTATTATAACGGTTATCAGGGTGAACGATTAGCGAAGCACGGCACTACAAGATCATTTTTTTTGTAAATATTATTAAAAGGTGATTTTTTGTTGGATTACATAATAATCGGTGTTCGTTTAATAAAGGTATGTATGTTGTATACACAAATATTCAAAGAAATCATGTTTTTAATTACCACGCTCAAATAAAAACTGTTTTCTGAGGTGTAAATAAATTTTAAAGGTTACTTAATATTCATTGTAAAAATGGTTACTGAAATTACTTCACTAAGTTTTGTTTGAAATTTAGCTAATATATTTCTCCAAGTGATTTGATGGCCTTTTCATTTTTCATCTTAGATATTACCTATGAAAAGTTGGTTAATTATATTAAAGAGTTTTTTGAACTCATTTTTATCGAAGGTCTTATATATGGCAATATCACCGAAGTGGTAAGCATACAGTAATGTTGTGAATATCCTTTATTAGGTTAAGTCAGTAATGAGAGTATGACTAGGATTTCTTTGTAATAGTTTAAAATGTTAAAATCATTTATAGTTATTGATACAACGAATATTATAAATTGTGTGCAGTAATATAACAAACATTATGAACGGGTTTTTCATTTCAACTTCAGTAATTAGTTTTTAACATTAAGATAGAGATGAATAGGTGACAGAACAATTAGAAACAGTGAAACAATCTCATAAGTTACTGTTAGTTACTGTCATTGTAGAGCTCAGTACAAGTATTTATCAGCCCATATCTTATTAGTTACGATGATTTGAAACCAAAAACAAGATTTTCAAAGGTGTTATCATTAACCCTAATAGACATAATAACCAGACAGGCTAAATACATATTCATCAAAGAGAATTACAATGTATTTAAGATGGAATACTCAGTATCCAGAAAAAGATAAAGAGTGATGGCATGTGACCTATGCTGACTGATTTTAAGACATGTTACAGAACGTTCCCAACGACTAGTCACAGTTATCATACCGATCTCAAATAGGAATTTTAGATCTATCAGCATGACTTATACGGAAATTCAATGGGCTAATGTTACAGAACTAACATATCAAGAACTGTTTGCCTCTGAATGTAGTTACACTCAAGGGAGCTTCCATTGTCAACTTTTTACAACAGAAAACTGCAAAACGATTGTGTTTGACTTGAGTTAATATTTAAAATCACTCAGCCACATCTGTAGGATGTTAAAGCACTAATATATATCACCAAAAGTAACGTAGACACGTATTTGAAACTGTTACATTTCCTGATCGAGGATTAATGTCACATCATCTATTTAAGCAACATAAACACCTACTGTGATTTACAAACCTTTGAACGATTCTCCGTCTTTTTATCATGTGTGGTTTAGATCATATTTCACTATTAGATTTACTTATTACCAACCTACTGAATTGAGTGTGCTATGTCTCGATATCTATTCACTGAGTGATTTACAGTTTGTATATTGATTGTTGATTAACTTTTTTATTCCATAGTTTAGTTATTGGTCAGAGTGATTGATCTTGAATGTTAAAGGTAAATTGTTTTCTGTATCACTTGGAAAATAATTTAGATAAATTTTTTGACTCTTTCTAAATCATCATTCTCAATTAGTCATATCGATATTTCACATTTCTATCTACAGGATGCAATAAATTATTACGAAATGGTTCGAGATCTGTTAATACAGAAATTTAGTTCTAAACCACTTTTGCTATCTCACATCACAACACCTCGAGAAGTTATAATTCCTGAAGGTAAACATTTTTGTCCATCAGTTTTTTCAGAAATATTGTTTATGAATTATATATATAGCCTATAGGCCGTTCACTCGGCCAAATCTTCGCAGACATCTTTATGATAAACCTACAACAAACTTATGAAATCGATGATTAATGACACAACGTTTTATGTCAGGTCAGTGAGAGTAGGCGGAGTTGGCCGTAGTTGAATGTTGCTTACGTGAGAACAATTATTCTCAAGAATTCATAAATAAATACAGAACGACTTAAAAAAGAAAATCGAATATCCTACAGTTGAAAAAAAGCATGTCTTTCTAAAATTCGGTTTCAGAAGGGATATAATAACTGGGAGGATTGACTTTAAACTAAAGGTAATACTGAAAAGATTTATTTATTTATTTAATCACATATATATTGGTACAAAGGGCACCGGATACATATGCGCCACACAAAATAATGAGAATGGGAGGAGAAGGAAGAAGATGCGTATATATAAAGGAAGGAAAAAAGAAAGAAGAGTAATGATGGGGGGAACTGAAATGTACAACCAGAAGAGCTCTCTCAGTTAGGAAAGTTATAGCCACTCTTTATGAAGAAATTAGAAGAAGGTTACAGCAGGATCGCCACCGGCTCCTATTCTAAGCCATATCTGATAACGTCTCTAGCCACTGTGTTGCACCATCTCTCGGACCCCAACCAGGGAGTCGTGAAGGACCAACAGAAGCTAGCCCTTTGCATCTTTCTTTCATGTCACGACACCATGTCATACACTGACCTCCTCTCCGCTTTTTCCAACCAGTCCCAGAGTCGGCAAATAATGCACGACGTGGAATTCTCTGGGACGACATTCGTAAAACATGTCCAAGCCACCGAAGTCGGTGTTTCAAGATGGTGACACCAATTGAATTATCGTCTCTGCGCCCGAACACACGATGCCGAACCTCTGCATTACTAACATGGTGTTGCTACTGGATGTCAGCAATCCTTCGGAGACAACGATGATCGAACACAGAGAGACGTCTAACATCCTCAACTCGGAGAGGCCAGGTTTCACAAGCATAGAGCATAACTGCTCTCACCGACGCGTTGTAGATCCGACCTTTTACAGCCAGACTAACATCACGAAGGCGCCAAAGATGGCCCAGATTGGCATAAGCCGCTCTGGCTTTCATTATACGTGCATCGATCTCATCACTCACGCCACCACCAGCACTTATGTAGCTACCTAGATACACGAACTTCTCAACTACTTCAATCTGCTCACCATCTAGGGTGAGTACAGGATTAGAATCCTACCAGTCTTGTAGGAGTACTTTGCACTTGGAGGGTGCAAAGCACATGCCGTACCTGCGGGCACTGATTGCCAACTGATTAAGTGCGGATTGCATGCCTTGGGCATTATCGCACAGTAAGACAATATCATCCGCATACTCGAGGTCGAGAAGTCGTTCTCCAGGCAGCAGATCCACACCGCCATTACTTACATCCATCAGAGCTGTTTCCAGGATACTAAAAAGAACATATTCAGCGACCAAGTTGGTGTCTTTATAGCAAACAATATGTTCATTATGACAGCCAAATGTGGACAGATACCCACCTCTTGTTGCCTCTAATCGCATTTACCAGTTTGCATGTACGTGCCAAAGTACATACATCGAAAGAACAAAAAGGAGCATTTGTGTCCATATCTCTGAACATATTCCACAAAAGTTGAGGCTAAACGAGCGGAAGGTTTTCAACAGCGCAATCGCTTGTCATTTGCTCGACAGTGCGCATGATGTTGCAGTTTCGAAATTCTTCAAAATGATTAGTAAGCAAAGGGATTTTAAATTGTTACTCTTTGCCGAACATATTGCAATACGAAGATTTAAACCCAGTTTATATATCCAGAACGGAACATTTATTGACCTTATTTTGGTGAGATTATTACCTAAGACCATTTTTCCATAAACTTTGATTAAACTTTCTAATGTAAATTCGTGCTTCTGAGCTTTACTTAACTAGTCTATATTACATAATCTGTCCAGTTTCGTAAATAAAATTTCTGTTTCCATGCTCTTATAAAATATTCAAATACTTAACCTATAAATCAGCGAGTTTCAGTAGTGTCTCCTAATATTATTCTGTCTCCACATCGAATAAATTCATTCTAGACATAAAGTATATACACTTGTTTAATTCTAATGATTAATGCCACAGTTTTAAGGTATGAGCAGCTCATCAGAATCTACGGAATAAATGAATTCATGTTATTTCACTACAATGTTTGTTCTTTCTTTTTCCAGTTTCATAAATTAGAAAATTTGTATGAAATATGTGTGCATTGTATAACAAAGTGAACGTCGGTAGGGAACTAGATGACGTTTTTAAGAATTTTATGTCTTGTTCTCCTGGTAAATTTGAACAGATACAGTAATCATATATACTAGAATTCTTAACTGTTGTAATTTCCTTTTTTATGATTCGAACAATCTTGTTGTCATACAAATCCAGATCATTCTATTGATCTGAATTCTGATTCTTTAAATTTTAATAACCAAATTAATATTATATTACAATATGTTTATTTTCACTACAATCTCTTACTGAATATTATCTCACAGTGTACTGTAAGATGTGAGGTTTAAACTGAGTCATGTTGGTATGTGTAGAATACCTTCATGCATTTATCCTAACCAGTATGTGGTTACCGTAGCGTAATATCACTCGGAATCAGTCTCAATGGAGCAGTTATATTTAGTCTTCGTCTTTTCTTAGTTCAAAATAATCATATTGTATATCCTTAGTGTTTTCTACTATCACTGATACTAATATTACGTCTACTACTCAATAATTCTTTCTTGGTTTACTGATGTAGTGTGCTAATTTGATCTTCTGAATATGTACGTCAGGCTCTACTTTGCATAAAAACTGACTGACAAGAGGAAAATAAGTTACTTGTTGCCCGAATTGTGTACATGATTTGTTTTGTTGGTTATTCATATTCTGATTGTTTTTCTTATTTTATTTAGGTTCCAGTTTTCTTTATCAACGATATATTTCTGGTCAACCAGCTTCTGCGATTTACTATTACCTTCAATGTGGTGAACAATCTACGCTTAACAATACATTACTTCATCTGTTTTATCAGATTGTAAGAGGACCCACTTTCGATAAATTATATACAGAACAACAACTGGGTGAGGAATTATTATTGAGTGTGAAACGTGGCAACTATAAATGCAGTGGAATTCTCAGAGACTCACAAAGATATGAGTTATCCTCAATTATCTTAGCTATCAAATAACTAATATGAATATGTGTCTTTGGTGACTAATCTATACATTTTGTTGGCATTTTAATCTTGTACTGTGACACAAAAAACTATATTACAAACATCTCGACATGGTCCATGCAGTGCCGAGTCATTTAGGCTACTGGCCAAATTGCGTATTAATCGATAAAATTCGTTCAATAGTGAAAATGACTACTACTACAATTACTATCAAATTACATTGTATTCAGATTTACTGACGAAAATACAGTTGGTATAGATTAAATAAAAATGTTGACTTATATCGGAAAAATATACTCATTGTAGATTTTTCCGTCGCCACTGATAATTCTTGTTGATTGGACACTGTATTCAGATCCCAAGCTATTCTCGTAACCCCCAAGCTAGAACGACACAGCGACTTGAACACGAGAGAAAAGACGCAAACTATACGAGAAGCACTTTACTCCAAAGGTTCATTTATGTACAGAAAATATAGGGTTTTTATAGTATTTTAGAAGTCCTTGGGTTTTCCTGAAAATTCTAGAATACTACTAAACATAGTAGCAGTGTAGTAATCAGCCAATCAGAACTTCTACATGTGACTTTTCATTTTCGCGATATTTCTAGCAATACTTCTAATCAAACGGTGATTGAATAAAATGATTTTTAATGTTTCCTGTGCTTGTCATGTTTATTACGGGAAATTTTCAGGATCACCCCAACACTCGATATCTTGTGACACTTAATGTGACTTCGTAATCTGCTACGATTAGGTTCAACTGTAACTACGTCAGTCTTACTAGTAGCTATCATAATGACTCGATAAAGTTACCTTCTATGCAAAAACTGATTGTCTACTCAAAACTTCCTTTCCACAAGACCTAATGACCAGATGAGGATAAAACAGCCGATCATATTTTTATGCCGGAAACTCGGTAGTGCATACTAATAAGTAATTTAATAGCTGGACTGGGACTCATCACAAATAAGACGTTATAATATATGCTAAGATAGGACACTTATGATACGACATTGAACTAATAGCCTTATGAATAATTTGCTATAATTTGTTAATAAAAAGTAATACGATAACAGTTAATCAGGCAAATAATAGTTCGAAATTAAAGAGATGAGAACATTAAATGAACTAAATGTTAGCCACTGAATACTAAGACTTAAGAGCACTCCAAAAGTATATCAACATATTCTATAATGGAAAAATTATACGATTTTCATGTTTCAAATACGTTTCGCTTATGTTACATTTTATTAAGATTTGACTTATATTTTATCAACCCATAGTTAACGAATCTATCGGCGTTTTATTCTCTTGTTTTTCTTCATACTCACACTAAAGGTTTAATTGTACAGGCTGGACTCCGACGATCTAACAAACTACAAGGTTTTCGTATTTTAGTGCAATCAACGTATCATCCTAATAAAATTGATAAATGTATCGAAGAATTTCTACTTACTGTGAATGTGAGTGTTACTGATTGTTTTCCTTGCATAAAACTGTATACGTAATGGATTGTGATCTATTCTGTTCTATCATTTATGCTTCCATACAATGTGTACCTCTCCAATATGATAGATTGTACTTACATACAGACTCGTAGATGCATGCTACTCACTTTTGCTTACATATTGGTATTTTAGAAACTGTTAGAAGATATGTCTGACGAAGAGTTTAATGTTCATGTGCAATCCCTCTTGACACATTTACTGGAAAAGCCGAAAGGTATGCAAGATCGATTTGGGCGTTTATGGTCTGAAATTGCTTGTAGACATTATAATTTCAAACGACGTAAGTTTATTCTACTGTTATTACTATGATTGTTTTTTAATCCATACATATTTTGTGCTAAACAACAATCTTGCTGAATACTTTTTTCGTTAATATTAACAATGACAATATTAACAATGGACTCAACAATACAATTATAATGGATAAACATAGATATTATAAGATAGGCTTATTAGTGTTCGTGATACTGTAGTGTGGGTTACTTATATCGACATACGTAGTGTATAGCGTTAGTCGGGAATAGAATATCTGGCAGCAGAAGATTGAGAAGAGAAGAACAGAAAGAGAAAGCGATTGGTATGGAAATGCAGAAACAATGAAGCCTGTGACAATTAATGAACATTTTGCAAGTGAAGTATTAGAGTATCATTTTTCTATTTTATCTAGTAACTTTGTAATTTGTACTAAATACATAATCGTTTGTCCTCACCTGTTCCCTCATACACTACATTCGGGGACGCTGCTGAGGGGCAGGGTGAAGGGTGTATATGGCAGTTTGGACGGTGCTGGCAGGAGGATGACATGGGACGTGGTCACAGGACGGTTGGTTGTGGGGTTCGACAGCCCAGTGAACAGGGAAGAAGCACTGCAGAGGTTCCGAGTTGCGACGTTGCCGATTGATGGTGATTCACTGGTGCTTGCCGTAGAGCTTACCAGGCTGTTGCGCCGCGTGCTGCCGAATCTGGATGAGGAGTCAGAGGCACAGTTGTTGGCGTCGCAGTTTATCGAGAGCGTGCATGTTACCGTTCCCCAGCAGCTGAAACTGGTAAACGCCGCACAACCTATGGATGTCAGTGAATTAGTGAGGGTAACCCGACAGTTGATGACACGAACAGTAGCTCCGCTCGGGTGCGGAAATCAGGAGATAAATAGTGTCAAGAAGAATACTGAGGAGCTTTGTAACTTTGTAATTTGTACTAAATACATAGTCGTTTGTCCTCACCTGCGTTCTCATTCACTACAATACGATTAATAAAATCATCATCATATCATCAACAAATATTTGAACATATGAAGTATGTTGAGACTGCAAGAAAGATATCTCTTCAGTTGATTTACGCTGATTTTCTTAAAGTACAAAGTAATTTTAAAAATTATTGATTGACTGAGTTTGTTTTTTTCTTCAAAAGTTTTGACCTCCCTTATAAGATGAAATATTTGTTATGCATAATGAAATTGTGGGCCACCTATACATTCCGTTAAATATATATATATATATATATACAGATATAGGTATATTTGCTTATCAAACTCTGAATTGGGATAGACCTTGATTTAGATCCAGTGGAAAAACAATTTTGCTCACTTATATGTTTTGACCTAATTTACTCCATGATGTAACCAATGAACATTTGTAAGTTCCAAAAAATGAAAACAAATAATAATTTTCTAAATAATTTGTAAGTATTTCTATATTAATTTCTTGACTTTTATCCTCAGATGTACATGCGGTTAGTGTGCTGAAATCACTCAAAAAGAATAGCGTTCTCGATTTTTTTAAAGTATGTATAATTTAAGAAAAAAAACTTTATTCACTAATACTTCTCATTGTAAATTTTATCTATTTCACCTGACATTTTATAAAGATGAATAACAATATTGTAAGCAAAGATGGATAGTGATTAGCAGTGGAATCCAGGACGCACGTTTCGTCCTATTTGAGACTCGTCAGCTGGATGTCACGGTTGATGTTCACTCTGGGGCTCGAACCCAGTACCTTTTGCTTCAAACGCCCAAATAGAACGAAACGCGCGTCCTGGATTCCACTGCTAGCCACTATCCATCTTTGCTTACAATGCCTGTGAATTAAGGCTATATCGAGGCAATACTCACAGTATGCACATATGCCAATAAGAGACTGACCAGTTGCAGTTCTAAACATCGATGGGAAGATTCAAACAAACAATACTAAATGAATGAATAACAATAGTTTTATGAAAACAATTAAGTGAATTTAAAAAAAGTATATCCATTATTAGACGATTTATTCCCAGTTGTCACTTTTTTTGTATTATTGAAATTTCTGATCATGTTTATACTCGAATAAATATAAACTGAATGAATCGAATGTCATTGAATTAACATAAACTTAGTTTATTTCATCGAATTCATATTATTTAGTAAATAAATGAATAGTCTAGTGATTTGATTATTTCAATGGTACTTAACTTTCAACTACAGATTTAAAAGTTCAAACTTTACTCCAACACACTTTGTTTTAAACTGTCACATCATATTACTAAATTAAAAGTGGATAGACTGAATGGTCTAGGAAATAATAAAAGATATATGTCTATGTGTTATGACTGATTTACTAATCTTTAGAGTATTATTTATTTGTTGAAATACATTTGACTGAAAGTATCATCGTAACTCATTTATAATTTAATTTTGACTATAGAAGTATATTGATCCTTCATCATGTACAAGAAGAAAATTAGTAGTTCAAATAATATCGAGTGAGGAATATTTACATGATTCAGAATTTAGTAATCATAGCAAGAAGGTCAGTAAAATGCATATCGTATGTATTTCCCTGTTTGAGACTATTATGTATTTGAGATATTTCATTTCTTTTACCAAATATAGTGTAGTGATTTAATATTTTTTATGAAATTCGGTAATAATGAGCTTTCAATTGTTTGTACTTTAGATTATTTGGGATGCATATCTCACTTATAAATAATGTAGAATCTGGCACAAATTTGAATTTCCTGGGATTTTCAATTCCCATCAAGATAGTCAGAATGATCTAAAAGGATGATAATCACGTTAGTCGACATAAACGTATCATTAATAATACAAAACATCTTCAAAAAGAGAAAAACAAAGTCAAAGAATATTAACTGTGAGACAATGTTGGGTCTCTAGCAGTAATAAGTGGCCTTGATGATTCTTTGAATAAGTCTTCAGGGGCCGGGAACATGTGTTATATACACCAACCAATTAGCATTCGGAAACGACAGATCATGTTTTCATGATACTAATAAGATTGTTTCTGACTTTTCTATTAATTTGAGCATATATTGCACTAGCTTCCAGAATCTCAGCGCTAGATGGTCCATAGGTACACTTGTTTGTTGTATATAGACAGATTTTCAAAGTAAACCACTTTCCATTCTTCCTGTCGTTTGTTTTATGCTAAAAGTTCAAGTGTAGTAGATATTTGATTACTTGAAAGCGTATAGGAAGTCAATACATAATCTGTCAAACACATGGATCCGTTTGCACAATTACAACTAATTCAGTGGACCACATAAACCGAGAAATAAAAAGGGTACTGCAAAATACTGAACGTCCTAATTGATAGTTGGCGTCATCGTATAGATATATTGAATGATTCAGTTTGCGCAGCTAGTTTTTCTAGAACTACCAATCGGGCAAGTGATTAATGGTGGCCTAATAGCTAGATTATCCTGTGATATCTTTTTCGTTTCGGGCTGCAATAGTAAAATGATGCATCATACATGCTCACTATCGATTGATTAATAATTGTGTATAGCTACAAATTACTCATATGTATTACCCAATTACAGCACTATTTTGCTGATTGACTCAGTTAGTTAACGAAGCTCTCCACTGGATTCGGATTTAGTGGCTGGGAAACAGGTTGCTCATCGTTCGGTCTCTAACACACAACTGAATCTAATGAAATAATTGCTTACTTTTTCTAGGTCTGAGTTTTACCAAAACCAATCCTCTTCTTAATTGATTGTTTTAAAATCAATGCTAATATTAGCCGTTTATCAAATTATATCTAACTATGTTGTTTTTATAAAATTGTTGAATGATATATAGAATAAAGTGAATCTCCAATACTTTTTACTTTGATTTAGGTAGTCGTCTTAAATGATCATACGGAATTGAAACGTTACTGTCCGTTGAGTTCTTTAACGAAACCATTCATGATGTTCACATCCAAGTGTGAAGGGATTTCACTACGATTTTAATCCAATTGTCTGGATTTAGAAATATTCAACATACTCGTCACTTCTTGTGGTTGTCACAACGTTTTATTTTTCATTCACTAAACGCCTATTTTTTTTTAAAAAATCTGTTTATATTTTCCTCTTGGAGAGATTTGACACTAAGCACCTTTTAAAGAATTCACTTTCATAAGATATAGAAAATAAATAATTATGTATATGCTTTTCTACTACTTTTTGGTGCAACTATTTATATAAATGCTTTTTGTACTTTTTCTTGTGAATTAACTCATGATTATTTCTGAATATATTGGTACCTCATCTCTGTAGAGTAACTGGAATTTTTCATTATGATTTTCAGTTTATTATGATCTAAGATATTCTTTAAATACATATATGAAATTACTAGCTGTCTTCTTTGGTATGTGATGAGAAATTTAGAGTTGGGGAAACTTCTGTTTTATTTTGTCATAAAAATTTGTTCTTCTGTTAATTCTGAACCAATAAAAAGCTGTAACTTAATACCATATAGTTCAATATTTTAAACTCTCGTCTTTGAGAAAAATAGAATTTTGATGTTGATGTGAGTTTTTATGTATGTCACTACCGTTAGGCCAAAAGAAATATATGTAAATACCAATTTTGTATAGGATTTCGCCATGCGCGTATATTGTCGCGTTCAAAGTCTAGATATTCAAATTTCGGCAAGTGTGGAATAGGATTGACGTTAGAGAAGGTAGTGTCTATTTATTGTTGGTTCAGTGTTTTGGGAGTAAGCTTACTTGCTGAAAACATCAGGCTCTTAATACTTTTTGTTTGGATCTACGTAGGGAACTTATCACCACATGTCCTCCCAAGCATAAGTTTATACCTTGATGCTTTGCATATTCACAGAACAACCTACATCGTTATAATGAGCAATTAAGAACTCAGTTCTTGTGTATCAACTTAGTATGCCGAAGGAGGCAATAATTGAGGATGGGAAATGGGTGTTTTACCACAATTTATCAATGCATTGAATTCCAAAATAACAATAATGGATGATACATAAGCTTATTATTGTAACAACAACTTAACCTGATTATTAATAGTATTCGAAGAGGGTAACAGGTTGAAAGATTTCAACTATCGACTAATACAATTGATTTACACTGTTACAGAGTTCATGAAATTCCAACAAAAGTGCTTTGACAGTTTGATTTTGCATATAGATTAGCATACTGTGCATTTAACTAGCTACTGTAAATTAAGCGGCATAGTTAGTTTATGTATAATCTAAGTTTCATGCTCTCTGGCTGTAGCAGTTAATTGAATTAATACCGCAACCTGGAACTGAAGAAACCGGCGTCAATTTCGGATGGCCAAATGGCTATACATTTGGGGGATAGTCAGATGATGCTTGAGCATACAAGGTAATCGAAATTGATAGTCCTCGCACATAGGTGGCAATATGTAGACTATAAATTTCACCCCATGACATGATTTTGTTGGAAGCGTTACTGTTAATTTCTCTATGAGAAGCTTCTATACTTACGAATTAAGGTCAGTTGTTCAAATGTTGCTGATCAGGAATGAAGTTATTTGCTCCTTCGGATCGGCATCTCGATGGTAGTGGAGAGTTCTAGGCTAAAGAGTAGAATGAATCTTGTTTCAGTTTCTCAGCGAACAGTTATTTAAGTGTATGAGCGATGGACAAATAACATCCTGATAAATCTCCGGCATAACTTTTAAACTACAGTTAATGTTGATTTTTCTTCTGAAGACATCATTAGACTGACATTCACCCCCTTCTTAATTATTCGAACTTGAAAGGCTAAAGTATAAGCTTTCCTTTTTATTACATATGTCAAGCTTGAGAGTACTTTGGACGTTGCGGAAGCGCGTGGCGTGAGACAATGAACTAAAGATGGAGAGAAGAAGGATAAGAGTAAAAGCGAGCCAACGACTCAGTAAGCACATAGAATAAACTTAAATTAGGTAATCGATAATGATCAGAAATAACACAAGCGAAGATCAGGACAACTTGATAATGAAAACTATAAGTTGATGGCGCAAGATTGCAGGCGTCTTTTACACAACACTAATAGAAAACAAAGGACGGAGTACTGCTACTTAAAAAGAAAAAAGTTCTTCACTCAAAAGAGCAAAACAGAAAATTCAGAAAGGACGGCATTACGAAGCGTCTCACTTCTAAGCACTGGTGTAGTGAACAAGAAGACGAGTGGTTGAAAATTTTCTGACAATACCTTCACCCTCTACTAAATGTCAATACACTACCACATATATTGCTGGTCAACAGTTGCTGAGCAGGACTGTTCGCGAAAATGGTCTGTTAAAGAACGGTATCACTGAGTTATTAATACTTTAAAACTCTGCCTACAGATAAATGAGTCCAAATGTCAAGTGCATTTTTAATGTTTTATTTGAGTATTAGGGTTAAGCAGGATTGGTCTGTTTCGGCATCTTTCAAAAATTTTGTCAACAATGGTATTTGTTGTGGTCGATATTTAACATAATCCTTAAAATTCGTATACAGTTCGTCTTGATACCTGTTACTAGATGACCCCCCAACGGTGTATGAATGAGAAGCGAATACGAAGTGTTGACTACGTTTATTGTTGTACGACGCACTGGTCACCAAAACCGCAGAAGCGCGATGCAAAAATGAAAGGCTAGTGCCAAAAAGCAAGCAAAGGAGTGAGCGCGCGAGTCAAATCAATAAGATTAAAATTAACATGTATATATACATAGGAAAATCAGTGAATCATCCAATCACTTAGGCAGCTAACACTAAAGCTAGCGGAGTGAATATGTGCGTAGGTGGTAAAACAATGTTCAAACATAAATGTTCATACAAGCGTGTGGAGATAGGACCATAAAACTTATTTTGTAAATAATTTTTCATAGTTTTCGCATGTATTTTCATATTCTGTACATTTAGCATTAAACAATTGTACTTGTTGTTTAAGTGTATTACTTTGAACACTTGTAATTTGACTTCCTTCCGTTTTGAGTACGACTTATCGCGACATTGTCACTGCTCCCCAATAAATACATTCTAACTCACATCTGTATCGTTCTGCCATGTCTGCTAATATGTTAAATGAAATATTAATTGCATATCATCTACGTTTATAGACAATTGTGACATTCTTATTGAATTTCTACGCTTGGTAAACCTACTGGATCTATATCGTCCATATTGGGATTACTAATCTTTTATAATTGTGGATTATCTGGACCAAATTCAGCCGAACACGCAATAGCCTGAAGAATTAATTAACGTCCCTTATTTTTATCTGTGTGTAATTAACTTATTAACTGTTAATTGATACATAAACTTTAGACGTAATAATTTGTTGCTATTTTTTTGGTTGTCATACTTTTGGTCCACCACAATTATTTGGTGAGCCTAGTATTTAATAATCTCGCATTTATCTCATTGTTATACTGTATTCGCTTATTGTACGACTCACT
This sequence comes from Schistosoma mansoni, assembly GCF_000237925.1. Lineage (NCBI taxonomy): Eukaryota > Metazoa > Platyhelminthes > Trematoda > Strigeidida > Schistosomatidae > Schistosoma > Schistosoma mansoni. The sequence continues at coordinate 27,432,337 of NC_031496.1, forward strand.
TGCTCATTTTTAATTTAATGTACTCTCCACCTGAGCTTAGTGATATGGACCCTGTTCCAGTAACCACTCTTAGTTCATCATCTAACCTTAATGACAGTATATTTAGTCCAGTCAACGCCATTTCTGAATTTAGGCTTCCACCATATGGAGTAAATAATCCTAGAATCTGGTTTGCTCAAATACAAGCCTTATTCCAGTCCAGGGGCGTACGTTCCCAAGTATCTAAGTACGCTTATGTAGTGGGAAATTGCAGCCGAAGTTGGAGACCTTATCGACCAGGTTCCGGAAACCGAGCCATATGATAAATTAAAAGCGGCTTTAATTCAGCGAACAACGGTTTCGGCTGAAACAAGATTACAACAACTTTTGAATGCATGTGACCTGGGAGACAAAAGACCTTCCCAGCTACTTCGTCATATGAAACAACTTGCCGGCCCTTATAAACTAGACGAAGCCCTTTTTCAACCGATTACCACGCAGCGTCAGACAAATTCTAAGTGCCTTGGGGAAATCTTCCTCCTTCGATGATTTAGCTGATATGGCGGATAAAGTAACGGAAGTTTGCCATGATAATCACTACATAAACACGATGCAGCCGTACGGAGCAGCAGACGTTGGCTATTTAAATTCTATACAAAGACAATTGTCCCAACTAACGAACCAACTTGAGTCGCTTCAAACCACAGTTGCAACAGTTCAAGCTAGACAGCTTGGACCTCCTTTGAGACGAAGATCCTCATCTCGACGACGTTTACGTTCACCTAAGAAGAGCTCTGATGTATGTTGGTACCATAATAAATACGGGGCTAAAGCACGTCGATGTACTCGGCCGTGTGCATTTTCTTCAACTGACACGACGAATCAGGGAAACGGCCCGGCCAGGCAGTAATGGCAGTGCCTGTTCCTGGCACCATCACAAGCCGTCTCTTTTACATCCGGGATCGTATTTCTGGCTCAGACTTTTTAGTCGATACAGGAGCAGAAATCAGCATTCTCCCGTTGCACCTCTCTCGACGACGGCACTCAGAACCTGCTAAACTTTCCCTTGTTACAGCAAACAACTCCATTATCAAAACGTACGGTGAGCAGTCACTCATACTAGACCTCGGCCTTCGTAGATGTACATGGGTTTTTACAGTAGCTCAAGTTAAACAACCCACCCTCGGAGCTGATTTCCTCAGTGCTCACAACTTATTAGTTGACATGCGAGAAAAGAAACTCATCGACAGATACACAAAGTTACAAGTTACCGGCATAATCTCTTCTGGCTCTGAAATCTACGGTGTCCGTATTCAAAAACCTGAAAATAAAATCTTTGCCGATATTTTATCGCAATACGAGTGCATCACAAGAGCCGATTATCAAAATGAATGCACTGTTCATCATGTACAACACCATATTACTACCACTGGTCAACCTATACGTGCAAAACCCAGGAGACTACCACCTCACAAGTTAGCGATTGCCAAACGAGAATTTGAACACATGATGCAACTAGGCATCATTAGGCAGTCTAGCAGTCCCTGGGCTTCTCCGCTTCATATGGTTCCAAAAAAAGAACAAGATTGGCGCCCATGCGGTGATTATCGTCGTTTGAATAGTCAGACTACCCCAGATAGATATCCCATCCCGCATTTACACGATTTTTCTTTAAACCTACATGGAAAGCAAGTTTTTTCGAAGTTAGATCTTGTACGTGCTTATCACCAAATTCCGATGACACCTGAAGATATTGAGAAAACGGCCATCATCACTCCCTTTGGTTTGTTTGAATTCTTAAGGATGCCTTTCGGATTAAAAAACGCTGCCCAGACCTTTCAAAGATTCATGGATGAGGTAACTAGAGGTTTGGATTTTGTATTCGTTTATGTTGACGGTGTTTTAACTGCTAGTTCTTCCTTGGAAGAACATATTCAGCACCTACAGATTCTCTTTGAGCGTTTCAAAAGTTATGGCGTCGTGATTAATCCCTCAAAGTCTATATTTGGTGTTTCAGTGTTGGAGTTCCTCGGTCATTACATAGACTCTCAGGGAATTAAACCCCTTCCAAAGAAAGTAGAAGCCATAATCAACTACCCTGAGCCTACTTCTGTTAAGGCACTACGTCGTTTCCTGGGAGCATTAAATTTTCATCAACAATTTTTACCCAATTGTGCCGATTTTCTACATCCCTTAACAGACCTGCTTAAAGAGGATAAAGCGAGTAGCAAAAATAAGAACCAACTATTCCACTTACCCTCCGACGCCAAAATAGCATTTGAAAAAGCCAAAAACTTGATCGCCGACGCAACTATGCTACAACACCTAAACACTGACCCCCAAACGCATCTGATCTTGTGTACGGACGCATCTCAAAAAGCTGTAGGGGCAGTACTACAACAACGAGTTAATAACATGATTAAACCAATAGCTTTTTTCTCTAAACGGTTATCACCCGCTCAAGAGCGGTACAGCACATTTGGACGAGAACTTTTAGCCATGTACCTAGCTGTTAAACACTTCAATTTTTTACTACAGGGTCGTGACTTCACTATTATGACGGACCATAAACCCCTGTGTTTCTCATTTAATACGTCATATGATAAACATTCTCCACGCGAAGCGAGACAACTCGATTATATCTCGCAATTCACCACGGACATTCAGTTTATCAAACGTCATACCAACATTGTTGCAGACGCACTGTCTAGAAAGGATATCAATATGACGGTACTTAACCATGACATCAACCTTGAAACCTTAGCCAAATTACAAGCAGACGACGCAGAATTGAAGATCTGTAAAGAAAAGTCTAGCTTGAATCTAAAATCGGTACCCATTCCTTTCTCAGATGCATCCATCATTTGTGACACTTCAACGAGCAACAATCGTCCCTTCGTCCCATTTACTTGTCGCAGAAAGATATTTCAACAACTACATGGACTCTCGCATCCAGGTATTAGAGCCACCACCAAGCTGATCACTGAACGTTTTGTCTGGCCCAAAATGAAATCCAATATAAAACGATGGGCACGAAACTGCATACAATGTCAGCGGAGTAAAGTCCAGAGACACACAATCAGCCCAATTGGGGAATTTCATACCCCCGACAGACGTTTTCAACATATTCACTTGGATTTATTTGGCCCCCTGCCACCGTCAAACTCTTTCACTCACATTCTCACTGTGGTGGACAGGTTCACTCGATGGGCGATTGCATGCCCCATTAAAGACACATCGGCAGAGACAGTTGCGTCCGTTTTTCTCGACCGATGGATATCGAACTACGGAGTACCTGCAATTATCACTACTGATCGTGGCCCTCAATTTCAATCCATTTTATTTCAGGAATTCACCAGACTCCTTGGGGTCAACCACATCAAAACAACGGCTTATCATCCGGCAGCTAATGGCATGGTTGAAAGATTTCATCGCCAATTGAAAAGCTCGCTGACGGCTCAAGCTGATCCTACCAAATGGAGCGATGCCTTACCACTCGTACTCCTGGGTATTCATTCCACTATTAAAGAAGACATTGGATGCATTGCTGCCGAATTAGTCTACGGTACAACATTAACATTACCAGGCCAATTAGTCAATTGCGAATCTACAACGATAGGAGATCCTTCCCGTTTTGCAAGCCGTTTACTACAGACGATGCAGAATATTAAACCAATACCCCCGCGACAACATAGCAACCGGGTGCAACTAGATAAAAACCTCGAAACCTGCAAATTCGTTTTCGTTCGAGTTGACGCTGTCAAAAAGCCACTAAAACCACCATACGAAGGTCCTTATAAAGTAATCAAACGTATTCCCAAACATTTTATTATCATTCGAAATGGGAACAAAGAAACTATTTCCATTGATAAAATTAAACCAGCGTTTTACGAACCGACTCACCTTAAAGAAGTTAACATCAAGGAACAACAACCCACCCCTTCTGTTCCTGAGAAGCCAATGGAAGAGGACAAGTTTCATCTTAAACTGTCATTAACTCGCTTTGGTAGGTTGGTAAAAAAACCCAAGCGCTACATACATTTCGCCGATTAACAAAAATCGATTCAATTACACGCATTTTATAGTTAGGTTCCTCAATTTTCTAATAAAAGCTATTTATTTTCCTCGCATGTACATTTAATTACATATGTTTATTATCACTGGTTTTACCAATTTTTTTTTGAAAAAAAAATATTGTCCTGCTAATAAACGAGTGAATGCTAACTAACTATTTATTAAATTCATCCAATTTTTTTTTATTTTATGACTCTATTAACAGTTTCGCACATTTCATTATTATTATTAGCAAACCTAAACTTTGTAATGCTCGTTTTTCAGTTTCATTTTGCGTAGCACAACCTATACTATCAACGTGTCATTTATTCCTATCTCCACCATTTTTTCCGTTATTACAGTAAATACTATTTTATGTACCCTTATACACAATATTTCTCAAATTTTGTTGTTCATATTGTAATCAGTGTTACCTCTGGACACTCTGGGGGGGGAGCTATGTGGAGATAGGACCATAAAACTTATTTTGTAAATAATTTTTCATAGTTTTCGCATGTATTTTCATATTCTGTACATTTAGCATTAAACAATTGTACTTGTTGTTTAAGTGTATTACTTTGAACACTTGTAATTTGACTTCCTTCCGTTTTGAGTACGACTTATCGCGACATTGTCACTGCTCCCCAATAAATACATTCTAACTCACATCTGTATCGTTCTGCCATGTCTGCTAATATGTTAAATGAAATATTAATTGCATATCATCTACGTTTATAGACAATTGTGACATTCTTATTGAATTTCTACGCTTGGTAAACCTACTGGATCTATATCGTCCATATTGGGATTACTAATCTTTTATAATTGTGGATTATCTGGACCAAATTCAGCCGAACACGCAATAGCCTGAAGAATTAATTAACGTCCCTTATTTTTATCTGTGTGTAATTAACTTATTAACTGTTAATTGATACATAAACTTTAGACGTAATAATTTGTTGCTATTTTTTTGGTTATCGTACTTTTGGTCCACCACAAGCGCAACAATAATAAAGGTGCAGTGGTGTAGATAAGTTGTTATTGTGCAAATGACTCTGTCCGTTAAATAAGTTAACTGAAAGGCTTAATCAAATGAAATGTGAACAAACTGAAATACATGTAAGCTGCTATACATCCTACAGGCAGCTCTGATGTAAGTAAGTAACTATAAAATAGGTCTTTTAACTGAAAATATGCTTTCCTAATTTTAAGTAAATGAGGGATATACATATGCTTTGCAATGTGTATCTTGTCTGACGATGACCAGTGTTCATGGGTGTGGCGCGTGTTTTTAATCACCTAACTAAAGAGAAATTGCTCCGACTTATTTTCTTGTATTCGAGCAACTAACGACTTCGAAGCAGGACGATTTAACTGGCCTGGTATGAATAAGGATGTGAAGGAGCGTTTACGGTCATGTGTAAGCTGACAGAAATCTGAGGTGAATAAGCACTATAAAAGTTAACTAGGATCTTTCGCAATTTTCGACTCATGTTTGGACTATCTTCGCTTCGGTTTGTCGAGAAACCTTATTGATTCAGATGGACAGTCTTATTTCTTAGCATGTTCGGGAGCACTTCAAGAGGTAACGAACGATATTCGTAGACTAAAATGTAAAAACCTAACACAAACCACATTTTACCCCATTACGGTTTGGGACGCTATCCCAAAACCTGCTGAGTTGATTGCTTTAAGTGAAAGGGAACTCATGTATGACTTCCGATTGTTCGCCTGAAACATCTGTAACGTTTTATTTCACTTATCAATACAATGTCAACCGCTCTTGCCGTTACTAATGCTGTAGTGGTAAACAAATCCCCAAAATAAAGAGCTCTGTAAGTCTTCGACATTGGATGCTGATCACATTAGTTTTAATGGACTCACCTGGCTGAGGGCTCACGGTCATGCCGCCGCATCAGATCAGGAGTGAAAATGCTGTGCTTAACATCCCGTGCAATCGCTAGACATATTAGATTAGTCGATCGACGATATATTGATAACCTATCAAATATATTGAAGATACCACCAGTATTTTAGTTCGACAACTCTTTACAAGTAACACCTGTAATCGAATCGCGCCCACCCAGTTAAATCAAAAGTCAGAAGCGAGGAGGTTGGATGATATATTTGATGGGTTATCGATTTATCGAGAAGTGACTGATCTAATCTGGCTAGTGATCGTAGGAGATGCTTCCCAGGCCGTTCTGTGACGTGATCTGGTACGGATGCATGACCTAGTGCCTTCAGCTAAACGAGTCCACCAAAACTAATGTGGTCAGCTTCCAATGTCGAACACTTACAGAACTATTGATTTTGGTGATTGATTTACGGTTACAATATCTTTGAACCTCCTCGCTTCTGTCTATTGATTTCACTTGGTGGGTCAGTTTCATAATAGAAAGTGCTACTGGTTAAAGCGTTGTCAAACTCCGTATACCTGTGGCATCTTCGTCGTCATATGCCCTTCTTGACTCATTCTAACGGATAAGATAGAGTTCAGGAATTTGTAGCGCATCTAATTCAGAAGTGATAATGTGTGCAATGGCAAGCATTTTTCTACTACTTGAGCCAACGACAGCAACACATAGAAGCACATTTAACATTGAGACCAAAAATTCTTGGCAAAACTTTAACTTTCGTTGGTTTTTTCATCCGGAAAGTTGGGAAGCGCACCTGTAGTATTCACCGAAGACAAGTTAATAGATAAATTCGTCAAAACAACATCAGCTAAGCGGCCAAAATGTTCAAACTGTTCATTAATGAAGAAGCAAGTACTGTGCAGTAACTTGAACAAGTTAAAGCAAGTAAATCACAATATGTATACCGAATCGTCACAACGCTTTTTAACACAAAATTTTTCTCATTCAAAAGAAGCTGCTCTTTATTTGTTATTGAAATTCAGACATTATTAGTTCACACATGAATCCTCTAGACATTTCGTTCACTGATTCTATTCAGTGAATGTACTTATTTTAAATAATCTGTCGACTGTGTGACCTTCACGGTTATAGTGCGTTTACGTAATTTGACTTGCCACGTTGTAACAGCGTTAAAATCGTGTTAGTTACAACTTAAGAAACTCCTCTCGTAAAATATTTAGGAGTGTTGGTAGCATACGATTTTACGTTTTAAGCTTGCTTCAACAAAAATGCCTTTCAAGTATACCTTGCTTTAGTAATATTGAAGCCCATTTATAGCCAGTTTGACGGAAGGACTTTCCACATAATCTTCAACAGTTTTATTCATCCCCATATAGAGTACAGAAACAGTATTCTTTCCCTCACTCCAAAGGATAAGGACACTCTGAAGCGTATCCAACGTCGAGCCACGAAATCAGATTGACTCAAATTCAAACCTTATGAAGATCACCTCCATTCACTTAACCTTCACCCGTTAGAGTATACACATTTTAGAGGTGACGTTCTTGTGACTTACAGTATCGTTAACACGTCTAGTCATCCCCTTAAACATCTACTTAAGTTAAGTCACAACACTAACTTCAAGGTTATTACCCAGAAACTGAAGACCCAACATAGCAGAACAGACTGTAGACACAACTTCTACTCCGTAAGAGTTGTCAAATGCTGGAATTTGCCGCCAACTGAGCTAGTCCAAGCTACTTCTCAGGAGTCCTTTAAGAGGAAACTTGACTTATTCTTAAGGACTAAGGATAACATATTATTATGATTTACCAATTTCTTTTACCCTGTTATCATTCATATACCTAGGTTCTTACCTGGAGGTATTGGTGATCCACTGCTACTAGACATGGAAGCCCGTTGAGCGAAAGCTTCTTCTATTCCGTCCTCAACCATTTGAATCTTCACTCGCTTCCTAGTGACGTGATAGGAACTGGATGGTCACCTGCTGGTTATCCACGGGTAAAGAAAAACATTCATCTAAAATTTTCCAAAATTACGACGATGAATTGCTTGCCACAAATCGTTGCTCCTTAATCTATCTCATAGTCAAGGTAAGACGAGAGGTAATCGAAATGTTCTGACGTCGGAACTTTACGCAGACATGTCATCACTCTCACTTTTCAGACGGAATAATTTGACAAGGTTTCAAGTATTTGCGATTGGTGGATTCAAATCCCACCCCAGTCAAGGTAGCACCCGATAAAACCCCTTGTCCCTTACTAACGTATTGGTTCTACAGTATAACGGTCTGAAAAGTGAGAGTGATGACATGTCTGCGTAAAGTTCCAACGTCAGAACACTTCGGTTATCTCTCGTTTTACCTAGACTATGAGATAGCTAAAAGAGCAACGGTTTTGTGGCAAGTAATTCACCGTCTCAATTTTGGAAAATGTTAGATGAATGTTTTTCTTACCCGTGGATACTCAGCAAGTGTCCATCCAGTTCCTTTCACGTCACTAGAAAGCGAGTGAAGGTCCCATTGACTGTCTCCACTTTATGCAACAAATAGCAGTTCAGGCGTTTCCTCGTCTGAATATCATATTTATTTAAACACACACATTGGTACAAGGAGGCACCAAATACATATGCGCCACATAAGTCACTCGATTTGTGTGAGGGTCGGGTTACTGCCCGAGTGCCCACACCGAAACAGGTGGTTTTCTTAGGGGGCACACCCGGAGCCTTTGACTTGAAGGTCTTATCCGCAAGGCAGTGGAGCAACGTCGGGAGATGCAGTCCCATGGCAGCCGGTGACCAAAAATGGGTTCATACTCCATTTGTTCCCTCAGGATACTGGAGCCCATGTGCACCAGTGGTTCGGAATCAGGGTTTTCCAACTCCGCTAGGTGGATCCACCAACCTGATTAAAGGACCGGACAATCGCTTTTCATTCTCTCGATTTCTTGGACAACACCCGTGACGCGACAAGGCAGTGAGTAGGACTTCCTTGGCAGTGGTTGTATGCACGTGGTCATGTGAGAGCATTTCGAGAAGGAGAACTGACTCACCGCTCTCGACCGCACCAGGGCATTCGGGGAGGTGTAGCCAAACGCGATCCTAGGCTGCCCTGCAATGAAAAGGAGACAGAATCGCATTAGTAACGTCATAGTAGTTTCAACGCCGTTGCGTGTTGTGGCAGTTGGGCTTCATGGGGTTGGCAGATGTTGAGTCTCTATATATCTTGTCTAAAACAAAGCTTTCATATTGCTTTTATCTGTCCTAAATACTTTACACTGCTTTAAACTAGTAGAAAACCCACAATGCCTTTTTTATGATCCCTTCAACATTTTGATTGTGAAATACTCAGTCGAACTGTTTCTCCTACATTGCAACAGCTCACATTTTCTAACAGTATATTAGATATTATTCCGGTAATCTGAGTATTTATATTACTGGTTGGTTCAAAAGAGTCATGTACATCTAACAGTATCATATACTTGTTACTTTTATTTAATACTGAGGTGTATACGTGTTTGAGCAGTATTGGTGCAGTTTGGGGAGACATTACGCGTTACTGTACCTTCCCAACTAACTGTAAATAATGGCTTGTCAGCGTTTCAGTAAGGTCGTTTCATTGCTAATCGATATTAGTGAATGGATCATTATATTTTGTTGCGCTGCACAGTACAGTATCGTTGTGTCATCAGGATGGGAGGATTAGGGATTTATAAAATTGTTACGAAGGCAAGTTAAGCTGCCCGAAGTGCATTCAGACAACCGTCTGCATTTGGTTAATTTGGTTTTGAAAGTACAAGATACACAAGTTAGTTTGGAATTATCTCAAATGTAAGTAAGAACGTGATCTAAAAGATAAAGTAGAATGAGACTGGTATGTCTGAAATCGACCCTGTCGCCCAGTGTACAATCACAATTCATATACGTCGCTGCATAGTTAGTTTAAATATGTCCAGTCCAATGCTACTACCATAGTATTTAAAAGCATATTGCTTCCATTAAATTGGGTCTGTATTCGAAATACACGGGTTTTGACGTAAACAGTTTATGTAATATTTAATTTACTTGAAACCGTCTGGTCGTATCTCCACGTAGACACCTACAAATTATTGTTTAAGATCCGTCTTATGTGCTATGGTTTTTACTTTAGTGGCTAAAAGAAAAATATATTCAGCGCATTCCTTCATTACCTGTTATTTACTATGATAAGTGTAATTATTGTTTCTTATGCGAAGTACCAATGGATTAAATGTGAACCAAGTGGAGAATCGAAGCAGTTTCCCACTATATAGTGCCAAATGTAGTATATACTACGTTTTGCACTGGTCCTATTTTTTCAGTACCTGAGTCTGCGGTGGATATATCTGTCCTCTTATTTATCTTGATGTAATTTTTTCTATCTACTTGTCTTTTTCAGTTGTTCTGATCGGTTCACCTTGTTACTTCATACCTATATATATTGTGCAACTTGTCACTCGAATAGAATGTCGATCGTGGATTGTATAAATTCGGCAGATTCCTCATCTCCAGTAGTACAAAAGTCTGCGAATGACTTGAGGGAATATAAAGTGATGCGTTTATGCAATAGGATGAAAGTGCTTCTTATAAGTGATCCCGAAACAGATAAATCTGCAGTGTGTTTATCTGTGAACATTGGTATGTTGATGAATGTTGTTATAGTGTTATAATTTTAGGTTCGCTGTCGGATCCGAAAGAACTGCCTGGTCTCGCACACTTTTGCGAGCATATGTTGTTTCTTGGTACGAAATCATTTCCGACAGAAAATACCTATTTGAAGTACATAACCGATCATGGTGGTCACTGTAATGCTTTCACGAGTCCAGATAAAACTTCTTATGTGTTTGATGTTGCACCTGAAAGTTTGAGAGGAGCGTTGGATATTTTCTCACAATTTTTCGTGTGCCCTCTTTTCACAGATTCTGCAACAGAACGTGAGGTCAGTTTTAATATGGTTACCGAGCATGGCAAGTGTTTGTTTGTAGTGAATAGGAAGTTGTTTCAATACTGCAACAATGATTTCTGTTTCAATGCACATGTTTTTTCAGAGAAATATATGCTGCAAGTGAGAGCATTTATCAGTTGTTGCAATAATTCGGTGCAAAATTCTGAAAAATCATGTGTTTCAAAATGTCATGGTCCGATCACTTATATGCTGTTTTGAGTTTTACATTTGAGCTCAGAATTTATGAGCAGCACCCCATAATTTTACTGTGGACAATGACTTTATATGACTTTGATATATATTATGAAAATGTGTCATCTGCATTTCACTTGTCGAATCAGAAGGATTGTGGCGGTTATAGAACGTTTTGTGAGGTGATACATTGAATGTATTAAAACTGGTTTCACAAGACTTTGTTTATCGAATATTGCTATCTACTATGTGTGTACAGCATGGTGTTATAGGTTGTCTTATTTCTTACGAATAAGTGTTGATTATTGAGTATATCTTTCTTAGATCGAGAATGATATTATGTGTAGAGTATTGTAGTCTGCAGCATGTGTAGGTGATGTGCCTCTCCCATTATGTCTAGAATTGTATTGGGAATGCAGTAGTCCAATATCTGCTTTTGCTTTACTGCAAAAGAGCTACAATCATAGTTACTGACAAGCTAATAAATGTACTTATAAAAAAAGCTTCGTATTGTTTTTATGAAAGGTAAACTAGGGTACACTTGTCTTGTATATATAGCTCGTAAGGGATATTTAGAGAAGTAAGATTAACATGTTGAAAGGTAAGTAACTAACGAAAGAGTAGTCATGGTCATAATGGATTATCAGGTTACAGTTTCGAAACCCCGTTTATTCACCTGATTTTAGGCAGCTTGGTAGTACTTCTCTCTCGCGGGCACTGGTTGGTTATTGTAATGTGGATAAAATGCAACGTTGTTCTAAATAGGATTATATTTTATGACGAAGGTGAAGTCATTCGACATTATGAAGAATTATTTTTGTAATTATTTCATCTTTTAATGTAAAATGTAATAGTTGGATGCTTTCTACTGCTTACGATTTTGTGGTTGTGCGTGTAATTTTTATTCTAACAAAACACTTATGGAGAAGCACCTATGCATGCCGATCAAAGTCACCGTGTTAATACATAAGTGATTTCAATCAGAGTATAAAGCTTACGACTGCGAATAACGGTTTCAAGAGTGTATTGAAGCTGGAAAGGGAATAGGGTATAAGAGAAAAAGCAAAATGTGACTTAACTTTGAGGATCTAAAGATGGAAATCCATTTGAGTTGTAGTGAATTTTGAAGCACATTGTGAAACTGACCACTGATATGATTTTATTTGCACATGTTGACTGAGTAATGACCGTTTAAAAGTTGGTTTTGAAAGGGACTTGTTAGCCATTTTGGTGCACGGGCGGGATCAGATTTTGAATTTTGTAACAAAGTGAGGAAATGTCTTAGGCTTTTTCAGTGTGGTCGTATCACTTTTCCCAGTTCTCAGATGAAGATCGTTAAAATACATACTCCGAGACCTGACATCGTCATCACTATATATTTGTTAATAGAAGGGACTTGATTGTATTTTCTTACCCTCCTGTTAACTTGACAATAAGTTTTTCTAGATCAAAGTGTTATGCTACGTAGTTTCAGGATTCCTGTTTGTTTTCTGTGGTTATCACTATGGAGTTGATTAGATAATTTATTTAACACGAAGTAATACTCGTTGGGTCAGTGAATTATACTTGTTTAGTAGTATTGGTAGCGAATGACGGCATCACATAACTTACCATGATATTTTTACTGTTTGGACTACCACTAACAAGCCAAGTTTTAATTTTAGGTGAGTGCTGTACAGTCGGAACATGAAAAGGATAGTAGTAATGATACTAGACGTCTTTTTCAGCTAGAGCGAAACTTATCGAAAGGTGGTCATGATTATACGAAATTCTTCTCCGGTAATCGGTACTCATTATTTGAGTCGAGTTGTGCAAAATCAGTGAATACACGTGAAAAGTTGTTGCAGTTCTATTCGACATGGTATTCGTCAAATCTGATGAGTCTAGTTATTCTTGGAAGAGGTACATAACATGTAATATTGTTGAATTGAGATTGATTGATGGAATTGCTGATCTTTAAGACCTTTATTTCTTTTAAAATATCCATGTGACTAAACCATTTTATACTATTTGAACATATTTTGATATTTAGTTTGTCGAGATTCTGAGTTTGTATCGATATTCGGTAATTTGAATGCATGATCTGGCACTCAAACTTTGAGTAAATCAAGCTTAATTATCGGTTGTTCACACTGGAGATCCTTGACGTCATGTGTTCTGATTCATTTAGACTACTAGATACGTTTACTTAGAAGTGAAGGATTATAGCTACCCATAATAGGACTACTTTGTCTTGAATAGTTAATTATTGTGTTTAATAACATGTGATGAGGTAATGGACTGTGGGTTTAAGAGGTAATGTGAAATCTTGTTAGATTTTGTTACTCACATTTAAGTTAATTAAACTTGAGGAAAATCGATTGATCAGCATTCGTGACCTTCTTCGTACTACAGGTAGGTAAAGAACTTTGAATTTGAAGCAGGTAAGTATACAGAAGACTAAGAAAATGTTATTATGATAACTTTGATCTATTTTGTTTACCAAATGAGATAGAACGTTTGTGATTATCATGGCTAGTCCCCATTGTTCATCTATCTCATCAAAAATTGGACAAAATCGTTCTACTTATATTGTGATCTGTTGATTGCAGGCACCGAAACGTGTTAGTGATGATGATTTCAATTTAGGGGAATATATTACCTGCAATTATGAGTTGGCTATAAGATGTAATTTTTTTGAAGTTGTTCGTACAGATAAGGATAGTTAGTATGTCAATGCATGTAGGGTAGAGAACATTTGGAGAGCAGGTTATTCAGTTGATAAGATCCATTATACTTTTCATCACCATACTAAGCATGAATCGCTTCCACCAGACGAGGCTGGAAATGTCATCAGACTAGTTGTTTTTGACATGATGCCTCCTGATTGATCATTGGGTAAGTATATCAGACTAATATTAATTGTGTTGTTCCGTCCATATATTAGTTAAGGCATTGTTCTTACGTGTCGGAGTGTTTGATGCAGTGGCCATGAAGATCAACGTATTACCAAGAGAACTTCAGACTACTCAAGAATCAGATTGTTTTTAACAACCATTGTGTCTGGATTATTTTGTCTTTGGTTACTAACCATAATTCATGGAAAGTACTATATAGGTGAGGAAGAGAACCTATGTAGAACGAAGTTGGCTAACAAATTGGCTGAGAAAGTATCACAATGCCACATTTTGTGACTCATATCTAACTTCTGAATCAGATATTTCCGACTTGTGTGAGATGCAAGTATGGCGACTACAAAATTGTGTTGGATTAATATTTCGTTCATGTCATTTTAAAGTGAATATTTCTTGGTGTCTGTATTTGTTACACATGATGTTTTATTGAACGTCTGTCCTGAAGTGTAAGAGTATGGAAGATTTTGCGGTTCATCTTTTACGATGATTCTGTTGATTGATATTGTCTACTCATTCCTGTGAAAATGCTTTCAACGAATTATGTTAGTTTTGTATGCCTTTGTTTTGAGTCGTTAACTGGATTTCGGATAATCATCCTTACATTTGTTTACATGACACATGTGATTTTTATTTTGTCGTTTGATTGAAATTAAATTTAAATACTGAGTGTGATTAGTATTTATGTTTTCTTTATATCTGTGATTGTTTCTGATGAAATCTTTTCAGAATCTATAAATGACCTACAGAAGCTTGCAGAAGATAAGTTTTCGGAAGTTATTGATCGTAATGTCGTGCAACCGTCATGGAACGATACTCCATGGCCTGATATATGTCTCAAGGTAACAGTTTCATTTGACTTTTATTATATTTAATATGTTTTCCGAGTAAAATATGCATATTTGATATTTATTGCTGTGTATGTGTTTAAGTCTATTAGATAATTAGTTGATTCCAAAAGGTGTTTAAGTTCATATTCCTGATTGTCATTAATTATGCCATTTGGATGTGGCCTTTTTCATAGTTAGAGAGTAGGTCACTGTAAATGAGGTATTGGGTCATTAAAAAACAATATGGAACTTTAGTTATGTGGAAGAAGTTGTGTGTGCCCTCTCTCTTTGTTTTGAAGGAGGCTTTGATGATCCTTGGTTCATGAGATTCCCATCCAATAAGTGCATTTTGTGCTTTTCTGGACAGCATCGATGCAACTCCTTGTGTATGTGGGGCATTTTCTTCTTCATGACCGGAGTATAACAGAAGTTCTCCTGAAGATAGTCGTTGTTGTCCAACCTGCGTCCAATGTGTCTTACTGATTCCAAGCATCTCCAGGTTGTATTTTCTCATTTCTGCAGCAATTTGGAAGACTCTTCCGGTCTCCCACTTTGTCCGGACATTCCATGTACCTATAAAAATTATCGCTCTGGTTGTAAGAAGGTGCATCGGCCTCATGACTTCCGAAGGAACTCGGCTTTCATCATGAGATGTCATAATTATTCCTTCTACTCCCAGGGCAAAGGTTAAATGGTTTGAATGATTTTTTTCTGGTCAGCGTTTTTTAGCGAGTTGATTTTCTACGGGATGGGGTCGCTTACCCCATGCCCAATCCTCCTCCTTTACCCGGGCTTGGGACCGGCAGTAACCCCCAGAGGAGCTACAGGCGGAGTTATAGTTAGAGAGTAGGTTACTACAAACTAGGTGTTGGATCATTAAAAAGAACCATGCAACTTTAATTATGTGTAACAAGTTGTGTGGTAATCTAAAGAATGATGATAAAAAGTTTTGTGAAGATAGTTGTTCGGTGAGCAGTGTGACTGTTGATGATGAATATGTTGAATGTGAAGATGGTTACATTGGAGGTGTATCAGAGAATAATGGCTTAGTAGTAATGGTGCGTAGGGTGATAGGATGTGGTAAATAGTAACATGAATATTGTCTGTTGTCTATTATTGAGGGCATGCCGAAAATGGATTTAATGGTTTGTGTAACTGTATTCCTTTCTAAGACTCTTGTTTTACCTGGGACTCAAACGTGGAAATAACAGTTGATATTTATTGAGCATTATAGTTTCCTAGTTGGTAATATGGAATAACGCTGATGTGAATTTTGTTTTTGTCAATGTGAGCACATTGATTGTTATTAGTCTTTTGGTTATTGATTAGTTTCTAGTTTGTAGAATATCTCGTGTGAATGTAAACCTTTTGTGATGTCAAACTTGTATGAGAGGCTTCATTGTTGTCAGAAGCGTCCGTACAGTCCAATACTGTTAGACATTTCCATTGATTAGTGAGTATAAAATGATTGAGTAATGCCAATCACATTTGAGTTAATGTCCTGTTCAGAAATAAAGTTGTGCATTTTAAATAAAAGAATTAGAATTTGTATGTGTTAGAATATGGATTGCTAAATTATCCACCTGGGTAGTTGGTGTTGTACTGTCACTGTGATTGTAATCTGTGAATAAGACCAATAATTTATTTTCCTTGAAGTATGTAATGTTCATCAAAATGTTAATGATTTTTAATTTCGTTAATTAGAGATTTGAAGTAGAATAAATGTACAATTTGATTTTGATTTTATCACAGAAAATGGTATATGTCGTCCCACTGAACGATATTCATCAAATGAATATAATGTGGCCTATTCCTGACTATATTCCAGACTATACAGCTCAAGTAAATTATTGTTTTGAACTGGATTGATCAGTTATACACAAATGCAGATTCATTGTTCTTTCTATTTTTTCACTATATTGTTTCCAAATGTTGACGTGTGTGGATCAGTTTTTACGTTTACTTATAATGGGGAATGATTTGTACCAATAGTTTAAACATTTGTATTTTTTACTGATAAATGTTTTTGATGTGATGGAAGATGTGCGTTAAGTGCTGAACTAAGTGGTGTTCAGAATTTTGTAGTTGTAGCTGAATAGATTTTTCATTTATTGCCATTACCATTTATAACCATGACATCGTATATTGAGACGTTGTTTTAATGTCTCCCATTCTGCTTAGTCATTTTGTAAAATGTTTTGTAGTTAATACATCAGACATATTCAGTGAGCTGATTAGTCTTTAACACGTTTTTGAGGTTTGTAAATGTACTAACAATCGAAATTTCGCATATTGTTAAGCATCTTTATTTATGGGGATCATTTTTATTACTGACCGACACCAAGTGAGGAATAACTCAAGACAAATAATTATCGTGTGTCTATTTTTGTTTAGAGTTTAATTATGTTTTGTGTTAAAGCTTAGGCTAGAATAAAACGCCTCATTTTAGGCTTCTCCTTTTTTCCAGTAGTTTTCAGGTGGCATATCGTTTATTTACATAAACTCTTCAACTTGAATAAGCTTGGCAAACTGCTATATTCGTCTTAACGAATTATTTACCTTGTTTTTTTTCCAATCCAACTGTTTACAGGCCCCTAGTTATGTGACTCATTTACTTGGTCATGAAAGCCGTGGAAGTTTACTGAGTTTATTCAAAAATGCAGGCTGGGCTAATCGATTAGCATGCGGAGTTAGTAGGCCAGCAGCTGGAATCTGTTCTCTAATTTTGTCTATTGATTTAACTTTGAAAGGACTAGGTGGGTTAATTGTCAGTTATATTTCTTATCTTCAGCTGTTATCATGCCTGACTATATGTGTGTTAGCTAAGTTTATGGTCTAAATAAACATAGCGGAAAAATCCCATGCTGTCATAAGAAAGAATGGGGATGTTTCAGCGATGATATATGGACTAGAATGTCATTTAATTTATTTTCTTCAATTTTCTTGTCTAGAAAAAACGAATGAAATTATGACAAATATATATCAATACATTAATATGCTTCTCTCTGATGAACCACAGAAATGGATTTTTGATGAAGAACA
Organism: Schistosoma mansoni; assembly: GCF_000237925.1. NCBI lineage: Eukaryota > Metazoa > Platyhelminthes > Trematoda > Strigeidida > Schistosomatidae > Schistosoma > Schistosoma mansoni. The sequence goes on from NC_031496.1 coordinate 27,450,164, forward strand.
GGTAGGATTTTTCTTTTTCTTTGACCATTTCGTACTTTGACTGAGGAAGCTTATTTTGTTGAAATGGTTATGCTGCATTACTGTTTGTTTAATGAAAATTAACTGTTTTATTGTGTCGATCGGTTATGTACATTAACAGAGTCATTTGTTTGTTTCAGTTTCCACATCTACTACTTACGCCTGTTACCCCTCGTGGAGGAGCATAGGCCGCACACCAACACTCTTCATCCAACCCTGTCCTGAAAAATCCTTTCCAGTTGTTATTCATCCTTTTCATATCTGTTTCTGTTTTCCTACGTAATGTGTTCTTTGACCTTCTTCTTTTCCGCTTCCATTCAGGATTCCAAGTTAGGGCTTTCCTCGTGATCCAGTTTGGTGATTTCCTCAATGTGTCTTTCCACTTACAACGTCTTTTCTTAAGTCCCTCTTCAGCCGGAAGCCGGTTTGTCCTCTCCCACAGAAGGCTGTTGTTGATGGTGTCCGGCCAATGGATGTCGATTATCTTGCGTAGACAACTATTTATAAATACTTGTACTTTCTTGATGATGGTCGTAGTAGTTCTCCAAGTTTCAGCTCCATACAGTAGGACTAACTGTCTTGACGTTAGTATTGGAGATTCTCACTTTGGTATTGGTTGACAGTTGTTTTGAGTTCCATATGTTCTCAAACTGTGGGGATGCGGCCTTTGCTTTGAAAATCATCGCCTGCATTTACGTCTGCATCAGATCCTCCTTGTTCATCGATGATGCTTCCTAGGTACGTGAAAAATTTCACAGTTTCTCCATTAAGTGTGATTGGGTTGGTATTCTCCGTGTTATATTTGAGAATCTTGCTTTTTCCTTTGTGTATGTTGAGCTTATTCATGCAGAGGCTGCTGCTACTTTTGCTGTCTTCCTTTATATTTGTTTGTGTGTATGAGATAAGAGGGCTAGATCATCTGCGAAGGTCAAATCGTCTAATTGATTCCGAGCTGTCCATCGTATTCCGTCTTTTCCCTCAGATGTCGAGGTTTTCATAATCCAGTCAATCACCAGAAGAAAGACGAAGGGGGAGAGTAGACAGCCTTGTCTTACTCCGGTCCTTATGGGAAATGCATCTGTCAGCCGTCCTCCATGCACGACTTTGTGCTGTAGTCTGGATGAGTTCTGGATAATGTTGACAATCTTCTTAGGAACTCCATAGTGTCGAAGTTTCTATAATGTTCTCCTGTCCACACTGTCAAACGCCTTCTAGTAGTCAATGAAGTTGATGTAGTGACGAGTTCCACTCAACTGATTGTTCCACGATGATCCGTAGTGTCACAATTTGGTCTGTGCACGATCGTTTGCTATATCTCCCTGCTATTTTCTCCTTTGTATCATATAGTTGTTTCATATTCCCTTCTCTTGCAGCTTTTTCCGTCGTCGTTGCCAGTTCTCCCATGTATTTCTGCTTGTCGGCCTGAATGGTTTCTTCTCTTGCTTGTTTGCTTCTGCGTAGTCTGCTTGTGCCTTGACTTTTTCTGCTCGTGTTCGCCTCTTTTTAATTGCTGTCTTCTTGTTCTTCCTTTCTTGAATTTTGTTCAGGGTTCCCATAGAGATCCATTCCTTATGATGATGCTTCTTAGGTCCCAGAACCTCCTGACACATTGAAGTTAGTGCTTCTTTGATCCCTTTCCAGTTGTCCTCCATCGTAGTTTCTTCTTTCTTTAGATCCTTTAAGGCTTGGAACCTATTGTTGAGAATTATCTTGAATTAGTTAAGTTTGTTAGTATCTTGAAGGACGGCTGTATTGAACCTTCATACTGCTGTTTTCCCAGTTGTCCAGTGTTTCTTTAGCTTCAGTTTCATCTTGGCGACCACCACTTAGTGTTGATCTGAAGCCATGTCAGCTCCTCTCCTGGTTCTCACATCTTTCATTGTCCTTCTGAATTTTTTATTGATACAAATATGATCTATCTGGTTCTCTGTGGTGTGGTCCCGTGAGATCCATGTTGCTTTGTGTACACGTTTGTGTGGAAATATTGTGCCGCCAACAACCAATTTATTGAATGCAAATCTCTCCTCATTTTCGTTTCTCTCTCCAAGTTACTTCATGTCATCCAGTGATATTTTCATATCCTGTGTTGTCCACTCCGACTCTGGCGTTTATATCTCCCATCAGGATGGTGAGGTCCTTTCTTGGTCACTTAGCTATGATTGATTGCAGCCTCGAGTAGAACTGATCTTTATCGTCGTCGTTGTTATCATTGATGGGTGCATAACATTGGATAAAGTTCATTGTGATTCCCTCCTCCTTTGTTTTTAATGATGCTTTGATTATCCTGGATCCATGAGATTCCCATCCTACAAGTGCATTTCGTGCATCTGTGGACAGCATTAGAGCAACTCCCTGAGTATGTGGAGCATTTTCCTCTTCGTGACCGGAGTACAGTAGCATCTCTCCCGTATCTAGCCTTTGTTGTCCAGCTTGGGTCCATTAGGTTTCCCTGATTCCGAGTACTACCAATTTGTATCTCCTCATTCCCGTAGCAATTCGACTGATCTTCCCGGTCTCCCACATTGTTCGGACATTCCATGTACCTATAAAAATTATTGATCTGGTTGTTAGAAAGAGCATCTCGGCTTTCATAATGATACGTCATGATTATTCCTGCAACTCCCAGGGAAGAGTTTAAACTGTTTGTATTATTTTTTTTCTGGCCAGCGTTTATTTAGTGAGTTAGTCTTCTATGGGATGGGGTCGCTAACCCCATGCTCAACCCTCCTTCTTTACCCGGGCTTTGGACCTGCAGTAACTCTAGAAGAGATACAGTTCAGTTTCCACATCACGTAATAAAAAATTGAAAAGAGATAAATTATTTGTAAAAACAATGGTTATATATATGTATATATAAATGCCCTGGTGCGGCCGAGAGCGGAGAGTCAGTTCTCCTTCTCGAAATGCTCTCACATGGCCACGTGCATACAACCACTGCCACGGAAGTCCTACTCACTGCCTTGTCGCGTCACGGGTGTTTTTCACGAAATTGAGAGGATAAAAAGCGATTGTCCGGTCCTTTAACCAGGTTGGTGGACACGGAGGATCCATCTAGGGGAGTTGGAATACCCTGATTCCGAACCATTGGTGCACATGGGCTCCAGTACCCTGAGGGAACAAATGGTGCATGAACTCATTGTTGGTAAGCGACTACCATGGGACTGTATTTCCTGACGTTGCTCTACTGCCTTGTGGATAAGACCTTCAGGTCAAAGACTCCGGGTGTGGCTCCCAACGGTAACCACTTTTTTCGGTCTGCTCACTCGAGCAGTATGCCGGCCCTCACACAAATCGAGTGACTTATGTGGTGCATATGTATTTGGTGCCTCCTTGTACCAATGGTGATGTGTCTAAATAAATAAATATTATTTTGAACTATAATAGTATAATTGGGATTTGTGTTTGCTTCTGATGAGGAGGTTATGCGATAGGTTTCTACAATTTCTACTCAATGCATTAATTAGATGTTAGGTTGTTGATTTTATTTTAACAAAATCAAAGTTTATAATTATTTTCGAGACTTTTACAACAGTCTGATCTCTATTATTTGTCATAATTCCCCAGCTTTGAAATACACAAATTGTTGTAGATGTTAGTTCTCCCCCGGGTTATAGTTGTTCAATATGATTATTCCTGTGACTTATCACTTTAATAAGCCGGAATATAATTAAATTTATTTGACTATTAACTAATCTTTTGGAGTCTAACCAAATAAATTTTCCTTGGGAGATTTGTGTTTTTAAGTGGTCGGGTCTGAGTGTCGTATCGTCGTTTAAAGAGGTATTAGAAATTTTTCTGTGCTGCAAATCCTATCAAATGTACCACCTTTTTATCTTGGATTGTGATCATTATATGTACAGTACTACTGTTTAATGTTATACTTTATCGTACCACTTGTTTCTAATCATGATCACTCACTTATATCCGGACTTGAAAAAAAGCAATTGTTTAGGGCAACGTTTTTCTTTTACATTAACCATGTATGTAAATAAATCAATATGATTTAATCAATGGATTCTTTTCTGTTCAATGTGCTTCTATTTATAGGCTTTATGTCAATTAAACTTTCGATTTAAAGACAAAGAACCGCCTTATGAATATGTGACTGGATTAGCCGGTAATCTATTGGTAAGCAACTTGTAAAAAGTCAGCACATATGACCTTGTAAAACCTTTCAATTGTTCCTACATGAAATTGAGTATTTTAAATCAAAGATTTTTGACAATAATCGAGAATTCAGTCGATGTTTATATTTTTTTGTTCTTCTTTTAGAACTCTCGTGGAGTTTTTGATATTCCAGTTATATTAATAAAGAAGGAATATGTTGTTCAGTGGTTCTCCCTATTTTATGTTTTACTTCTGTCTGTGGTGGATGGTACAACATAATAACCGGTATCTATCTGTACTTCAGAGTAGTGTTCATAGTTAAAGAAACTGCAAAATTCTTATTAAGTTCTTTCCTTATTTAGTTACTAGCTATTAGAACATAACATGTTGAATGAGTCCTAAGCATATTAGAGACTAGGTTGTACTCACAATGGTTTTCATGAGTTCATTCCTCAAAATGTTAAATAACTTACTGCCTCTTGTTTTTATTTATGCTGTTTATCCTATACATTTTATTGTCGTAATTCCCACATTTTAAGCTAATTTATTTCTTCTGCAATGCTGTGAAATGGGATACCTTAAACAGCCGCACTTCATTGTAGGTATTCACGTTTTGCTCTATTCATTTTTGTTTCTCTCACTTCAAACTCAAATCATACTGGCCATGTATCAGTCCATTCATTTATGGTAATCAAAAAAGTGGGTTTATACGGACAGTCGAGACATTTTTTTTCTTCACTTTTTTCTCTTTCAGTTCTGTTAGCTACATACAACACTAACACTTAATACCGATCTACTTCTCACAATTTTTCGGAAGAACTAGTTTGTCCTGGAAAGAACTATTAAACATGACTATAGTGATGATTAGGCATTTTTAAATGCATAAGGTGTTTTATCCATAAAATCAATCCTTAATATTTGTAATAACCTCTTTCCAAAACCTGGTAGCTATTCTGATATCAAGCAGTTAACACTCATTACTGTGGTTATTAAGCTATTACTTTTCTATCTGCCAATGTTTTAACTAAATGAGTCGTGTTTACTGACGAAAGTTCCATAACTTTTAGTCTAAAGGATTAATAAGTTATATAGATTATTAAATCATTCTCATTCATCTTATTTTTAATCTAAGCCTAAAATAAACTTGTATATTGCTTCGAGTAAGTGGTTAGCTTCAGGTTTATCATTTGTTTCGAATTTCTTACCCTGAAGTTTTTCGAATAGTTGGATAGTCAGTGACAATTAAGTAATTATAGTTGGAAATGTCATTTATTGTATTTCCAATTAAAGGTAATATGATGATTGCAAAGGTTGACGATATGATCGTCAGAATTCAGATAAATAGATACACAGATATTAAATACTTCATGTGTAAAATATCTTGACATTACAATTTATGTTCTTAGTGAGCAGATACTTTCTTTTTCAAATTATAGTCTTGTGAACTGTTCACTATATTCACATACTTTGTTCATTTTTTTCCTATTCTTTTTATGTCAAGTTATCATGTCTTCTACGGATCGGACTTTTAACATCACTCTATCTCAAAATCAAAACATGACTTGGACAGAGGTGTATGTGTATTTCGAAGCAAAAACCAAAGTTAATCACCCATATGTCTACCAAAATGATGGTAATTTTACGAACAGAATACAAATCATAATGCATTAATTAGTAAAATAACTACATACTAAATAGATCGGTACATATATAAATACATTAGAAGTTGGTAAACAAAGTTGGCTTCAAATCAGTTGCTGAATTCTAAATCTGATTTTTTTATGAGTGTAATATTTTCGAATTCGTCGTTCCCAGCACCAGTTAGCACACTTTTCTAATATATATATATATATATATATATATATATATATACTGTAAAGCTGCAGATCGGTAATTTAATTAATTAATTTCCATCTGGTAGGCAATAATTTGTTACCTTACTTCACCTACTTTCATCAGTTGAATAGTGTGACTAGGAGCTATGGTTTGGCAGTCAAGACATTCTACTTTCAACCACTTTGTCCTGCCCCAACTACGGTTTGGAAAACCAAGTAGTATCACGAGCGCCGTCCCCCATAAGCACATGTATAGCTCAAAGTCGAGTACACAAATTCGGTAAACGGGTCGCGTTTTTCTTTTCTCTTACTACATCTAACATTAGCCTTCAATTTCATTTCGTCCCACAATTGAGTGGTAACTGGTTTCTTTCTTACATCCATCTGCGAATTTTTTCTCATACAGTTTCCCTCACCTTTTCACACTTGGCTTTTGATTTGACACTGGTATGAACACTATGTAGGTTCACCAAAAAACGGGTCATCATTGTCCTCTTATAATGTGTAGAATTAGAAATAAGTCCAAAAAATCTATTGTATTTTTCACTTGAATTAGATAAACAAACATACCTCACTGTTTACCTTTTCAAAATATTTTTTCTAGCTTTATGAAATGCAAGATGTTCTAACCGGTTCTTTCCTGGCAACTGTCTACGATCCTGATTTAATTAGAAAAATCTTAAGTTGTTTAACACCTGATAATAGCCGGTATGTGATATTTGTTTTTTTTTAATGTTTTTGATTTGCAGTACCATGTTAGTTCATGATATTTGTAGGTTTTAATATATGGTTTCTCATGTTTTGCCATCTCACAATAAAAGTGTAGCTTATTCATTGTAATGTGGTGCTTCTGTTTCTTCACTTGATACAACTTTCTTCAGACAATACGAATAGTCAGAATTAATAGGAAATACTAGCAGTTAACAGATTTTGATTTTGTATAACTTTTCTCGGTGACATGATTCTTATTCATTCAATTATTTTGCAATATTTATAACTACATTTTATACTTTATATTCTTTGTAAAGTATGATATGTTCTGAATTTCGGGAATCTTGATATCTTATTTATTTATTCATCTGAAGACATAAATATTGGTACAAGGAGGCACCAAATACATATGCGCCCCACAATTGTTTGAGGGCAATGATACTGCCCGAGTGCGCAGACCGAAACAACTAGTTTTCTTAGGGGGTCACACCCAGAATCTTTGACCTGAAGGTCTTATCCACTAGGCAGTGGAGCAACGTCGGGAGATGCAGTACCATGGTAGCCGGTCATCAACAGTGGGTTCATGCACCATTTGTTCCCTCAGGGTACTGGAGCCCATGTGCACCAGTGGTTCGGAATCAGGGTATTCCAACTCCCCTAGGTGGATCCTCCGTGTCCATCAACATGGTTAAAGGACCGGACAATCGCTTTTTATCCTCTCAATTTCGTGAAAAACACCCGTGACGCGACAAGGCAGTGAGTAGGACTTCCGTGGCAGTGGTTGTATGCACGTGGCCATGTGAGAGCATTTCGAGGAGAGCTGATTCTCCCCACTCTTGGGCGCACCAGGGAATTTGAGGCATCAGATTAGACAAATGGCACAAATATTACTATCACATAATCACAGTGCTTCCCCAAGGAGCGTAGTGTAAGTAAAGGGAATACAGGGCTTCCCAGTATGCAGTTTAAGGTTTGTCTCATGTTTTTTCTAATCGTCACATTGTGACAAATACTGCTAAAGGTTTGCAGTCGTGTTTCAGTAGCATGAATTAAGTTCTATGATTAAAAGAGTAGTGTCCATGTCTCGACGCACTATGTTAGAATAGTTTTTGGAAGGAGCAAAAGATATATATATATATATATATATATATATATATATGCGATTGTTTTGTAAATGATAAGTCCGAAATATCTTCCAACTCCTTTTATGTAATGTTGTCTTTATTATATAGTGTCTTTCTAGTCAGTAAAACGTTTACAGACAAATGTGTCGAGGAAGAACCCTGGTATCACACTAAATACCTTGTTATTGATATTCCTGAAAATACCTTGTCAGTAAGTTAATCTTCTTAGAAATTATTTTAATCAAAAATCTTATTCTAATTAAATATCGTTGTTTAAACTTTGTTTGATAATGCGAAGCTGTGGGTTCTTATTTAAGACTGATAAGTATGTATACGTGCATTTCAGTTTTCTAATGGTTTTTCGGTTGAAACTAGAAATGTGTTTGATTGTTTAAAATTCTGTAGTCATTCGAATTCTGATTTAAAATATCCATCGGTTGTTCACCAAGAAGTAGTTATAGAACCTTGGTCATGCGGTCGCGTACCTTAGCATAAGATGCTGTCTAGCATATGAGTGTGATAGAAGAAGTCTGGATACAATCAAACCAACATATTGTATCATTTCGTAAAGCCACGGACTTCTAGTTTGACACGTGTTTTGGACTCCAGACTTCTTGGTTTGAATTAGTCTACTTATCATAATTTATATTTGGAGAACCTAGGTGACACAGATCCAGATCTCTTAGCTTCACAGTTAAATCAACTTTTTAAAAGTCGTATTTAATGTCATTCCTTATTTTTATTTGCTATTTTATTCATTGTATTCTAACTGTATTTGCAGTTTCAGTGCAGTTGCCGTTTTTATTCCTGCTTGTCTACTTTCCTCCTTGTTAATTTTTTTTCTCTCTCGATAATGTTGATGTGAACTGTGGCAACTTATCGCAATCTTTATCTTTGTCAGCTCTTACAGGGTTAGTAGTTGGTTGACAGGTCAGTTTATTTCTTTCCAAACCAAACGTCAACGGAGTTTAATTTCAAGAGGTTGACATTTGTCCATTAAAATCCTACGTGTTCTTCCTCAAATACCCTTTGCTTCGGTTTTTTTAGGAGTTAGCATTAACGAAATAGTTGATTAGTACTCACTCGTGAATAGCTATTATCTATAATATACATGAACTCCAAAAAATCATGTATGTATAAGTTCAGTAAAAGTTTAGAATAGATACAAAATTCACTACAACCCTTGGAAAAGGCCTTTAATTTTTTGCATGATGTGCAAGACTCCATCTCTAATTTTCGTCTACAGTTTAAAGTTTACTCGTCAGATTCATCATCGATAGATCCAACTATACTTTTTCTAGATCCATATGTATACTTCAGTTTCAATTAACTGTAATTATCAAATATAGTGTTCTTATCTGGGGTTTTTTCCAAAAACATATGAACTTCGGTTTTTATGTAGTCTCTGTGGTTAGGGATGTTTAAGAGTGTTTATAATATAACAAACTTAGTATACTACTTAATTCACTACTTTGGGTGATTTTTAGGTTAAAGTTTAAGAAGTATTTTACTTTTTAGACCGTTTTGTTTTCAATTGTAACTAGCTATATATAGGCAATTAAAAATTTTGGAAGCATCAGTATTCTTCATACAGTATTGTCATTTGTGCAGAAAATATTAGCCGTCATTGTTTAAATGTGTCACAGATTGGCTCTTTCATTAAACTGATTGATATCCATGTGTAAAGCTATCACTTCTCCATTAATTTCACGTTGTGAAAATTAAAAGATATTGATATGAGTTGTTTATATACTTATGTGTTTACTGCAGCACTTCTCGTTCTGTTTTTTTGAGTTTTTTTGTTCCTAATAATTTGTTTCTTTGCGATAGGTATGGCGAAATAGTTCTACGAATCCTGAATTAAGATTCCCTGAGCCAAATCCATTCATTGCTACTGAATTCAATTTGGTGGAAAACAAATACCCCACAAATGCTGAAATACCGGAATTATTAATCGAAACAGATATGTCTCGTATTTGGTACTTTCAAGATAGAGAATTCAATCTTCCCAAAGGTTTTATCACATTTCATATTGTCAGGTTCGTTTCTCTCTCTCAATTGTATTTATAAACAGTAGTGATTATTATACTGGATAATTGGATGATATTTCTTTGCTAACACGGCATTAACTGGCTCATTATTATGCCATTTGTTAGGTACAGATTCTTGTACCTATCTTTGAGGGACACTGAGTTTGAGTGGTAGTAATACCATTCGATTGCTCAAATTGAATTGAATGAAACGGTATTTAGATCTGGGATTTTATCGAACTTCTTAATTAACTGATCCAGCGCTCTACTTATTTAGTCATTAGAAGTTTATTTTCATTCTAATGGGGTGGTAGCTTAGTACTTAGTCGAATATTATATCTGCACATCGATCCAGACAGTAGGCTAAAATCACTAGAGGCCATAGGAATGATTCATCTCAAACCCGTGTACACTGATGTATACTCGATATATCAGTCAGTCACTCAGCTACAAGGTGGGACCAAGCACATCTATGCATCGGCCCAAGTTGCCACACCTCATTAGCACAACCAGATAGTCACCAAATTCATAAAAGTAGTCATTGCATTAGTAGTAATGTATAAAAGAAAGATTATGTATAAAGATTTAGTCCAGGAAGAAACAATTAGTTGGAAGAACGAAAGATGCCTCCAAATGCCCTGGTACGGCCGAGAGTGGGGAGAGTCTACTCTCCCTCTCGAAATGCTCTCACATGGCCAGCGAATATATAGCCTCTGCCAGGGAAGTCCTACTCACTGCCTTCTCGTGGCGGGGGTGTTGTTTACGAAAGTGAGAGGACGAAAAGCGAATGTCTGGCGCTTTAACCGGGTTGGTGGACACGGAGGGTCCACCTAGGGGAGTTGGAAAACCCTGATTCCAAACCAATGGTGCACATGGACTCCAGTATCCTGATGGAACGAATGGCGGACGAACCTGTCATTGGTCAACGGCTACGATGGGACTGCATCTCCTCACGATGCTCCACTGCCTTGTGGATCAGACCTTTTGGTCAAAGGCTCGGGGTGTGGCCCCCTAAGAAAACCACCTGCTTCGGTTTGGGCACTCGGGCAGTATCACAGCCCACACACACAAATAGTGTGGCGCATATGTACCTGGTGCCCTTTTGTACCAATATATATGTGTTTAAATAAATAAAAATAAATAAGAACGAAAGATATAAAGCAATTTTAATTTCGCACTTTAAAAGAAAATAAGGAGTATATATCTACACAATTGTGATCGATTCCGAGCCATTTCTCTCAGAGCCTCCAACCGTCGGTTACGATAGTCGCACAGACCCCAACAAAGTAGTTTGCATCTACCAAAATGGCGCAGACCAGAAGTTAGTTATATATCAGTTAAATTTATCCTGTAGTTGAAGGTTGATATTTTTTAATCCAATGAGATGTTTTGTACAGTTTGTTTACCATGTTTGTAGAATTTAATTAAATATCTTAACATTACTCTCTAATTATTTTGTTTGTAGTCCACTTGCATTTTTCGATCCTTTTCATACATCACTTTGTTTGATTTACGCAAATTTATTTGAGGATCATATTAATGAACTAACATATTCCTCTATGCTCGCTGGAATGACTGTTTACGTGAAACACACTGCTGAAGGTATCAAGGTAAGTTGATTTTGATGTAATTACTTTGAATAAATGTTGTTTTTGTATATTTATTATCTGTCTCTTCAAAAGCTAATTTGATTGGAATATAAACATTTGGGCTAATCAACAAAAAACCGTAGTGTTTACTTCTTATAGCTTGCATCACAAAATGGTCTTAACCAAAAAGCTACTGACAACTGTTTCTTCCTAGTGTGTGACTCTTCAGCAGCACGCATTCATGACTTCGCCCGGGTTCAAACTCGGGACCTCCGAACCTTGCGAGGAGCACTGTACCTGTATATCACTGAGTCAGTTTACATATCTGACTTTAATCAATCCGCAATATTGCTCTGCTATGCAGTGCTGTTGATGATTAACTGTTTCACTTGCAATTTAGTCGAGTTCTACTGGTCTCATTTCGACTCTGGGGATCACCTTTCAAAATTAATTACTAGTAAGCGCATGATTTTAGTTCTTTCTGTCATTTGATTTGCATTCTCATAAATGTTTGTTTCTTAGCTAACATTTTTAGGATATTCGCATAAATTGAAAAGTTTTGTCGAAGAAATTGCAACACAATTTGTAAATTATCAACCAGCAACTGACCGTTTCGAATGTATTCGTGAGAATATGTCTCGAGAGTTTTCCAATTTCACAATGAAACCAGCTTATCAACAATCCGGTGCATATTTAACAAGTCTTATTTCAGATCATTCTTGGATCAGTGATGATTTTGTTCGTGCTTTTAAAGGTGAATATTCTTCATGGATGTTTTGTGTATTTCATCTCTTCCGTTAGTCATAAATAACGTTAAAACTTAACATCTATGTTCAATTATTTAAATTATCATACTTTACCATTAGCCTACAAGGTGTAAATGAACAGCATAAAAAAGCATACACTTTAGAATAATTATATAAGTGCTTGTTAGAGCTAATGATCGCTAAGATAATTCATAGTTTCTATATCATGGTATATATTTGTCAAATCAAGGTCTAAATCCATTTGATTCGCATGATCTCAAGCATGTTTACAATATTACTTTCATGTTACTGAAAAGTATATCTTGGAGCGATATCATATACACAAAATATTTCATCTGTATAGACAACCATAATTGCTCATGCAAACTCCAGATCATTTCAATCATATTTTTTAAATTATGCAAAATTTATGGAATGGATAATGCGAAACCAAAAAATGTATGAAAATTAGGTGCTAGACACTTCTTCAACCACTACTGTGTAGTACTAAGCGTATACAAAAAAATAGTAGGAAACCCAATAGTTTTTAAGAGGCCTAAACATTTGCAACTTCCAAATACTACGTTGGATAGATACGAATAGTCACTGCTTACTTTATAACTTTTACCCCTATGCCTATTGATCATTTTCTATTTTATCCTAAATATCTTGAATGAACATTCCTTTTATAAATTGCAGTCTTGTCTGCTTAATATCTTCGGTACACTCAGTTACTCTACTGATGCTTCTCCTTGGTTCTAACATTAAAACCCAAGCCGTTAAAAAAAACTATCGATTTGACTACTTGCATTAGTTTAGATGATCTCACCAGTCAATTGTTTCATCACAACAATATCCATAGTATCGTCTACGCTGCACTCGATATACGTTTATGTCTTAGCCCTCTGATCGTATTGATGTATACCAGTCATTTCGTCATTATTAATGCTTACCGCTCACTACAGGGAATCTCACGTGATTCTGCTATTCCCATTTTCAAGTGGATGTTGATACGAAAACGAAAATCTGTTAAAGACTAATACGGAAGAATATTGTCGGCTACCTTAAATAATTTTGTCAATATTAGATATGAGCTTACAATAAAAAATAATAAACGTTCTGTTTACAAAATGTGTATATAGAAATAATATGGTTACAATTAACACTATCAAAGTTCCAATACAAAGTTTTCGATCAATGAATTTAATGAATTCAAATACGATTATATAAACTGTTTATGGAATCTTGTTTTTATATTCCTATCAAATAGTGTGCATATCGGATATGTAGTAAGGCTAGTTGTGGTTCCCAATAACAGTGCAACGATTTTAATCTATCACTTCTGTATATAATAAACAGAATATCTTGAGTGCTGTTAGAGGTATGAGGATGGTTATCACTTCCAGGTTTCTCACACCGTGGAACGGTTCTTCTAGAAGTACCTGAAAAGGAAACTGTGTTAGAGTTAGTCTTAGTGACCTGAGAGCGTGACCACAGTGCCCAAGAGACAACTGTTTGAGGCCGGTCACAGTCTTTTTGTGAGTAATTTTTGTCTTAGCTCCGAACTTGTCGAGACCTTACTACCGGTGACCGATATCCGTGGGATAAGGCAAGGTGTACAATTTTAGAGTCGACCTTTTATAACCCCACCTCTCCTTGTGGGAAGGCAGCATTGCTGTTATGCTGGTTGTCTGAAGGGAACACCTTACTGGCATCACACTTCTGTACAGTCAGCAACATGACTTCGCCCTCGGACCTATGGTTTGCTGTCTTTAGCCTTACCGCTCTTCAACGGACCTGTCTGGCATGATAGGACCTTGAGGAACGATTGTTCCAGCCAGTATAGCTCGATTGGTTCATCACGATAGGCAAGCCCGACCACCACGTCAAGGCAGTAGCAACGGTCGGGTCATTGTGTATTTAATTATTCTTCAAACATTTAATTTTTAATTCTGTCACTTAAATATATAAATCTTTTTATCATCTATAAATAAATTTTAATGAGTATTTCATCTTTAATGTAAACATAATTTTCTTGTGGTGTAATTATGTCGCTATGCTTCGACTGAGATCTACCAAATATTGTTCCCTATTTCTGTATAATAATGGAAATACTTCTTTTCCCGCCTAGAAATTACGTACGAAAGGTTGATTAATTTCACCATGCAATTTCATGAACGCATTTTTATTGAAGGCTTTATCTACGGTAATATCACTGAAGAGGTGAGCATACAATAATACGATATATATATATATATATGTATATAACGATCACGACTTTTTTTTATTAACGTCTGAAATTACTCAGTTGCATCCACAGGATATTATCAATATGTTTTACCACAGCCATCTTTCATCTCACAAAGGTCAAAGCCTCTTGTGATTGGTTGCTACGTGTTCGTACATTGATTTTTGTTGTTTACAGTATACCTCACACTTGCGTACAGTTACAACGCTCCGGTTAAGTACAAATTACGTTACTTATACATAATGTAGTATCAGTTTATATGTTAAGCCCATATACTTTATTCTAGCTACTGGCCAAGCCAATTCGCCTATCCATTATGAGTCATATTTTGATCTTGTTAGTTATTTGCTTATTAACCTTGACTATATTTTTATATGAGCGTATATGTATACCCTTCGTATCCTATTCATCATATGTCTGTCATTCATTTTTGTCTGATTATAAATATTGAGTAATGCTTGCTCATAGCGAGTTGGCTTCCCAGGCATCTCCAATGCGCGTCATTTTCGCTTCGTTCACTTTTGTTCGCCTCATCACTCTGATTCTCTGGCCAGATCAATGAGTGTAGAAAATACATGTATTTCAAATCCATTCTCGTATTTGACTTATTTAACTCCGTTGTTCACCAACGCGGATAAAGTCATTTATTACATACGAGGATAGACAGTACGTACGATCAAAAAAGAATCAGATTTAAGCTACCACAACAATACTATAGAGTATATCGTTTGTGTCTGCCACAGATAGTACTCTTTCCTCGAATAAAATCCAAATCATTATTATTCTTTTCTTCAAAAGCCGTGTTCTGCAACCTCATTGACCATAAAACTAAAGTGGAATCCTTATATTCGACATTATTATTTATTACAATTTCGACATGAAACATTTAGAGCACAACCATAAATGCCTTTAGGGTCTTGTGAAAATTCGGAAACAACTTTCAGGAGCGGTAGTTCTAAAAAGATTATTAAATTTGTAATTTCTGTAGAAAAGGCCTAAACCTTGAATGAAATTATAACTAACGTGCTTTGTTACCTATCTTTCTAACGCTCCGATGCGTCTAAGGTTGAGGTGAGTCTATTGCCACTCAAAATTCTCATTAGGCCATGCTTTAATAGCCTCCGCCTTCTCAGTGCAGGGGCTGTTGTGTACAGAAGTGAGAGGATAGAAAGCGGATGTTCGGTGTTTGAAGGGTGTTGATGAATATAGAGGATTCACCTGGGGGAGTTGAAAAACCTTTATTCTAAACCAATGGTACACATAAACTCTAGAATCCTGAGAGACTTTAACGTATTTCATTTGGGTAATTCCATTTATTAAGTAACTAACGGACCTCTATAGATCGTTTTGAAAGAGTTTTTTCGGGAGAGGGGTGTAATATAGTGCTAATTTTCAGAGTTTTAGTTTAAATGAGTGTTGAAGAGTATAGAAGTTAAAAATATTTCCTATAATAAAAAGAAAATAGTTTTAACAATTTGGTTTAATACTTCACTAATGTATCATCTTTTTTAACTGGTCATAGCGACGTTTCAATTTTCCGTTTATAGGATGCAATAAGTTATCACGAAATGATTCGGGGCTTGTTGGTACAGAAGATGACTTCTAAGCCACTTTTATTGTCTCACATCTTAACCTCTCGAGAAGTAATAATTCCTGAAGGTAATCGTCGTTGTCCACCACTTTTCTAGAAATACGGTTTATTGATTGTTTCTGACGTTTTTTTTACTATTATTCTACCGCTTTTGCAGTTTCTTTTTATTACAATTTACTTCCAAAAGTTGTATTTGAGGATTTTATATTTTATCTAATTAGCTATATTTGTGTTGTTTGCAAATAGTCAAATTGCTAACTGTATACAGCCTAATTTACTAAACTTCTCACCTCTTGATAGGTTATTAGTATTTAGCCATAAATTCCTGTGTATGTTTGAACCATTGAGTAAGCAGTGTTAAGGTCAGACGTAGACCTCTGACTAGTTGAAGATGCCGAATCAGTCAATGAGGTCGTGAATCTCCATTTATTGCAATATCTGCGATATGTATTACATATGTCTAAACACGCCTACCACGATTAAGAGTAGGTTGGAAGAAATCTAGGGGCTAGTAAGTCAAGATGTGGCATCAGTTTGTAAAATCAATAAATGTTGAAATGGGCTGCGTAATTAGGTACAGACTACAGAATCATATTCTTTATACCTGACCTTTACTATTACCAGAGATAAAATTTTTGCTTATAGTTCTCTGGTATTTATCTTGACAATTTCATCTCGTGACGATATAATGTGTCAGCTTGAACTGTTGCACATATGTGCAAGGTTCAGCCTTATCTACGACTAATTGGCTCTTAGTCAAAGAAATCAATCGAAACCTGGTCCATTAGACAGTCACACTGTAGATTTCAGTAACATACTTCATATGCTGTCATATAACAAGACTTGTACTGTAATCAAAACCTTTGACTAAATATTAGCTTACTCATAATACTGTAAAAGGAAAGTTATTTGTTATCTGAATTGTAAACATGATTTATTTTGTTGATTATTCTAATTCTGATTGTTTTTCCTCTTTCTATTCAGATTCCAGTTTTCTTTATCAGCGATATATTTCCGGTCAACCAGCTTCTGCAATTTACTATTACCTTCAATGTGGTGAACAATCTACGCTTAACGATACATTGCTCAATTTGTTTTGTCAGATTGTTAACGAGCCTGTCTTCAATAAATTACGTACTGAACAACAGCTGGGTGAGTATTGGTAAAAATAGAGCACAAGAAAAATGTGCTATCAACTTATAAATAGGCGGGGTATCAGTGCCTAAAGCTTCCAACTTTTAATCATGAATTTAGGGTTTTGGATCTCACTTGACTTGTTTCTATTCAAGCAACTTGTCAGTACCACTGTCAAGTGCAAAAATCTGTGCCCCGTAAATGATATAATAATAATTATTATCATCTTATGTATTAATTGAAAGCTAAATTATTTATCAATTTATTTTTAAATTAGACTGGTGTGTAACCGATCACGATTATATTTAAATTGATTTTGTAGATAATGCTACAAAGAATTAAGCAGAATCAGTCAGTCAGTTCTTTGTTCCTACTCTATTCAAGATATAAAAAACTAAATGCATGAGATAATGCTACACCTGACATAAACTCGGGATGCGATTCTCTCCCTCGAAGTACAAAATGTTACTTCAGGATTGGGTTGCAGCGACACCTGAACTAGTGATAGGGAGTGAAGAAGTTGAGCGTGTTGACTGCTTCACTTATCTTAGGGGTCTCATCAGCCCTTGTGGTCTGGTATGTGACGAAATCTCAGCACGGATACAGAAGGCTCGTCTAGCTTTCGCCGACTTGCGTCATTTATGGCGTAGGCGAGATATCCGTCTACCAACCAAAGGACGGGTTTACTGTGCAGCAGTTCGTTCCATCCTACTTTATGGCAGTGAAACATGGGTGGTAAGAGTAGAGGATATTCATAGGCTACTAGTATTTGATCACAGGTGTCTTCGAAGCATTGCTCGTATATCCTGGGACCACCGAGTAAGTAATGCAGTTGTTAGGAAACGGGTACTAGGTAAGGATGGCAAATCGATTGATGAAGTAGTGAAACTTGATCAGTTGAGATGGCTGGGACATGTGTTACGTATGCCCGACCACCGACTGCCCCGACGTGCAATGTTTCATGGTGTAGGAGTAGGTTGGATGAAAGCTAGGGGTGGCCAGACCAAAACGAATCGACGAAGTCACTGACAATTGGACTGAGCCATATTGGTAGGTGTAGACTACGTGGTTGGGATTCGCGAGATTATAGCAACCGATGGTTAGAGACCTTGAATGACATGGCTCAAAATCGTTTGCAATGGCGAAGGTGCATCCACTCTTTGTGTTCTGCCAACTTCTAATCTTCTGAATTCCTCATGTCTCTATATTTTTCTCTTTCCAAATTTATTTCACTGTATTATACTCCTTCAATAACTACTTCAAACCCTAATCTTTCACATAATGCTTATACTCTTACTACTTCTACCACTATGGGATTTGAATCGACAACTTCTTCTCTGTGCTAATGTGATATGGCATCTCGATATGATGTACGTACGTACGAAGTTCTACGTTGTGACTCACTGTATTTTACTTTAGTTTTATCAGATAGACCTTGTAATTTCTGTGATAATGTTAGCTTATGTTGAATTTTATTAAGATTTGACTTATGTTTTATCAACCCATAGTTAACGTTTTTATCGGCGTTTTATTTTCTTGTTTTTTTTCATGCTCACACTAAAGGTTATATTGTACAGGCTGGACTCCGACGATCCAACAAACTACAAGGTTTTCGTATTTTAGTGCAATCATCTTATCATCCTAATAAAATTGATAAATGTGTCGAAGAATTTCTACTTACTGTGAATGTGAGTGTTACTGATTGTTTTCCTTGCATAAAACTGTATACGTAATGGATTGTGATCTATTCTGTTCTATCATTTATGCTTCCATACAATGTGTACCTCTCCAATATGATAGATTGTACTTACATACAGACTCGTAGATGCATGCTACTCACTTTTGCTTACATATTGGTATTTTAGAAACTGTTAGAAGATATGTCTGACGAAGAGTTTAATGTTCATGTGCAATCCCTCTTGACACATTTACTGGAAAAACCGAAAGGTATGCAAGATCGATTTGGGCGTTTATGGTCTGAAATTGCTTGTAGACATTATAATTTCAAGCGAAGTAAGTTCATTTTATTGATACTATTACGGTTGTTTAATTTGTAAATTGATGATAACTCAAAAATCAGTAGGTAAGTGTTACATTGTTTTTCGTTAAATTAAAAGTATTGTGAAAACTTTAATCGTGATGATGTTGCAACTGATAGTTTATTCACCAAACCAATTCTAAATTCTAACCAAATGCATTTCACATTGTTATGTTGAATATATATTACATATCTGAAACTGTTAGCTATATTTTAAGTGTTCAAAGAGGTTACTATGGCTTGACAAATAAAGAGCTGATGAATCACCCATGATTGTTAGATTCATATTTAAGTCGATTCCAAGACATCGTTTCTTATTGTATGTAAGTTCGAAATGTGTATGCTATATTTTTAAAGTTGTTGTTTCTATCATTTAACGCTTGAAATGCTTATCATCCAAAGTATTAGTTAATGAAAACAGGCTTTTCAAAGTCTAATGCGTTAATACTTAACTGTTAAAAGAATGATCTACTAATGTTTATTTAATGTTACAGATTATTTTCATCGGAAATATTCCTTATAATTGCTGATCTTTATTTATATGTAGGCCTTCAGTAATCAGTTTGTGTTGGATTATGTAGATTCAATGTTAACTGATGCCTCTATTCAGCCTTGATTTGCAAATTGCTTATGTTCAGAACATTGACTTTCATTTGAATTCAGAGTGACTGTTTTCTTTAATCTCAGTCTTTACTACAATTATCTACATCCTAGCTCTTCCGCTGAATCTTGAACCCTGTTTGAATAGTTTTAATCTCGATAGAGTTATCTGATTCACACCATTCAGTAAATGCTTTGCGAACGACATATTCATATACTCAACAAAATAAATCGTAGAAATGAACGTTTAATATGGATAAACGATTAGCTTCAACCCATGTTGTACTGTTTAAAAACAACAAAAATTTCTACCGTCCTATTCAATTAAAGATATTTTACATTTAATAATAATTTGTTTTCTTTATCTTAAAGATTTACATGAAGCCGACGTGCTGAAATCGCTTAAAAAGAATGATGTTATCGATTTCTTTAAAGTACGTGTAACTCAACAAGACACTTATCTTTTCTACTTTTAATTTAAAGTTGTATAAGTTTCATTTGTCTATTTTTCTTCTGGAAAAAAAGGCATGTTATGGCAAAATCGTAGCTCCGTAAGATTATATGTGTAATATCCAGCTTCGTGTTGACTTTGTGAATATTGTTAATTAATCTGTTCAGTAGAATGATTTAAGGAACCATATCACCTGCTTACTGAAATAACTCGACCTTAGTTGTATCACATTCAAGTTACAAACATTTTAAAAACGCCAACAGCCTAATCTGCTGTTGTGCCGTAATAACTAGACTTCACAATAGAATAATTTATTTCCATTAGTTAAAGATTCCGTATTCGAATTTTGGTATTTCAATATTTAGTTAGCTATAGTTTATGTTTAAAATAAATCGATTCACGTAGGCGATTCTACATTGTTTTCTTCTTAAATAGATATTTTGATACTGGTCGCTAGTTCGAACAGTAGAGGTTGTAGTGTCAGTTGCTATGTCAAGCCCACATAGTTTATTCTAGCTTCTGGCCAATTTATGCATTCTTCTTGAGTCACATTTTGACCTTGTTAATGATTTGCTTAGAAACATGGACTGTTTTTATGTATGCACATGTGTGTTCATTTTTTTTATCTTACTCATCACATGTACAACTTATTTTTATCTAACTATAAATATCGATTCACACTTGGTTAACCCACACGCCTTCTCCACTGGACGTCGTTTCACTCTACTCTCTTCTCCGATCTTTTGTCTAGATCAACGATTTTATGAAATATACGTATTCGATATATATATATATATATATTGAAATAAACTTTTGTAGCTAATGTTCATCAACTAAATTGTACAATTTTTTCACAGTTTGATCGATCATTGCAAATGTTTTTCATGCTGAAGTTTTGCTTTGATCTTTTCAGGAGCATTTTTACATAAACAAGTGGACTTACTATAATCTATCACTCCTGAAATTATCTTCTTTGAAACAGTGCAATCATGTTTCTCATTCTTAAACTGAATAAACTTTATAGATTGGATAGTTTAGGGATTAATAAATAGTTTACATATTTATTTTGTACTGAAACATAGTCGACTGGAGACTTCATCGTTACTTATTGATCATTTTATATGAAATTTAGAGGCATATGGATCCATCATCATGTACAAGGAGAAAATTAACGGTTCATGTATTATCAAATGAAAAGCATTCCTGTGATTCAGAATACAATAATCATGATGAGAAGGTCAGTATGAATATATATATAATGCTTACATTGTTTTATTTTCATAAAATGAGATGGCATTTTTCAGTATTCACTGCAGTAAATATCGATAAGTTTTTGTGCTTATGTCATAAACACTTTTCTGTAATTTGGATAATTCGACCCACGAATCGATCAATCATCCATGAAATACAACTTAGTTCAGATGTTTATCCGCTGAATTTGTGACACAGAATTACCAGTACAATGAATAGAGAATTTTTAAAAAGTGAAAGTACATAATGTTCATTTCATTTCTTCATCTGATGTTGTATTCGATACACTATTGTTTCTTTCCCATGTTTTAATCTCAAAATTGTCTCGTAATTTTCTATTTCAATTCAGTAGTCTAAACAAATGATCTACATAACTAAAATAGACATACAATCCCGTTGAACTTCTCTCACGAAAACTTTTTTAGTGCCCCTAGCATTAATTCATCCTACATTTTACCTCGTGATTTATTACACCTGATCGCTTATAAATGGTCTTTGTTGGCCGGCAACCCCCATCTTTTTGTTGTAATTATGCTATTACTATCGGACTTGTAAAGTGAAAGCATACTTACCATAATAACTGTTCGTCGATATTTCGCAACGTTCATAACAGATTTATCTAAAATCAATAAAATTGGGAAAAAAACTTCTCTGTGATTAGTATGATAACAGATATCTGATTTCTATATCATAATCCTGAATCTATTATTAATCAACGTTTGACTGCTGGCCGATTAGCTACCTAGATTGTTGTTGTTTTTTAAAAGAGCAAGTTATTCGATATGGATGTAACATTTATATACTCAAATTACACTTCTTACATTATACTCAGGCTTCCAATATTTTTGTCCTTTTCTAGGTGAGATGTCACTTTTAACCATATATATTTCTGAAACATAAACATGACACCTACGTATGTCTATTAACCTTACATTACTGTTCAAAAAACGAAGTTGTCAACTGCTAATTAATCTTTTTCCGTCCATAAGTAATATTTCGGTGGATATGAATATCAAGTGCATTTCTGAACTAAATTCCTCATACTGGTCAACAAACTTCTTAAAAATGTGGAGTATTCATGGCACCCAATAGTAACGTTGATTGATTTAATCTATTATATTTACCGTTCCCAATTCAAGTTGCACAAAGCATGGTTACCGTATTCCAACATGTGAGATTTTCTCGTTTGTAGATGACTTCATCATCTGTGTATTAACATTGTTGCGATTAGGTCATGGCAATCAAGCAAGTCAGTAAAGATAACTTGAGGTGAATAATTAGATTGGTGTGCCAAACCCAATCATACGAGCAAGGCATCATCTTGTTTCGTTGCTTTTGAGACATCGATCACTATGTAAAGAATTGACCGGATTTCTAAAATTTAATTGTGCGGTAAACTGCTCGATTTGTCTAAGTTATCCACAGCCTCATAGGTTACAAAATAACTAATTTTTCGCTACTTTCAATTTTCCCTTAGCCGATATTAAATGGCCTACGACATGAATGATATTATTTGCTTTCTTCCAGTGCTTACATTTTGCCATATTTCTTTTTTCTTAGTTTATTGATTGGTATGTAAACTGAAGCCTATCTACATTGATTTTTTTCTTTGGTTTAGGTAATTGTTTTAAAGGATTACACTGAATTGAAACGTTGTTGTCCTTTGAGTGCTTTAGCGAGACCATTCATGATGTTCACATCCAAATGTGAAGGGAATGTACTGCGGTTTTAATTCGGTTTTCTGGATGATATATGTAAAGATATTTAATATATGGGTCATTTGGTGATCGTCAAAACGTGTCATTTTCAAGGTTTCATATCTTCTACATTGTCTTCACTTTCTTCACGGAGAAATCTTGGATTAAAATCACCTTTAGACAGGTTTCAATTATAAAATCCCCGGACGAATATTAACAAGATTTAATCGTCCCATTACTTATGTGCCCAGTTATTTGTCAAATTATTAGGTCCTAACTTTCCTTTGTATCTTGATCAACCAAGTTCTCTTCATGTTTTTGTTTGCTGTACAGATTTTAAAGATTTCTTGCAGTTGTTCCCAGGCTTTCATATTCCTCCTTGATTTTATGTTCTTTTCGTCTACCGTATTTTTCAAATACACATATAAACTGACTTGGGTTTTTTTCTTTATGATACATAGCACACGTTCATTGATAAGTTATGACAAACGACTGATTGTAGAAACATTTATGAGATCCAATCATATAAATATATTGTTTTTGACTTGGTCCTAATTTGAAGGCGTACGTAAGACATTGTAGCCATTTTTCACAGATGACGGTATTGTTTTTCTACCGTCTTATTATTCGTAGACTAAGTGTGCTTGTCAAAGACTATCATTTTCGTTAGTTCTAAACTTTCCACCATGCAACTATAAAAGCGAACGTATAGGTTGTTATACAAGTACATAAAGCAACCGATGAGTTAATAGTAACGAATCTAAATGGTGAATATGGGAACACCAGCACAGCATGTTATACATTTCGCTAACTATTTATGTATCATTTTATTTTTATTTGAACACATAAACTTTGGTACAAGGCGGCACCAGACATATATGCACCACACTGTAGGTTTGGTATCATTACCCTTAAAAATAACTGTGCAAATAGCAAGTTGAATTAAACCATCAAAACCCTTATATTGAAGGCAAAAGGCTTGTTTTGCTAGCTTCGAATTCAACATTTATTTATTATTAGCCTTATTTGGTATTTTATTTTTGGTAAAAATACAGAATTCTCAGCATAATTTGTTTCAAGTTGTCGTTTCTTAATTCTTGGTCGATCCTGACCATAAATATTCAGTGGTCGCTAGTTGGATGTTAGCATTTTAGGAATCGACATTGGAATGATGTTCATTCTTTCAATGCATATTGTTAGCAACGACGATATCTCTGATTGGGGCACCTGAATAGGTCATGCGATTAATAGCCATACTGATGTACTAAAGCAAACTAAAAATAGATAGCTTGTTGAAATATCTGGATGGCAGAAACAGGTAACCCAGGTATTCAAACAGGTCGACATGCGTTATCTACACTCTTCCTGATATCATGTGTTTCGTTTACTTTAGGCGTCCGCTGTCTGACGTCAATATGAACACGATATTATTCATGAAATACATCTTGCTAAACTTTGAACATATTTATTATCTTAATTCCCCGTGAGTGATAGGCGAAATAAATGGATGAAATACGAGGACGAAACTCGAGTGCATATATAATTATTAACGCAAATAGGCTGCTTGAGTAAAGAAGTGTATAGGAGAGGCCGGATGTGCCTACCTAAAATAGTACCCATCAGGAGCACTTGTAAAACTTAAAATAATGAACGGTACAACAACAAGAAGAACACTGAATAAAAGGATGTGCACAGAAACAAAGACAAGCAAACATGAAAAATATAGGCGTAGAATTACGAGTAGTGAGTAGATATGTTAAAGGTTGCTTTTTTTTATGAAACAAATGGAGCTAGTAAGAACGTAAAACTGCTGTATTGACCTACTTCTACAACGAGAACGTGATTGGTGTAATGAAAACAACTATTATTATAACCAATTGTACCAGTGGTTGTTTTACTGTGCTTGTACCAAGCGCACTTTTCCTTCCGTTGTACATTTTACTTGTACGAACGAGCTTACGCTCCCCTGTTTTTTCACCTGTAAACTTTGGTACGTCTAGGTGTTGTCGCGAGATCGCCAACAAATATATCTTATCCGGATCATCAACAGCCTTCTGGTTTTTGGCCTACCGAAATGTGCAAGCCGATATCTGGCACGTAATCTTATTGTAGTGGCGATCATCGTCAATCGTGACTCGACACCATCTACATCTGGTGAGCCTGACGTGATTCGAACACAGCCTCTTGCCTAATTAGTTACTAATGTTTGAATAACTAAAGACTGTTCAAAAGTTAGGAATAGCCACGTTGATAATCTCAATTAAAAAGAACCTGATTTATTATTATTCCGTTATCACTGTTATTTTTTCTCCCTTT
This sequence comes from Schistosoma mansoni, assembly GCF_000237925.1. Classification (NCBI taxonomy): domain Eukaryota; kingdom Metazoa; phylum Platyhelminthes; class Trematoda; order Strigeidida; family Schistosomatidae; genus Schistosoma; species Schistosoma mansoni. Next base: position 27,475,650 of record NC_031496.1, read on the forward strand.
TTTTTTTATTCAAACGTGGTAGACGTTATGTTAACATTATCGAAACCCGTGTATTATTGCATTACTGAAGAAACCTGAGATGGTTTCTTTACAAAACTTATGTACCCATAAGATGTTTGTGAATAATAATAGCTCTCGGAAATCTATAGTTGAGCGAAAATTTTTCGAGCATATGATTTACCTGGGAATTATCCGACAGCGGTATTTCCCATTGGTATCGTCTTTGCACAGATTCTCTGAAGGAGATAGCGACGACTGGCCTACAGCTGTTGAATATCGGTGACTTAACATAAAAGCCACTACCTCGTCTTGCAATTATTCAAAAACCATGGCAATACCGCAATCATTCAGGAATGCCAGATTGGCACTGATTCACTCGATTTTTTTCATGCTGCTTACAACCAAGGTAGTCACCCTAGGGAAAGCAAAACTGAGATCATTTTGGATCATCTAGAAATGATCGTAGTGAAGCAGTTTCACACAATTCATACAGATCATAAGCTCTGAACAGACCAGTATCTTGGAAATCCGTAAACCATCACTTTATATGACAACGCAGAAAACAATTCTCCACAAGTAAAGGACGTCAAGGCATCCATCAGTATCTCCATAGACGTTCTCGGTAGGGAACTCCTATCGATGGGTTGTGCTGTACGGCACTTTCAACATGATATAGACGGCCGAGAATTCACTCTGTTCACCGATCGTAAACCTCATGATCTTTTTAGTTGACTCATCTTCAGAGAAGCATTTCACCCGAAAGTATCAATAACTGGACTAAATCTCGTTGTTTCATTCACATATGCAACATATTTGTGCGGCGAAAAAATGAAGTAGCAGACACTTTGTCTGGTAAAAATTCCTGAACGATTTTCCAAGGTTTCAATCTATTCAAACTGTCCCAGCTTCAAAAACAAGGCACCGATATTCAGAAGGGGTTACACGCCATTTCGAACCACGCCTTTCCCGTTGTCGAACTACACTACTAAACTCCACCTGTAGCTTTTCTAGGGCTTCTGCAGGTCCTAAGCACAATTAAAACTATTCAAACTATACCCTCTCAGTTGAAGGAAGAATTATGATGCCTCATTATGAAAGCTGAGATCCTTCGGAAGTCACGAGGCCAATGCCTCTCTCTTTATAGGTACATGGAACGTCCGGACAATGTGGGAGACCGGGAAGATCAGTCAAATAGCAACGGAAATGAGGAGATAAAATTTGGTAGTACTCGGAATCAATGAAACTCATTGGACCCAAGCTAGACAGTAAAGGCTAGATATGGGAGAAATGCTACTGTACTCCGGTCACGAAGAGGAAAATCCTCCACATACTCAAGGAGTGGCTCTAATGCTGTCCACAGATGCACGAAATGCACTTGTAGGATGGGAATCTCATGGATCCAGGATAATCAAAGCACCATTAAAAACAAAGAAGGAGGGGATCACTATGAATGTTATCCAATGTTATGCACCCATCAATGATAACAACGACGACGATAAAGATCAGTTTCTTTTTCCTGGGATTATTGGTTAATATGAAAACCGATGTAAAGTAAGATGAAGTGGGATCGTTTGTGTACATTTTTTATCGTTATGGTGTAACCCCTGGCTCCATATGTTACGATTTAATGACTAGATGCTGCTGGATGTAAGAAAATATCGGAAGTGTTTACCAACGGCACGCTTGTCAAGTTCAAACGTCTGACTGATCACGTTTTATGGTAGTCACTGATAAATCAATAAATAAATAAATAAATCCCCAGAATGAATAATTATGTAAGTTTTCAACACTGACACTGACCTCGTTATCTTTACTGGAGATATCCTGGCTGAAGGCGTTGCGTCATGCATCTACACTAGATCACGAATGTTTGTGCCATTCTTTGCACTCCTTACGACTACTAAACAGCTTAGATAAAAGGATTTACATTGCTTCAAACTAGTTCATTCCTGACATCTTATTTGACTGAGTTGGTATCTCTTGATAACAAAGGTGTTACAAACAATAATGACGTCACATTTTGAATATATGAGGCATTTTCAGCATAACTAACAATATTATATCAAGTGTGTCATATAAAAAGAAGAGGTAACTATTTTAAGAGAAAAGTACAATACCGGTCGTATCTTCAGTATACAAACACGGAGTCAGTAATTCGTCAGTTAACTACTGACTTCCCATATTAATGTCAACAAGTGGATCTCATTATCTCACACAAGTGGTAGGAAAGTCTTTAATCATTGCATGGTGACGGTGAAACAGGCAAAGCACTTCCATTGTCAGAAATTACACAGGACTCTTAATGTCCGTTTATTTAATAACTGAAAACGAGTATTTCGTCCTTCGCTCTCAAAGGAAAAAGAACGTATCCAACGGTGAGTCACGAAACCAGTTCGGGAACTCAAATTCAAGTCTTATAAAGAGCGCCTTCAATCACTGAACCTTATTAGAATGCAAGCGTCTAAGAGGTGAATTTCTAATAAATTATAGCATTCTAAACATTTCTGGGGATCCCCTTAAACACCTATTAAGCCTAGTCTCAACACAACACAGCAGAATGGAATGTCGACATACCTTCTACTCTTTAATGGTAGCCAAATATTGGAAATCGTTGTCGGCTAAGTGACCTCCCAGGAGCCGTTTATGATAAAACTCGACATGTTCTTATGGACCAAGGATAGTATCACAATATGATTTACCAATTCGTTTTGCTCATTTATCATTAGTATACCTAGGTTCCAACGTGGAGGCATCGGTGACCCACTTCTACTAGATATGGAAGCCCGTTAGGCGAAAGCTTCTTTTATTCAGTCTACAACCAATTGAAACACTTGGATGCTCTTATTGTTGGCGGAAATGCTATATGTCTTTGAATGAATGGTTAAAGGAAAGAAACGAATGTGAAAGAACAACATGAAAGGACTGACTCAATCAATTTATTGTCTGTACTTTCAGATATCAAATCAGGTTCCTGCTTGTCTGATTGCACTGTCAAAAGTGAACTTCTCAACACAGTCACGTAGTGCTTCATCAACCGTTGGGTTTTAATGGCAGAAAAGCAATACGTTCTCGCAAATAATGTAACAAAGATTATCACAAGGCCATTGAAATACTTTTTTGCTAAGGGAGTTTGTGAAATGTGCTCGACCTTGGGTATATTTCAACTGCGACGCTACAACAGCGTGCTTCATATTGATGAAACCAGGTAAGTTGCAGTTTAATGTTTAATTCCTCACTCTAAAAATAAAGAATCAGGCGGAGGTTTTAGAGGCGGACGCGGTAGAGGTGGTCAGAGGCATAGTTTCGGTGGTGAGAAAAGCGTTGGTGATGACAGCCGAGGTGGAGGCAGAGGTGGGCGTTTTAGCGAGAGAGGCGGGTTTAGAGGTGGCCGTGGAGGCGATTTCGGTGGACGTGGTAGAGGACGAGGCGACTTTGGTGGTCGAGGTCGTGGGGGGTTCAACAGAGGAACACCACGAGGGAGGGGTGGACGTGGAGGAATGAGAGGAGGAAAAAAAGTACTGATAGAACCCCATAGACATGAAGGTATTTTTGTTGCCAAAGGCAAAGAAGACTGCTTGGTAACGAAAAATGTTGTCGTCGGCGAGTCTGTGTATGGTGAGAAGCGAATCAGTGTTGAGGATGATGCGGGTGGTAAAATTGAATACAGAGTGTGGAATCCCTTCCGATCGAAATTGGCAGCAGGCATAGTCAATGGGCTTGATCAAATCCATATCAAACCAGGGAGTCGTGTTTTGTATTTGGGAGCAGCTAGCGGAACCACTGTATCCCATGTTTCTGATGTAGTCGGTGCAGATGGCGTAGTTTATGCTGTAGAATTCTCGCATCGTTCGGGACGTGATCTTCTGAATGTGGCTAAGCATCGAACAAATGTGGTCCCAATAATAGAAGATGCAAGACATCCTCACAAATACAGGATGCTTGTTGGTATGCACAAATTAAATTTTAATATGTCTTAGGTATGGTGGACTGTATATTTGCTGATGTCGCTCAACCTGATCAGTCTAGAATAGTAGGGGTCAACGCCGAATACTACTTGAAAAACGGAGGTCACGCCGTTATATCCATCAAAGCTTCATGTATTGACTCGGTTGCTGCTCCTGAGGTTGTGTTTGCAAAGGAAGTCGATACACTACGAAAACTACAATTTACCCCACGCGAACAGGTTACTCTTGAACCATTCGAACGTGGTCACGCGATGGTAACTGCTCAGTATCGGTAAGTTACTACTTTACATGTAATTGTCTTTCTTCAGAGCACCAAAAAAAGTTAAGACTGAGCAGTAATGGCGTTTGCTTGGTTTGTGCATGTAAATAAATTATTTTGTTTAAACATTTCGAGATTGAACAACATAATACTTGAATGGTCATGTAATAAACACTTCAGCGATTCTGCTTATTTTCTAGTGATTACTTCGTTGGTCAATGATAATTCACTATGGATTACGTAGTTAAGTAAGCAAGTTTCGTGTCCGTTGTATCTAACGCGAATATGTGCAGAATTATAAAGTGGCTTTCTATTCCCTATGCCATTATGCACCAACTCTTCATGTAGTGACAGTATACAAAATACATTCATTAACTTATTTCAGAGGTCTAAACTATGAAACTTTGACAGCCAACGTCTAAACTGAAAAGCCATTTGATCCTTAATGAGGACCTCGTAAGCCAACAGGTATTCATGGAGGTATTTGTTGCTGAATAATATCGCATGGGAACATTTATAAACTCGAGATTTCAATAGTACGTTGGTTAAAAATACAAAGCGTAAGGTTAGTTACGTCTTTCATAGTGTGAATAACTAGATCCTCGATTCGGAGAAGTGTCTTGACGATTATATTTGCGCAAGGCAGCGTAACTTTAGTTTGCAGACTCATTTGTTGCCGTGTGGATGTCAATAGTTTAGTGGTATATACGTTTTGGTTCCATGGCCTGTCTAAGAGTTAAGACTAACGTTCACGCGCTTTGTTTCAGAGAGTTAGGTGACACAAAATCGACTGCATAAACTTAGCCTACGTTTTGCGCATAAGTGTTTAAGCTGTTCACTAGTCCACGAACCTGTAAATATGTTTCGCACATTACTACGGATCACTCAGTTAAGTAACATGTCAGTCAGTCATAGCGTCGAACTTCGTACGTACGTACATCAGTTCTAGTTGCCATACCACATTAGCACAGAGATGCAATTGTCGACTCTAATCCCAAAGTGGTAGAGGTAGTAAGAGTTTAAGCAATAATCGGAACGATCAGGGTTTGAAGATGCTATTCAAGAAGTATAATCCAGTGAAATTAATTTGAAAAGAGAAAAAAGAAAGGGACATAAAGAATTCAGAAGGTTAGAATTTGGTAGAACACAAAGAGTGGGTGCACCTTCGCCATCGCAAACGATTTTGGGCCATTCAAGGTCTCTAACCATCGGCTGCTATCATCTCGCGGATCCCAACCTACCAACATGGCTCAGTCCACTTGTTGGTGACTTTATGGATTTGTGCCACGTTTTGGTCTGACCGCCCCTAGCTTTCTTCTAACCTACTCTTACACCATAAAACATCTCTCGTCGGATGGGAATCCGTAACACGTACCAGCCCTCCCGATCGTTGCTGCTACCTTGACGTGGTGGTCGGGCTTGCCTATCGTGATGAAGCAATCGAGCTATGCTGGCTGAAACAATCGTTCCTCAAGGTCCTACCATGCCAGACAGGTCGGTTGAAGAGCGGTGAGACTAAAAGCAGCAAACCCAAGGTCCGAAGGCGAAGTCGTACTGCTGACTGTACAGAGGTGTGACAGCAGTAAGGTGTTCACATCTAGGCAGTTCTGTAAACGAGACTGACCCAGATGCTGCTTGGAAAGACATACGAACAGCTGTGGAAACAGCAGTCACATCTATTAGTTATTTAAACCATAGGGTTCCAAAAAACCAGTGGATTTCCTCTAAGTCTATTTCACTGATGGATTCGCGTAAACTCATCCCATCAGGCTCTGAACCACGACGAAGAGCGTAAAGAAATTAGATCTAGGTTAACTAAAAGTCTAAGGAACGATCGTGAGCAGTGGTGGGCAACGAAAGCAAAAGAGATGGAAAAGGCAGCGGCTGTAGGCAACACCAGGCAACTATTCAGACTAATAAAAGAAACCAGAATTAAGAAGTCAAGTGTGAGACAATCTCCGAAAAAGACGGAACCCTTATCTGCTCTCAACCTAAACGTTTAGAACGATGGGCGGAACACTTTAAGGAGCAGTTTAGCTGGCCTTCAGCTACTGCACAACTACCCACTATTCCCAGAAAACCTGAATGGAACATTGAGGTAGGCCCTCCGACCCTACTTGAAGTTCAAAAGGCTATAAGTAATCTGAAACGAGGAAGAGCAGCTGGTCCTGATGGATTGGCTCCAGAGGTCTTTAAATATGGTGGTCCAATTTTAGCGATTAGGTTGACTAATATTCTGGCTAAAATCTGGGAGACGGATGTAATCCCATCCGACTGGTCACAATCACTGATTGTCCCAATATATAAAAAGGGGTCCAAATCATCCTGCGATAACCATAGAGGGATTAGTCTGACTAACATAGCATCTAAAATACTAGCCTCAATAATTATCGGGCGCCTAACTAAGACTCGTGAACTGCAAACACGAGAAAATCAGGCTGGCTTCAGACCTGGTCGTGGCTGTATCGACCACATATTCACCATTCGTCAAGTTTTAGAGCACAGACACGCTTATCGGCGTCCGACAATGATAGTTTTTCTTGACTTGAAAGCAGCATTTGACTCTGTAGACCGAGAGGTTCTGTGGCAGTGTCTGTCATTGAAAGGTGTACCTGAGAAGTACATAAACCTTTTGAAGGCTCTTTACTCGAACACTATTAGTCGAGTAAGAGCTTATGGCGAACTGTCATATGATTTTACAACCTCAAGTGGTGTCCGTCAAGGCTGTCCACTATCCCCGTTTTTGTTTAACTTCATTATAGACCTGTTGCTGCAAATAACACTCTCTTCGACTGAATCTACAGGAATTGATCTCCTACCAGGGGGACCACTAAGCGACTTAGAATACGCAGATGACATAGTCCTGTTTGGTGGAGACGCTGGCAAAATGCAGAGTCTTCTGTTGGAACTCAGTAATAATGCCAGGATGTTTGGGATGCGTTTCTCCCCATCCAAATGTAAATTGTTACTCCAGGACTGGCCTGCGTCAACACCCGAACTAAGGATAGGGAGTGAAGTAGTCGAACGCGTCGACAACTTCACTTATCTTGGAAATCTGATCAGCCCTAATGGGTTGGTGTCTGACGAAATCTCTGCACGGATTCAAAAAGCTCGTTTGGCTTTTGCCAACTTACGTCACCTATGGCGTAGACGAGATATCCGTCTATCAATTAAGGGACGAGTATACTGCGCATCAGTTCGTTCTGTTCTACTTTACGGCTGTGAAACATGGCCATTAAGAGTAGAAGATACTCTTAAGTCACTAGTATTTGACCACAGATGCCTTAGAAATATTGCTCGCATCTGCTGGGGTCACTTGGTAAGTAATAGTGAGGTTAGACGCAGGGTATTAGGGAACGATGGTAAATCAGTTGATGAGGTGATGAATCTTCACCGACTGAGATGGTTGGGCCATGTGTTACGTATGCCTGAACACCGATTACCACGACGCGCTATGATGACTAGTATTGGGGACGGTTGGAAGAGAGTTAGGGGCGGCCAAACCAAAACATGGCATCAGTGCTTGAAGTCACTAACTTCTAGTCTGAGCCATGTTGGCAGATGCAGACTACCTGGTTGGGGTCCGCGTGACTATCGTAACCAATGGTTGGAGACTCTGTGTAACATGGCTCAGAATCGATCACAATGGCGTAGGTGTATACACTCTTTATCTTCCCTTAAACCTTGAGACTAAAATTGCTTCATATCTCTCTTCCTTCCTATACTATATCCTTATATACAACCTATAATTTATATACTACTACCAACACTAAATTAACTACTATTAATCCGGTGTTCATCTTGTTGTGCTAACGAGGTATGGCAACTTGGACCGATGCATATATGTGCCTGGTCCTACGTTGTAGCTGACTGACTGACCTCTCAACTGATGAAGTTTCGCTACTTCATCAATCGATTGTCCATCCTTACCAAATACACACTTCCTAACAACTGCATTACTTACCCGGCGGTCCCAGGATATACGAGCAATGCTTCGAGGACACCTATGATCGAATACTAGTAGCCTATGAATATCCTCTACTCTTACCACCCATGTTTCACTGCCATAAAGTAGGATGGAACAAACTGCTGCACAGTAAACCCGTCCATTGGTTGCTAGACGGATATCTCGCCTACGCCATAAATGACGCAAGTTGGCGAAAGCTAGATGAGCCTTCTGTATCCGTGCTGAGTTGGCCATTAAGAGTAGAAGATACTCGTAGGTTACTAGTATTTGACCACAGATGCCTTAGAAATATTGCTCGCATCTGCTGGGGTCACTTGGTAAGTAATAGTGAGGTTCGACGCAGAATATTAGGAAATAATGGCAAATCAGTTGATGAGGTTGTGAATATTCATCGACTGAGATGGTTAAGCCACGTGTTACGTATGACTGAACACCGATTGCCACGACGCGCTATGCTGACTAGTGTAGGGGATGGTTGGAAGAGAGTTAGGGTCGGCCAAACCAAAACATGGCATCAGTGCTTGAAGTCACTAACTTCTAGTCTGAGCCATGTTGGCAGATGCAGACTACCTGGTTAGGGTGCGCGTGACTATCGTAACCAATGGTTGGAGACTCTAGGTGACATGACTCAGAATCGATCACAATGGCGTAGGTGTATACACTCTTTATCTTCCCTTAAACCTTGAGATTAAAATTGCTTCATAACTTTCTTCCTTCATACACTATATACTTCTATACAACCTATCTTTTGTATACTACCACCACTAAATTAATTACTTCTATGGATCCGGTGTTCATCTTGTTGTGCTAACGAGATATGGCAACTTGGAACGATGCATGTGTGTGCCTGGTCCTACGTTGTAGCTGAATGACTGCTGAGATTTCATCACACACCACACTGAAAAGGCTGATGAGACTCCCAAGATAAGTGAAGCGGTCAACACGCTCAACTACTTCACTTCCTATCACTAGTTCAGGTGCTGATGCAATCCAATCCTGGAGTAACATTTTGCATTTCGAGGGGGAGAATCGTATCTGAAGATGCCTGCATTGTTGCTTATAGTGGTCAGAAGACTCCGCACTCTGTCAGCGTCTTCACCAAATAGAACTATGTCAAAGTTCAACTTCTGGAGATTTATATGATGAAAGTGTTATTTCTAAAAGCATATCAACGACAAAGACTCTTGCACGAGTCACGTTACTTAAGTAACGTGACTAAATTAGTTTACTCATTATTGACAGACTAGCCACCACTTTAAATTCGAAGGAAGAGAGGTGTACCTTGAACACTAGTTTAACTGAGTCTTTGTTATTCATGACTGCTACTTTTAGTTGAAGTGAACGTCCTAGTAGCAGTTAACCCCCAAAAGTCAGACATAAAACGTGTTACAACAAAGATCAAAATTACTCCACAACGTTTGACGAACTGTTTGCAAAAGAATGAACACGACTTTGGTATCCGTTCTTAATGATACGCATATTTAAAGTCGTCGCACAATGTATGTTTACCGAAAGGTAGTTTCATATTTTCAAGGTTCAGTTAGTTAACATGGTTAGTTTCAGAAATACTAAAGTATCACAAATAGGGTACAAATCTCTGGCTATAAAATTTAGTTGTTATCGTCATTTATAATAAGCCAAAACACAGTTGTAGGTTGAATGCACTCGAGCGAATACAGTAAAAGAAGTCTACAATTAATGAAGTGGAATATATGTACGGTCATTATCAACACCACAGAACATATGATATGTAATTATTTTCCTGATAAAAAGACAAGGTGTAGTTTATTTTTTCATTTATTATCGATATGTTGTTATAAAGCAAATCCCATAGACATCTATGGCGGACTAAATACTCGGAAACGATGATTTAATTGTTCCTGAACGTGAAGACGACTTGCATTGGTAAATGCACCGTCGCCCGCAAGCTTTTGGCAGCAAAAAACTCGCCGAATGCGATTATGAAGCAGAGCCATACCACACATTAGACATGGTTCAAGTGAAAAGTATGCATCGAAACCTGTACACAAGTAAGAATCAGAGTACTGATTTCCTGTATTCCCTTTTAATTTAGCAACAGCTGACACAGCAAGTAATGCTGCATGATCTAACCAAGATATATCTGATGTTGTCGTAGGTGTAGTTGACTCTGTTAATGCAATATTCGATTCTGGATCGACTATGATAACTGCACAAGCCGGACCACCAACGCCTGCACATGATTGTGGATGTATATTTTTTAGTTCTTGTGCTTGTTTCGACAAGGTGGAAACACGTTCGAGCCATAATGAATGTCTGAAAAAGATAACACAAGTATTTGTATTCGATATAACATAACGTGAAAACCAACCAGTAGAAGGCAATTCCTTAAGAAAAGTCTTTGGTCTACTCTACACCACTAAAATTTTATGCCGTAACGGAACTAAAGAAATCGATACGGTAAATATTGCTAAAACGAACACAGTACTGAGAATATTAACATAGCTTGTTTCCCAAAGCCGAAGTAAGCGCTTAACGTTTTACTCAAATCTCAGCATAAGTTGCATACTGAGTTAGGCATCAAGTTTCCATTTAAAAATTCCCTCTTCTTTTTATTGTACAACATTCTAAGTATGCAAGGTAACTTCTACACATTTTTAAGTTTTACTGATCTATGATATAAGTCTTGATATAAGTCTAATTGCTTTCGTAAAACAACGATTCCATATAGTTTAAAATAATCCAGAACTAGAGGGCAATAACTCGAAAATCCTTCCTATTTTGTAAAAATCTGGATTGTTCATCTTTAGGACGTTGAGAGCTGATACGCTTAATGCGATTGACATATGCAGGTTAGGGCAAGAGAAACACTTGCGGCCATTTTTAAACGTATAAATCCTTAGATATACCACTAGAATTGATAAGTTGAGTTTTGCTGTTTCTTGTGCAAGATCTGTTTGCGCATTTCCAACGTTAGTTTAAACCAGTAAGAATAACTTCCCAGGCACCAAAGGTGCTAAGTGACAAGTCATACAACTCCATCGTCTCATCATCATACAACACTAAACATAGTAATAACAATATAATATGAAACCCGTTTAGCACATAAGTACACCGTTGGTATCATATATACATTGATGTCGAATATAAAAATTCTAAGGACCAAATAACCTACTTTTTTAGCTCTAATTCTGAAAAACATGACAACGACAAGCTCCGTCCAACGTTCACTAGTTCCTCGAGTTCGGGACAGGCCCGTAAAGTGGATGGCCAACCTAAAATAATTGGTTTATTAAGTGAATTTCTGAACGATGAAAATCTTTTCTCTTGTGATTCATTCGAAAATGAGTAAAGGAGCTGATGCTTACGAGTTATTGGAGCACGAAGTGGTATCCAGCAGGGTGTTGGGGATGTGCTAATAATTTGGTGATCGGATGAATTTAATTGAAGTAATTGGACCATAGAATCTAATGTTTCATTGGCATCTAGCCATGTATAGCTGCAACAAATGAAGACAAAAGGAAATAAACTTACATATATTTTAAACCTCATTATAATCTAAAATGTACCAATAGTGAACTATCGGTTCATCACACCATATATGAGACAATAACAAACATTATGCCCTAAACTGCAGAGTTAGTTCTCTAAAGAAATTATCAACAACTAAAGTCATACTTGAGAGTGCTGCAATACTGTCTCGCAGCTCATGTCGTACCATATATCGTTTCCCAAGTGTGCCACCCATAGAGCCTTTAACCTAAGAATCTAGTCCACAAGTCAGTGGAAAAACGTCAGAATATTCAATTCTGTGATAGCCGGTAATTAAGAATAGGTTCATAAGCCGTTCAATCCCATCAAGGTAGTAGCTGCCATGTGTACCATAGGTTTGAAATGGAGGTTTGGCAGCTCCCATGAATGGGTGCTCTCTATCAAATAATCGTGTTTAAGCACCAGATGTCCGCTTTTCGTCCTCTCACTTCTCTAACTAACACTCATGCAGTGGCTACGGAAGCGTGGCCATAAGGGCTTTTTGAGAGAAACAGAGAACTATTTTCGCCCCTGACCGGACCTTAACTGCTTCATTATTGGCTTATTTAAAAATAACAAAACTTACATTTCCGAAATCATATCTTCATTATACAATAAAAAACCAAGAATCAAGTCAAGGTTCGAAACCTACTCTATTTACTTTTTATTAAGGAGACCCGTAATACCACTAGGCCTGGGATAAACAATGTGGGTCCAAAGCCGACTACATTACAACAGAAACAAATACTAATCGGCACTTGATACGTGCTGATAACGTTTACAACACGAACCTTGGTTTGGCTATCTGCAAAAAGACATAAGTTGATTTATTTTCATATGATCGGCAACTGTCTATTCGTTTAATATGACTGAGCTCCCCAGGGAGTGGAACAGATGACTGTAAATACTGATTTATTTTACTAAGATGATGTCCTGAGTAAACTGCAACACACCAACCTGGTACTAAATGTGGTCGACAACATTCAACTTCATGAGGAAGTATTGCTACTAATTCGGACGCAATAATGCAGTGGTCGTTTTGTTTCATAGTAGGATGATGACTATCAAGTCGTTTGCGTTTAGATCTCCTAGAAGTGATCTGTGATGAAAAATGAAATTGAAATATCTTCAAATGAAACATAGGCATTATGTGAACTAGTTGTTTCTTATGAGATAAAAGAAAATATATGAAATAATTAAGGAAATTAAAATACCTGGACATTTACTGAGGTGATAAATAGAAGTAAATACCCATTACGAATCCATTACTTAAGAGTTTATTGATATAAAATTACCAACTGTCTATCATACTTGAAAATTCAAACAAATCAAGTAAATTATTTCCACGGTCTACTGAATTTTAACGACAAATAACGGTTTGTGCTGTCTCATAATGATATGGATCGCACATGAATTCGTTGAATGTTAAGCGGTCATTTTTTTAAAAAGTCACATCAAATACAAGTGAGGTTTCTGAACCTTGACATCAACAATGAATCAGTTATCAGTAGAATGCAGTAGAATCAGTTATCGCTTAATTCTCTACAAAAACTTTTATTTCTGTTGAATGCTTATCCCAAATTATGTGATTAATTAACGTACCTTTTATTGGTTAATATTATTAGTACCATGTCAATGGGTTACGATTATTGTGGCAACCTACTATCATTGGAACCTATACACGTGTTTAGTGTTGACTTCACATCAAGCTGAAAAGACAGTGAAATAAACAAAGTGTTCTCTTGAAGCTAAACGGAACTGTTTATTCATATGAATTGACGCACTTCTCGCTAGATCAGCTCTACTGAACCCACCGGAAATGGAAGCAGCACACACCGAGACCCTCCTATAGATGTTACTCCACGAACGATCGAGGAAATCAAGAATGGGAAAACATCAGGACCCGACGATATACCAGCTGAAGCGATCAAATCAGACATAAAAGTAACTGCAAACATGTTTCACCTTCCATTCAAGAAGATTTGGGAGGAGGAATAAGTGCTGACAGACTGGAGAGGACACCTCATTAAGGTACCAAAGAAAGGAGATATGAGCAAGTGTGAGAACTACAGAGGTATCACACTACTATCAGTACCAGGACATGTTCTCAGTAGTGTTGTTGGACCGGATGAAAGGTTCAGTAGACATTCAACTTCGATACCAACATTCCAGATTCCGTAGGGATCGGTCGTGGACAGACCTATAACTGAAAAACATATGGAACTCTAAACAACTGCCAGCCAAGATCGAAGTCAGAATCTTCGATACGAACGTCAAGATAGTTTTGGCTTCACTTGGAGAACTACTACACCTAACATCAATAAGGTACAAGAATTTATAAACAATTGTCCACGCAAGATACTTAATGTCAGTTGCCGGATACCATCAACAACAGCCCACTGTGGTAAAGGACAAGTCAGCTTCCAGGTGAAGAGGAAATTAGGAAAGACACTGCAGGTGGGTAGGATATGCATTGGGGAAATCATCAGGCTGCATCACGAGACAATCCCTAACGTGGAATCCTGAAGGGTAGAGGAAAAGACGGAAACCAAGGAATATATTGCGTTGGGAATCGGAAACAGACATGAAGAAACCAACAGCAAAAGGAAACAACTGGGAAGGTGAGCTGAAGATAGAGTTGGTTAGAGTATCCTGGTGTGCGGCCTACGCACCTCCACCAGGGGTAACAGACGTAATTAAGTACTTTCGGCCGGTTTAATACACCTCGATCTGTGTAAGTTTTCGTTAGTGTGAATGTAGCGAGAACATAAAATAGCAATAAGCTAATTGTGCAAACGACAAAAAAATTAAAGGAATTACCAACCTGTGAGTTATCATCTAACTCCGGTAAGAAGTAGATGTCATCGTTTGACTCAGTTTTACTGTCCTTACTGTAAACGGATAAATGATTATCGACATCTTTCATATCCAATCCAACAAATTTTAAAAGACTGGTCACCCGTTTTACATGAACTGGGTGTATTGATATGAGATTCTTCTCAGAACTAATTGTATATTCCTTTATATCTGGAAATAGTTAGATAGAAATGCACACTTATGCTGGTGTTTTTACTGTACAGATTAACAACTGACACGAACGAAAGTAAATGACATCATTACTATAGTGCATCTCGAACACAACATGGTTTGAAAAATCCTGACTTGCGTAATCTTCCGGTGTCTGAGCATCTACGAATGGTTTTTATACGTTAGGGAATCGCATTCCCACGAACAAAAGTTCAGTAACCTTAAATAAATTTATGATAGACGAAGACCGAACATTGAGTATTTATTGGGGCTCTTCAGGAAAGTATATAATAATACTGACCAATTTACCATCTTCATCGAATAGGCTGTAGGGATTTGACGGCTGTTCTACGACCACTTCTCCAACATACAAATTTTATATACGGCTTCTGATTCTTGTGGAAATGGGAATCATGAATCGCATAATAGTAGTATGTTGCCTTTTGTATTCTGATAGCGTTTTTTTTCAAGTTATTACGACTTTACAAATAAATTATATCAGAAGATTACATGTTGATTTCAATGATTTTGTGCTTGAGAATAAACTGTAGACGAAATTTCTTACTCTTTAACGACGTAAAAACTCATTGAATGGAACTGCTTAATTCAAAACGGAGTGATGAATACTGTTTTACCCTGATATTGTGAGAGTAAGAAGTTCAAACGATGATTATATTTTGGACACTACTTATCAGTGAAACGTAGGATGCCTATTCCCCTATTCTATAGAAAATAAAAAAATAATGAGGCTTCAAGGAAATATTTTCCATAACGGGTAATATAACAGATTTACTAAGTACAGGTTTATGAATTCAGCTTAGAACCACGCATTGTGTGGTGACTAATTATACTGACCAGCTGAAATATACGTAATGGTGTTCAAACCTGGGACATACTAGTCGACAGCCATGTGCTCCAACCACAATGCTATTGCTTTGTCTTTTATCTGATAACAAGCTTTATATTTGCGAATTTATCAAAAAAATATGTATAGACGTACCAGCATACTTTTCAAGCAAGTGATGAAGAGAGGACAGGCAATTTTTGCAGCCACCAATGTTCACATTTATCTGTAGAGAAAAGGTAATCAATAGAAACATAAATCCAGAAATCACACTAAGGAAAGCGAACGCTTTTTGGCTCATGATTATATCAGATTGACAAACTACTTGTGAAACCAGACTTGAGAAAATCTCCCGTCAGCAAGAAATATTATAGTTACTGAGTAACCATTTCATAAGTGGTTTCACTATGCTGTCTTATGTTAGTCATTATCAACATAGAGCCTAGCAAAAAGCGTTACTGAGGGTTCTGAACCAAATCAGCACAGAGAGTTGAAAATGACGAAATGAACGAAAAAAAAATCAAAATGTTGGTAGTACTGTGATGTATGCTACTTATATCGACAGACATAAGTAGCATGTAACACCAGTCTGAAGTTGAATGCCTGTCAAAAGAAGGTTGAGGAGATTGAAATGAAAACAGAAAAGGAAACATAAAAGAACTGGGAAGTGGAAAAACTATGACGGATGTAAAAGACATTTGATGGAAGATTGAAAAATGAAGAATGTAATATATAGGTTTCACATTTTACCACAGAGCTCGGTAATTTTGTATCAAATAATAAACTGGTTGTCCCCACCTGAGAGTTCGTTCACTAACAACAATAGTAGTAAACAACAAACAAAGAATATAGTTTGTGAAAAGAACGGAGAATGTATACATAAAGGATTAGTAAGAGTTTAAGACTGAGTTCATCCATGACTGTTTCTGAAACATGTCACCCAACGTCTACAACCACTGATTGCCGGTAATTGTGAGAATCTCAACCACCTACCACCACTGATCCGTCCAACAGCCAGTGATTCAACGTCCTGATTTGGCAGTTTTTTTCAATTCACTCCTACACCAGTTAACATTGCATTTCAACGTAGGTCGCAGTTGGGCATAAATAGCACATGTCCCAACTACCTCAGTCGATGAGAATCTACGACGTCAAAAACCGAGTTGATATATTAACCTAATAATTAATACTAACCACAGTATTGTTCGCCCTTATTCCACGATATGCGAGAAATGCATCGAAGTCACCTATGGTCAAAAGCGTGCAGCCTTTTATTTTCAGTTGCCATGTTTCCATATCATGGAGTAATACAGAAAAAATCGTTGCGTTGTACTCGCCACTTTGTTGAAAGATGGATATTCCTGTATCCCGTAAGTAACACAAGATGACAAAAGCTAAACTAGCTCTCTAAATCCATTCCGAGTATTCATCAACCAGCAAGTTACCAGGAGTGACGAAAATTCCAAGATAAGTAAAATATTTGCTCTATATTACTTACTTACGCCTGTTACTTCCAACAGAACATAGGCAGCCGACCAGCATTCTCCTACCCACTCTATCACGGGCCTTCCTTTCTAGTTCTATCCAACTTTTGTTTGTTTTTCTCATGTCTGTCCCCATTTCTCGGCGTAATCTGTTCTTTGGTCTTCCTCTTTTCCTTTAGCCTTCAGGATTCCACGTGAGGGCTTGTCTTGTGACGCAGTTGGCTGCTTTCCTCAATGTGTGTCCTATCCGTTTCCAGTGCTTCTTCCTGATTTCTTCTTCCACTCGGATCTGGTTTGTTCTCTCCCACAGCGTGTTGTTGCTGATAGTGTCTGGCCAACGGATCCGAAGTATTTTGCGTAGACAACCGTTAATAAACACCTGTATCTTCTGGATGATGGCCTTCGTAGTTCTCCAAGTTTCCACCCCATACAGTAGGACTGTCTTGACACTTGTGTTGAAAATTCTGATCTTGGTGTTGGTTGACAATTGTTTTGAGTTCCAGATGTTCTTCAGTTGTAAATATGCTGCTCTTGCTTTGCCGATCAGCGTCTTCACATCTGCATCAGATCCACCGTGTTCATCGATGATGCTGCCCAGAGATGTAAAGGTTTCCACATCTTCCAAAGCTTCTCCGTCAAGTGTAATTCGATTGGTGCATGCTGTATTGTATAGGAGAATCTTGCTTTTCCCTTTGTTTATATTGAGACTTACTGCTGCTGAGGCTACTGCTACACTGGTCGTCTTCTGCATTTGTTGTTACGTGTGTGATAAAGGAGCCAGATCATCTGCAAAATCTAAATCGTCCAGCTGCATCCTAGCTGTCCATTGTATCCCGTACTTCCCTCTAGATGTTGACGTTTTCATGTTTGCTCTATGTGTAGTTGTTTAACTACTTTGGAGGGGGGAAGAGAATTTATTGCCATTCGATATTTTCAATGACACATTTACTACCATATAGTATTATTTAACTGCCCCCCTAATTAATAGAAATAAAACTACCACTTATTTATTTCGAGTCAGCTTCTTAAACTAGTTTGAATATGACTATTTGATCAATATATATAGCTGAAATAAATTCTAGATGAGGACTTAATAAATGTCATTCAGATAATAAAACCATTTGAATAGAAAAATAACTAATTTTAAAAAAGTCCCAATCACTTTTAAAATTCATATGAATAAATAGATAACTTTTCAAGTGTTATACAGCGATATAACAGCAAATAGAAAGCCTCAATACACTCAATATAATTTTGGTGTTTATAAATATCATGAAACGGTAACTTAATAGCAAACTTTCTTCATTAATTCGAAAGACTTCCACAATAAGAATGATATGACAACTGTCTAACACCAATAGAATCAGTGTAGAAACCAGATACAGAAAACACAGTTAACCTTTCTACGATGTTTACAAGACGTTCGACTAAGTAATCAAGTACAGGTAGTAAGCTTTGGGCCATCTTCGTATAAAATACGAAATACAATAATTTATTTCTCAAAGAAAAGTTGATTAGTGAGACTAAATTCCGAGTCAAACAACAGTTCTGTGAAAAGAATGGACAAAGATGTATGCACATAGCATTTACTTAATCGGAATGGTGCAACATATTTATTACATTAGGGGGATATGGTCTACACTGAATTCTGATTGACTGACTGCAAATGAACACGTAGTATACCTTAAAAGATTACTGGGGGTAAAAAGCCTATTGAAGCAAGCCATTATGCAATAAAGTGGTAATATTTTAGTGAACGAAAACGCAGATAAGGTAAACCAACTTAATGTTTTATGCAAAAATACACAGTGCCTTTGTAAAATATGAAAATCATACATTAAATACATCAATTGCTCATTCTCTTTAAGTTTTCCTTCATATACTCCATCATTCCTTCAATTTTTTGTCATTCTGATTGCTCTCTGTTTTCCTTCCTCTTCACCTTATTTCAGTCCTCTGCTGGTGTGCATTTCACTTTGAAAACCTACCATATACTACTAATACCAGTCCGCATAAGTAGCGCACAACACAATATCACTCTTGATGAACTTTAAATAAACAACAATGGCCAACAAAATACAGACATACTTCAGTTCAATTGTGAATGCAATTAATAAATCTACTCAAAATACACAGGCTCATCATTGTGCGCTGGTTACAACCGGGAGTTAACACAGTAATATGAAAGCGATCACATTGAGTTTCTGATGAATTATCTTCAAACGTCGCTCATGTTTTTTGTAAAACTTGTCTTCTTAATCAAAAGAAATGTCTGAGTAATGTTAACTTATGTTAGAAAGTGTACTCAGTGTAAAAGAGATTAAGAAAATGAGCAGTGCAAAAGAAATGCAATACCTTTGTGTATTCGTCTGACATTTTGTTGCCTGTAGTTTGAATAAAATTGGGTCGATAACTTTTTCAAATATAATTAAGAGTTAAGAAGATTAGTGCAGTAAAGTAAGTCTATATTAGTTTAAGTGTAACCAATTTACAACAAGCACTAAAGTTCGATTTAGTCTGCGATGAATCCTTCACTACTAGGACTGAACTTCTGCTGCCTGAGCACGCGTTGATTACTGTCGATCATAGCATATACCAATGCTGTTCCAAATATTGTCTGACCCAAAAACAAACACGTGCCAACGGTTCGAAACGAGGTACTATAGAGCTTGAACATTCTCCACATACGTTTGGCATCAAGCAGATCAGGTACAGGGTAAGATCGTGTCATAAGTGCAGAGGCTGCGGAAGAAAGAAAGCCAAAGCCTAAGGGTAGGACCAATCCACACGTATTCTGAAGAAAAAATAAGCGAGAAACTCTCAAAAAACTTGTATAACAATAAGTTGGATATTTTACATTAATCTAGAATGAGAATCATGTTATAAAGCAGACAGAATTGGAAATATTAATGGTAATTCATAGGCCAAACATTTTTCAGGGTGACATACTGTTATAACTTGTGGCCGAGTGGATGCTCTGTTAATGTATGACCGCTATTAGACCGCCAATTAGAGAGCAGCGATTTGTCGATCGGGCCAGTGATACACGGAAGTCGTGCGAACAGTCTTAAGTACTTATCGGTCCTGCTTGTGCCTAGCCGAGCCAGTTGAGTCCAGAACAGCCTCTGCGGCATGAATCATTACCAATCAAGCTCCCGACCGTTGCTGCTACCTTGACGTGGTGGTCGGGCTTGCCTATCGTGATGATCCAATCGAGCTATGCTGGCTGGAACAATCGTTCCTCAAGGTCCTACCATGCCAGACAGGTCGGTTGAAGAGCGGTGAGACTAAAAGCAGCAATCCCAAGGTCCGAAGGCGAAGTCGTACTGCTGACTGTACAGAGGTGTGAAAGCAGTAAGGTGTTTCCTTCAGACAACCAGCATGACAGCGATGCTGCCTTCCCACAAGGAGGGGTGGGGTTAGAAAAGGTCGACCCTAAAAATGCACACCTCGCCTTATTCCACGGATTTCCGTCTCCGGCGGTAAGGACTTTTGAAGAACGGAGCTAACACGTCAAAAATCCCCCACAAAAAGGCCGTGCATGACCGGCCTCAAGCAGTTGTCCCTTGGGCACTGCGGTCATGCTCCCAGGTCGTTAAGACCAACACTAATCCAACTTCTTTTTCAGGTCCCTCAAGAAATACCCTTCCACGGTGTGGGCAGCCGGGAAGTGATACTAGCCCTCATACCCTTAACTGCACACGAGACCAAGTTGGTCGCTTTCAAATCCTTCCTACACCTAATAACTCTGTTATCTCCACGACTAACTCTTCCCACGTCCTTTTATCACCTCGCACCGCTAGGGCAAACGATTCGAGTACACAGAACGTTATTCCTGGTCTCCTGAAACCACGCTCTAAACTACATGTAGGAACTTTTAATGTCCGAACATTGTGCCAAATAGGACAACAGGCTTCCTTAGCTAGGACTCTAGAATCTTACACCATCGATGTGTGCTGCGTCTCCGAAACGCGCATACAAGATCCGAGTAGTGTCATTCATTTGACCGCACCTAATCAAAATAAAGTTTCATCTCGATACACGCTTCATGTATCTGGAAGCCCTGATGCTGCTTCCCGTGGCCTCGCTGGAGTAGGTATAGCATTAAGTCGTAGGGCAGAACTAGCTCTTTTAGACTGGATCCCAGTAGACAGTCGTCTATGCGCTGTCCGACTAAACGGATCAGTAAGGACCCGGAAAGATAGGGAAACTCGTCGTTGCCTCTTCGTCGTCTCTGCCTACTCTCCCACTGACTGCAGCTCAGACGATATAAAAGATGAGTTTTACAGGAAACTTTCTGACCTTCTCCGAGAAGCTAGGCGTTCTGATGTAGTAATAGTAGCAGGTGACTTTAATGCTCAAGTAGGTAAACTAAGTGAAAGGGAAAGACACCTGGGTGGATCTTATGGTGTCATGGCGGAAAGAACAGATAATGGCGACCGTCTGTTGCAGCTATGCTCAGATAACCGCCTATTTCTTGCAAATACTAACTTTAAGCATAAGGAAAAACATCTTTTGACATGGCGACCCCCGAATTCGTCCCAACGTTGGACCCAATTAGATCACATCGCTATCAGCCACCGATGGAGGGGCTCGATAGAAGACTGTCGCTCATTCTGGGGCACATGTTTAGATTCAGATCATGCTCTAGTGCGAGCACGTATCTGTCTGCATCTTACTGGTCGTGGGAAAGACACTGCAGGGAAGCCTCTAAGGGTTCTACTTAATGATAGGCAAGCTAAGAATATATTTCAGGAACAACTAGAAAAACAGTTAGGCAGCCATGTAAGTTGTGTCCACCCCGAGGCAGCGTGGAATGACATCCGAAAAGCTGTAGAAGCAGTAGTGATATCCGCTAGTAAGGTAAACCATAACGTTAGGGAGAAACAATGGATCTCGGCAGCATCTACCGCACTGATAGATGCTCGTAAACTCATCCCACCTGGCTCTGAACATAACGAAGAGCGGAGTCAACTTAAGCGCAGGCTTATAAGAAGCCTACGTAATGATCGTGAACAGTGGTGGGTAGCGAAAGCAAGAGAGATGGAAAAGGCAGCGGCAATAGGTAACAGTAGGCAGCTATTCAGACTCGTTAAAGAAACCGGTATTAGGAACCCGAATATCAGTGAAACCATCTCAGATAAAGATGGGCATATTATTCATTCTCAATCCAGGAGATTGGATCGATGGGCAGAACACTTTAGGGATCAGTTCAACTGGCCTTCAGCCACACTTCAATTACCCACGATCCCCAGTCGTCCTGAATGGCAAATTGATGTAAGTCCTCCAGCCCTCTGTGAGGTTGAAAAAGCTATAGGAAATCTGAAGCGAGGGAGAGCAGCAGGCCCTGACAGGTTGTCTCCTGAGATTTTTAAGGATGGTGGTCCAGTACTAGCAGTGAGATTGACTGATGTCTTAGGTAGAATCTGGGAAATGGACGTAATTCCATCTGACTGGTCCCAATCACTGATTGTGCCAGTCTATAAGAAAGGACAAAAGTCCTCCTGTGACAATCACAGAGGGATCAGTTTGACTAATATAGTGTCTAAAATATTAGCTTCAATAATACTAGGTCGCCTAACCAAAGCTCGTGAAGAGCAGACTAGAGAAAACCAGGCTGGTTTTCGACCTGGACGTGGTTGCATAGACCAGATATTCACACTACGTCAGGTCCTAGAACATAGACACAAATTCAGACGTCCCACAATAGTAGTATTTCTTGACCTTAAGGCGGCATTTGACTCCGTTGATCGTGAGGTTCTATGGCAGTGTTTGTCACTGAAAGGAGTACCAAAGAAGTACATTAACCTCATAAAGGCTCTCTACTCGAACACAACTGGTCGAGTTAGAGCCTATGGCGAACTGTCATCAGAACTGATTACCACAAGTGGCGTTCGTCAGGGCTGTCCACTCTCCCCATTCTTGTTTAACTTTGTCATTGACATACTTTTAGAGATAGCACTTTCATCAGCTAAACCTCCAGGAGTTGAACTTTTACCGGGAGATTTACTTGTTGACTTAGAATACGCCGACGACATAGTTTTACTTGGTGAAGACGCTGACAACATGCAGAGTCTTCTGACCACTATAAGCAACTATGCAGGCATGTTCGGGATGCGATTCTCTCCCTCGAAGTGCAAAATGTTACTTCAGGATTGGGTTGCAGCGACACCTGAACTAATGATAGGGAGTGAAGTAGTTGAGCGTGTAGACCACTTCACTTATCTAGGGAGTCTCATCAGCCCTTGTGGTCTAGTATGTGACGAAATCTCAGCACGGATACAGAAGGCTCGTCTAGCTTTCACCAACTTGCGCCATTTATGGCGTAGGCGAGATATCCGTCTACCAACCAAAGGACGGGTTTACTGTGCAGCAGTTCGCTCCGTCCTACTTTATGGCAGTGAAACATGGCCAATAAGAGTAGAGGATATTCGTAGGCTACTAGTGTTCGATCATAGGTGTCTTCGAAGCATTGCTCGTATATCCTGGGACCACCGGGTAAGTAATGCAGTTGTTAGGAAACGAGTACTAGGTAGGGATGGCAAATCGATTGATGAACTAGTGAAACTTCATCAGTTGAGATGGCTGGGACATGTGTTACGTATGCCCGACCACCGACTGCCCCGACGTGCAATGTTTCATGGTGTAGGAGTAGGTTGGAAGAAAGCTAGGGGTGGCCAGACCAAAACGTGGCACAAATCGATGAAGTCACTGACAAGTGGACTGGGCCATGTTGGTAGGTGTAGACTACCTGGTTGGGATTCGCGAGATGACAGCAACCGATGGTTAGAGACCTTGAATGACATGGCTCAAAATCGTTTGCAATGGCGAAGGTGCATCCACTCTTTGTGTTCTACCAAATTCTAATCTTCTGAATTCCTCATGTCTTTATCTTTTCCTCTTTCCAAATTTATTTCACTGTACTATACTCCTTCAATAATTTCTTCAAACCCTAATCTTTTGGATTTCTGATTATACTCCTACTACTTCTACCACTATGGGATTTGAATCGACAACTGCATCTCTGTGCTAATGTGGTATGGCAACTCGAACTGATGTACGTACGTACGAAGTTCTACGTTGTGACTGACTGACTGACCAATCAAGCTGACCACATCGTACCGTAAAATAAACAATAACATATGTACAAGATTTAGCCAAATGTGGCTGTGAATAGGGGAACAGTAATTAGTAGACTGAGTATAATTCATGAATGGTAAGTCGTATAATAATAGTCTATGGATCAAAATAAAGCTTATAATAAGGGGGGCACGAATATGAATACTTTAGTTATTTAGCGATTACACGATAAAAAATATATGCATAATATTAGTTCATAAATAGATCACAAAGTTACCATTCGTTATCCCTATCGGGGCATAACATATACTTATAGTAACTTATTATTTATAATTATTATTGCTTTGTGTTGCCACTCATTACAAGAAAAATGGCTTTGAGTAGACTATACATTTTGTTCCAATTATTTCAATTTCCCAAGAGAATAGATTCCAGACATTTCTGTTTTATGTCAGCCAGCCATCATTGACCTAGAACGCAAAGTGAGTGTACATCGGTCGGAGTTGTTACACTTTACGTCAGCACAGTGAGAGACTAACAAAGTGTGAACCAAAAGTTGGGAGTCTTACATGAAACTTTGGGTCGTACAAACACGTTTTAGTCTGATGTAGTTGGTTTAAATATTCACTGGAAAATAACGTTTAAATAACAGTTCGAACATTACAAAACAATTATAACGCTTGTTATAAAATAAAGAAAAAAACAGTTGGTGGTTTAGAGTAGACTGATTAGTCCGTGGCCTAACAAACCGTTTTCAAATGTTTAAGTTAATAGATGAAACAAGAAATTTTAACCCAAATTTGACAACTTATTCGGCAGGTGTAGAAGTATGTTAGGGTGTAAGACATCCAAGTGACGTATAACAAACCTTGCCTCTAATCGCCCTAGTACAGTCGAGTTAGGAAGGATTCCAATCTCACTCACGAAATGCTGACATGACCACAGATGGAGAAGTTCTACTTACTGTCAACTCGCTGCATAGGTACTGTTTAGAGAAGTGAGAGGATAAACAGTGCTTAAAGCAGGATAGTGGATACTGGGGACCTCCCAAATATGGCAACGAATAATTATAAATAGATCGACTAACTTGATTTGCTTCTCCACCTACTCAGAAGGTATTCATTACCCACCTAATTCGCTTTACTTCACTTCCCTCTCCTACTCCGTTTTATTTCCATTGTGTTTTTATTTTCTAACTTGCTCAGCAGCTCGTCTATGGTGCGAAACTTGCCTTGTCCAAATGAACTCAAGTCTCTGGCTGGTCAAAAGTTTAAATGCCACCACCGGATATTATTACTGATACTGCTTTACGGAAACTACACTTGTCATTCAAAGTGACATTCTTCAGCGACCACACACTAAAGTGGATTGAACAACAGAAAAATTTATTGCGTCCCTGGACTCTGATCATGCCATGGTTTGCACTGATCTTATCCTACGTTTCAGTGACCAACAAATTCATTGTCCCAAAGTGATTGATGTAAGCAAAGTGGCTTCAGCATCCGTTGCAACCGAATATCAAACCGAGCTAGGTCTAAGGTTAGCTACCAACTCACCAAAAAATATAAATGATCACATTGTACCAGTGATTATCACTTACTAATCAGTATTCCATTCAATTCAAAAGTCGAAACGTAATCATAACAAATCAAAATCCGCATTTAGTAAAAAAGGAAGATTAATGTTAATTTAGTAGATAGGTAATTTAGTTATATACACCAATTAGTCGAAAACGTTGCACCTGTAGTAAATTTATGTTTGTCAATGGTGATGTATTTCTTTGTGAGTTGGTATGTCACTGCCATATTTTAAAAGGATTAATCGAAAGTGACGGCTTTTAAGAGTCATTACTTTTCAACCTATGAAATACTTTACTAAACCAAGGCATTAAATATTACTGTCTGTGGAACATATCGATTTTTAGACAGTAAAAAACAACTAGGACCTGACATTTAGATTCGGTTGAGTTGATTGCAACCTCTCGTAAACCTGATTTTTATTGTCACCGTTGCTATCATTGGTGGGTGCATAACATTGGATAACATTCATTGTGATTCCCTCCTTCTTTGATTTGAGATGCTTATGATGATCCTGGATCCGCGAGATTCTCATCCTATAAGTGTATTTCGTGCTTCTTTGGACAGCAACTCTTTGGCTGTGTTGAGCATTTTCGTTTTCATGAATGGAGTATAGCATCATCTCTCCCGTATCTAGCCTTTTCTGTCCAGCTTGGGTCCAATGGGTCTCGCTGATTCCGAGTACTAGCAATTTGTATCTCCTCATTTCCGTTGCCATTTGACTGGTCTTTCCGGTCTCCCACATTGTCTAGACATTCCATGTTGCTCCGGTTGTTAGAAGAGGCATCGGCCTCGTGACTTTCGAAAAATGTCGGCTTTCATAATTCCTACTTGAATTCGGTGGGCAGAGTTAAAATGGTTTGATTTGTTCAATCTGGTTGGCGTTTTTTTAGCAAAATTTTTTTCTACGGGATGGGGTTGCCGACCCTATTCCAACACTTCTTCTTTACCCGGGCTTGGGACTGGCAGTAACTCTAGAAGAGCTAAAGGTGGAGTTGAAACATGATGGTACATATTCGCAACTATGAATCACATGGACACTAAGCTATTGGCAGCACTTGTTTTAAGAAGCAGAACAAACTAAACGTGCAAGAAATATATATACACGAAATATGTAGCTCAGTAAGAATGGAGAAATATGTTACAGTTGTGAACAGGATAACTTACCATTATTAGAGCTTCACGTATTTGTAAGCAAATACTGCAATCAGGATACAACATTGAATTAGAGGGTCCAACAAGAATCGGATTAAAAACGAAACGGGTAAAACAGTGATGTGCTACGCCAGTAGGAAGAAGTACGCATGGAACAAAAGACAAAGCAAGTCCAAATCTAGTAAACAGATTGAAAAACGATCTTGAGCGATAGGTTACAAGTAAACTTGAGAAAAAGGTAGCCATTGTTACTGCTTCTTTTCCGAACTTAAGAGGTAACACTTCCAGAGGTTTGTTCCATGAATTGATTATTCGAAGACGCAAAGCAAGTGCTTCATAAGGGTTTAACTGTTTGGCACCACGAGGTACATTTTTAGGGTTATAAACGAGAACTTCAGAAAGTTCAACTGACTTGTCCATACTTTACATCAAACGATAAAATTTATTTGGAAAGATCTAAAAACATGAAAACACAGATTATTGACGGAGCAGTTTGTTTTCGAGATTAAGCTTGTCAAACTGCAAACATTAGTCTGTAACTTGACAAAAGTATGACGATTTTCTCTTTTGACTAGTAAGTTACGTCAACCTTCGATCCTGAATGTGAACATATACAATCTCCCTATTTTGGGGTTTTCCCTAAAGTCTTAAAAAAATGTGGTAGTTTTCCCAAAACTTTGGGGAAAACCCCGTGTTATAAGATTCTGGCGAAAACTCAAAATTTCCTCGAATATTTGGGGATTTTCCTCAGACCTGGGGAAATTTTGGGGGTTCTGTGCCATTTTCCCAAAGTTTTCTATAGTGGTTTCCCCAGAACAAACAAGATTTCCCCCCCCCCCAAAATAGGGAGATTGGGACAACCTTGTGGAAATTAAGTGAATGAATGTGTTCGCGCAATGCACTTATTAAGATAGTTGGAAGGCGTCTACATGAGTGAATGACAAGTACGAAACGCTGGGCATGTTTCTTTCGAATTATATCTATCATTGACAAATGGCCTATGTCTATGGAGTAGAGTGAAACTATGGGTGCAGTAAACAATAGGAACCTGAGGACATTTTATCGACTGCTTTTATTAGGCTTTGTATCAGTACAGTGACGCAACTGGCCCTAAATTTATCATAAACTTCCCCTTCAATTAATTTGACCAGAAAACGGGAAGGAGAAAGAGAAGTACTGGGGATCCGGCAGTTTACTGCCATATTACACTTTTTGTCTTCCCCTAAGCCATGAGGTTAAAATTACTTTACACCTTTCCTTCTATGAACTAATTCTTTCCTCTTGTAGTATATCCTTAAATGCGATCTCTCTTTTATGTATTACTAACATTGCAATAACTAATCCTATGAATTTGGTGATAATCTTGTGCTAGTGTGTAGCAACTTGAACTAATCCATATATGTGCCTGGTCTTACGTTGTTTTAGTTCTGTGAGGCTGTCAGTAAAATCTTTTCTGGTTTTCAAGCCTTATATTGAAGCATTCTCAGTGAGACTACAATTTGTGGACGACGTTTGAGCGAGGCTTAAGTGACTTTGCGAATGTTCACCTAATATTTAGGACCCTATAGGGTTAAGGATTAGTTATAAGGTTTTCATCACGAACTGACATCAGCTTTCATACCAAAACTTTATTTAGCCAAATTGGAGACCTGTTATCGTATATCTGATTGATATGTCCATACGTATGGACAATCAAGATTGCAGCGAGACTATAATGTACATTATAGTCTCGCTGCAATCTCAGTAACTAAGAACGAGAAAACCACCAAGATGTATGAAACAAAAACACAGTCTGTGTTGTGACGGCCAGACTTTGGTAGGTTTGTGTCTAGCCTGAAGGTTCCTCGTATTGGATGTGAAAGGTCGGTGTGCGAACCTATGGGACGAAAGACCAGGATAAAAAGTGGAGGACTCAGTAAGTAAACAGAACGCAACCACACCTAATCAGAAAGTAATCGACAACAATGAGATATAATTTAAGCTTACGACTAACCATCAGCAACAGGGGTCGGTAGCGTCAAGTTTCGGACGCGTTAAGCACGGTAAAATAAAGTCAGCGAGCTAAAAGCCGCCCGCCGTTTCGCTTAAACGACCTTGAACGGTCTGACGAGAGGCGGTCATTCCATATTTGAGTAGCTGAGGCTCTGTTGGGTGTCCGTTATGTTGTACGAATATCAGGTTTTCCTGTATTTGAGCCGCGTTTTTCCGCAGTAAATTCACGAAATCAATGTGAAAAGCGTTAATTTAGCTTCCTTTGCTTTGTAGTGTACAATTTGGCTGTATTGTTTAGTTTCAGTTTCAGTTTGGAAAGGACAGGAGGTTTGATGGCCTGTGTTAGTCCTGGCAATGATGGTCTCTCAGCTGATCCAACTTTCTTTTGAAGGAGTCGACGGACGGAGCCTCAACCACGTGCTGAGGTAATGAATTCCACTCGTTGATCATTCAATGGGAAAGTCGGTAGTCAGCTGACAAGTAATTCGTTCTGGGCTTGTGAATTTTTTTGGAGTGTCCTCGTAGATTTTCTGTTTTGGAAGACAAGAAAAATGAGGGCATAGCAGGTGCAAATTTGTCATTAAGCAATTTGAAAACTGTAATCAAGTCGCCTCTGATTCTTCTATATGACAGCGGGAATAGGTTTAGCTTGGTCAGTCTAGTACCATACGGGAGCTTCGCTATTCCGGGAATCAGCCTAGTTGCTGTTCTCTGAACCCTTTCCAAGAGTTCACTGTCTTTTAGGCAGGGGCTAGCTGCTTGTATGCAGTACTGAAGTTTAGGACATACGAACACTGTGTACAAAGTCAGAAACGTTTTAGCGTCAACATGCCTAAAAGCCCTGCGTATGGACCATAAAGTTCTAAAACCTTTGGCGGCTATTGCACGGCAGTGTGCAGTAGTCTTTAAATCTTGACTAACGATGACGCCTAAGTCATTGTGTGTCTGAACAATAGGTAGCTCAGTGTTATTTATCGTGTATGTATTTGTACCCTGGTGGCCAATATGCATCACAATACACTTGGAAGTATTTATCGGCAATTGCCAGGTTTGGGACCATTCAGATAATCTCTCCAGGTCATTTTGGAGTTCTAAGCTATCGCCCTTGCTTTGTATCGCTCTCCATATCTTGACATCGTCAGCATAGAGTAAGACCGATGACGATAGTAGACGAGGGAGGTCATTTACGTACAGGAGGAATAACACTGGCCCCAAAACTGTACCCTGGGGGACTCCACCAAGCACGGTTTCCCAGATAGACAACTTGGAGTTCACCCTCACTCTTTGTTGACGCCCAACTAGGAAGTCTTTTATCCACATCAATAGATTGCCCTCAATCCCGACATTCCTTAGCTTATATAGCAGTCGGTTGTGCGGAACTTTGTCGAAAGCTTTGCTGAAATCGATATAGGCTACGTCTATAGGTAACTTTTGGTCCTTAAGAGCGCACCAACTTTCACGAGCGACTAATAAGTTTGTGAGACAAGAGTAACCTGTTCTAAAACCATGCTGCTTTTCCGAGAGGATCCGGTTTCATCGAGATACTTTAACAGTTCCTTCCGAATAATCTTTTCTAAGATTTTAACAACCACACTAGTTAGGCTAATTGGTCGGTAATTCTTAGGCTTATGTTTTGTATTTGTTTTGAAGACTGGACTTACTATGGCGTTCTTCCAGTCTTTTGGTAGACGACCCTGGGTTACGGATAGATTAAAACATACACTTAAAGGGTTCGCAACAAAGTTGGCTAATTCCTTTAGTAACCTAGGATGCAGTTCATCGGGTTCAGTGGATTTACCTATGTCAAGCTTAATTAGCAGACCAAAGGCATCGAGTTTTTTAACGGTCACGCTGTCCAGTGTTTGTGTGAGGGCATTTTCATGAACTAGTGAGAAGGGTGTTTCTATGGTGTATACATTGCTAAAGTATTTAGAGAATACTTGAGCTTTGCCAAAGTCGTCCTCCACTAGTGATGAGGCAGTACTGTCTCCCCATAGTGAAGGAACATTTCTTCTTCTTTTTGCCCTTTGGTTTATATACGAATACAAGCGTTTAGGGCATTCTATGGATTCCTTAACGATTTTCCCTTCGTACAGCTTTCTGGACTTACGGAGGGTCGAGGCACAGGTATTTCGAGCCTTTTGATACTGAGATTTTGCCTCATCAGTCCCCAGTAACCTAAATCTATCCCACATTTTCCTTCTTTTACGGAGAAGGATGCGAACCTCCTTACTGAACCACGATGGGGAGTTTCTCGGCCCCTTAGATGTAGTCCAAGGGATGTGGGGGCGGTAACTTTGAAGTATAAATTCCGGAATACGTCCCAAGCCGTTTCGATTAATGACTCTGGGTCTATTTTCCAATCTACTGATGATGCTGATTACATGATGTCTTGTATGTTTGCTTTCCAGACGTTAGGTCTGGATTGAGCTGAGACTTGTTCGTGATCGACAGTTATATGGAATTCAAAGGTTAAAACCTCATGATCACTTTTGCCTAGGGGTGGCATGTAATCCAGGTTTGCAACGTCATCCTCATAATGAGTCAATATAAGATCTAGTAAGGATGATGCAGAACCCGGGTCGTACCTCGTTGCTTCCTTCACGTGTTGCACTGGAGCACATGTGATTACCGCATCAAGTAGTTCCTGTTCGAAGGAATTTACCGATGATTCAGTCCGCAGATTTCCCCAGTCCACCATGGGTGCATTAAAGTCCCCTAGGATTATACATCGATCACTTCGTGATAAAGCGTTGAGACTGCTAAGCAGGACCTCATTTACCTCACAGTTTGGACTGCGATAGATCAAACTAAGCAGTAACTCTTGTCCCTTGCATTTTAGGCGGCAGCTAACTAATTCATACGTCCCACTCTCATGGGATACACTGTCGATAATGGTGAGTGGAATAGCATTCCTAATGAATAGAGCTACTCCCCCTCCTTTACGCATTTGTATTCTATCGGCCCTTACTAATGTAAAACCCTCGAAATCAAGTTCCCTACTATCTATAGACGGCGTCAGCCATGTTTCTGTGACTGCGATTATGTCTGACCTAGTTGAGTCAATCTGTACACCTAGTTCCGATAGATTATTGAACAAGCTCCGGGCATTGGTATAACAGATCCGAAGCCTATTTAAGTGGCCTCGTGCTTCACGCAGAGTGGCTTCGGCATCATCCTCTGCCGAAGCCTCACAACCCGAAAATTTACAATTTTCAGGTCTTTTTCGCCAGAGTCTAATCTGACCTGTAGTTCATTTTCGGCTTCCCGTCTTTTTACACGGTCCGCCAACGGTAAGTCCTTACGGAGAAAAACTACTGAACCCTTTAAATTGTGTCCATTTTCTAAGATTAAGTCGCGTTCGTTTGGGGATTTGAAAACGACTTTGAGTAGTCTAGACTGATTTGGCTTCAGATGCACCAGGTTTCCTAGCCTATACACCTTTAGCAAGGTGAATCTGGAGATGTTTTGGGGCATAGCTTGGTTGAGTAGTTGTTTTATCAACACAATGTCGTGCTCAAAACAAGCTTTTGGTTCCGAGCTTTCACTCTCCTTGACTCTATGGAGAATGACTGATCTGTCGCTGTGATCAGACTTCGGCTTTTCGACCCTTTTGGTGATAGGATTTCCTTTAACGTCATTTTGTCGTTTTTTTCTTACGACCCGTACCCAATCGTCGACGTTCTTTGGAGTAGTAACCACAGTCGCGTCAGGCATACTGTGGGATTCCGGAAGGTTCGGGACAACTTGGGAGGTTGGGTCATCTTTCGCGCTGGAAACCGATCGAGCCTTGCGATTTTGGGTTCTGGATGTTCCCTTCTGGGTATCATTTCGGATACGGGAGACAGAAGAGACTTTTTTCGCGAGTTTCTGGTTGGGACAGACCTCTTTGAAGGCTGTCCTTCCTCCTTCGGACGATGTGAGTCGGCATTTTTGGGACTCACTTGTGCCTGCCTTATGTCAATCTGCGTGTCGACAGATCGAGTTCTGACCGACGTGTCCCGACCGCGCTTACCGAGACACTTCTTCGCAGCATTGATCATTGAGATGGTCTCGGTCAACAGGCTATTCGCGTCCAGACAGCACTGTTGACATAACCATGTGCAGCCATGCTTACTAAACCGTATGAAAGCCGCAAGCGTTAGATTCGTGCAAACTTAGTGGTACCAACCTTTGCACTCATCGTACTGCATGCCGCTGTCAATGGGATATCGACATCCTGGGCGCTGGCAAATGCTTTTGTTGCATCTTCCAATCATTTTAGGATGAGAAAGTGAGTTTTGACTAAAAGTATGAAAAAACTATAAATAGTTAGGACCAAAGTACTAACAGATACAATAGAAAAACAAGGTACTCTGGAGTACCGACGATAAAACTGATTAGGATACCAAAAATGATACTCTAGTCGAATACTTTAACTGAAAGAAATTCAATCAAAGTATAAACAGTAGTCTTGATACGTTAATAACGGTCAGAACAATAGAATTTACTCGATGAGGAAAAATACTACTGTCCTTTTTAAATAGCGGGCGAGTAAAAAAATGGTTGCTTCGTAACTTGACCTGGGATATCCATTACCCTACTGAAGCTCATTGTCCGTGTTAAAAATTTGTTGGGGCCCACAAAACTGCGTATTGAGGATAAATTAACGGTAAAAGATACTCTGAGTCTGTGTGAATCTTTGTTTTCAGCAAGAATTAAAACGAAATCTCGAGTTACCGGCAAGTTCTAAATGTTTGAAGTAATCTCTTCAGTTATTAAAGTATTATCTCGAGAAATGACTTTTTTTAGTAACTATTTAGTGCTGTTTGTAGTGATTCATACTTAAGAGACATTCAAGTGGACTTAAGCGGGGTCTTTCAACGCATAATGTGAGAAATTTGTTATAGGCGCTTAGGAGTCCTTCACGGTTCCAATTGGATGAGTAGAAAGACGGGCTATTGGATTCCTTGAAATATGTAAAGAAAAAGGAAACCACCTGAGTTTAGACTGTGAAATGGGAAGAACGCTAACTTCTGCGCCAGTGTCGACGAGGTAGCGGGCTTTCGTAGTCACATTTGTGACGTATAACAAACGGCTATGTCCACCGGCTACGGTTGTCGTTAACACTTGCGGCTGTGAAGTTTCCCGAGTTGTTTTCGTGTCGTTCGATTTCGGGTTCGGGTAATTGCAGGGTTTCCTGCAAATTCTAGAAGACTTGCTACACTGGTTACGATACCAGTACCAGTCGGGATTATCTGTTCCTCGTGGTCAAGAGACAGATCTTTTACGTAAAATGCTTCTTCGCCGGGTTTGTGACCATCTACGGTCATTACGAAATCGAAGGTAGCGTGTAAGTGTGTGACATAGTTCGGTTGTGTCAGATGGGGTCGTTTGAGGTTTTTCTTTGACGCAAAAGACCTCAGCGCTAGTAGATTTCCTAAGTTCAAAATGTGGTCCGCAGATGCAGCCAGTTCGTCTACGGCGTTGTTTTGAAACAAGACGAGAACTGCTTGTACCTGTTTTGGGAGTTTAGATAAGAAGAACTGTTTGAATAGGCCATCTTGGAAAATTCTTTGACCTATCACTTCTCTCATCCTTAGAAACATGTCTGTCGCAGAACCATGTTGGGGGTTGATCCAACCTTTGTCGGTCGGTTAAATCTCCGCGTTTAAGAATCGCTCGTTTCAGAGTTTCACAAGGTTCCGAAACATCATAAGTAAACATACTAGGTGTGACGTACCTGTTGAATTCGCGCGGTAGTGTCTTAACCACCACGAGGAATTGTGAGCGCGAGTCCATGATGCCGTGGCCGTTAAAGTCGGACAAAAGGGAGTTAACTGAATCGATGGTGGGGGAATAGTCTTTAATTTGAATACCTTGGGTGTCTGTTCAGTCATTGTGGAAAATCAGGTATGATAATGAACGAGAAATAAATAAATAAAGTATATACGAAAACTCGAAGAAAAAATCACAATATATAAAAGTCAAATAAAGCAACACAATGATTACTGAAATTCCAAAAAGGAACAGACTCACAGTTTATACGTTTGGTGTACCAGATCACATCGGCCTCACCACTGAAGATACGACCGGTATTCTAGTTTGACAACTATAAACCAGTAACACCTATATTCGAATCGTCCCCCACTTGGTTAAAATCAGAAGTCAGGTGCGAAGAGGTAGGAAAGATATATTTGATGCATTATCAATATATCGAGAAGCGGTTGCTCTAATCTGGCGAGTGAACGTAGGAGCTGTCTCCCACACTGAGTCGTAACGTAATCCAGTGCGGACGCACGACCGAACGCCTTCAGCTAAACAAGTCCACTTAAAACACTCTGGTCAGCATCCAATGTCGAACACCTAAAGAGCTATTGATTTTGGGAAATTATTTACAGCTACATGGGTTGGCCTCTCGAGGTTAGGAGGCCAGTAAACTGGCCATGGTAAAGTTGAATGTGGTTACGCCGAATCAGCGAAATATCCAAGCTTAGCAGGGACAGTGGAAATAGTTTAAAATAGCGTGAATGTGACAAGATTTGAATAACCATGAGGGGTAAACTTGTGGGTGAGAGAACGCATATGTATTAGGGGGACAGTAACATGTCAAGTTGGAGGGCAGTGAGACTTACTAGTGCCAGTTTGGCCTCCGAAATACTAGCATTTTTTGCCCATCTATAATTATTAATAATTGCTTTATTCAATATTATATTTTGAAACAATATAGAATTCTCAGCACAAGGTATTTCAACAAATTTCTTCTGCAGAAACAAAAAGAAGAACAGAAAGAGGTTAAAGGAATGATCTGAATCTGGACCACATTTCAATTAGTGACAAGTTTCACCTTCCATTCAAAAAGATTAGGGAGGGGAAACAAGTGCCAACGGACCGAAAATAAGGATACCTCATCAAGATACCAAAGAAGGGAGATATGAGCAAATGTGGGAATTAAAGAAGCATCACACTGTTGTCAGTCCCTAGAAAAGTTTTCAGTAGGGTGTTGCTGGACCGGATGAAAGACTCAGCAGACGCTCGGCTTCGATATCAACAGGCTGGATCCCGTAAGGAACGGTCGTGCACAGACCAGATTGCGACACTACGAATCATCGTTGAACAATCAATTGAGTGGAACTCGTCATTATACACCAACTTCATTGACTATGAGAAGGCGTTTAACAATGTAGACAGGAGAACATTATTAAACTTCTTCGACACTATGGAGTTCCTGAAAAGATTGTCAACATTATCCAAAACTCATACGACGGACTACAGTGTAGAGTCGTGCATGGGGGATAGCTGACGGATGCATTTCCAGCAAGGACGAGAGTCAGACAAGGCTGCCTATTCTCCCTCTTCCTCTTTCTTCCGCTGATTGACTTGATTATGAAGACCTCGACATCTGAGGGAAAACACGGAATACAATGGACAGCTCGGAATCAATTAGACGATTTGGACTTCGCAGATGACCTAGCCCTCCTCTCTCATACACACGAACAAATACAGACGAAGACAACTAATGTAGCAGCGGCCTCTGCATCAATAGGACTCAACACACACAAAGGAAAAAACAAGATTCTCAAATACAACATGGAGAACACAAACCCAATCTCACTTGATGGAGAAACTCTGGAAGGGGTGGAAACATTCACGTACCTGAGAAGCATCGTTTATAAACAAGGATGATCGGATGCGGATGTAAAGGCGAGGATTGGCAAAGCAAGGGCAGCATTTCTACTATTGAAGAACATATGGAACTCAAACCAACTGTCAACCAATATCAAAATGAGAATCTCCAATAATAACGTCAAAACAGTTAGTCCTACTGTACGGAGCCGAAACTTGGAGAAGTATTAGAACCATTGTCAAGAAGGTACAAGTATTTATAAACAGTTGTTTACGCAAAATACTCAACATTCACTGGCCGGATACTATCAGCAACAACGTTTTATGTGAGAGGACAAACCAAGTTATGGCTGAATAGAAAATTATGAAAAGACATTGGAAGTGGATCGGACATAAATTGAGGAAATCACCGATGTGCATCACGAGGAAGTCCCTAACTTGGAATCCAGAAGGGAAGCGGAAAAGAGGAGGGCCAAAGAACACTTTACGCTGAAAATTATATGTAGATATTAATAGGATGAATATTAACTGGAAAGAACCGGAAAGGTCTGCTCAGGACATGGTTGGGTGGGGAATGCTGGTGGGCAGCCTATGCTAATCCACGAGGGGTAACGGGCGTAAGGAAGTAAGCAACTCATTTTCAAAGGAAAATGGAATATTTCAGAGAGAAATCAACTCTTAAATCAACCCCTTTTTATTTAAGTACTTTTAAGTCTTATTGAATATTGAATATTGAATAAAGCTAATAACAATAATAATAATGTGATGAATTTCTAATTTTTTAAAATAACAAAAGTTCATGAATCGAATATATGGGTAACACTGAAATAAGCCTAATTATCTGAGGCATGAAGTTAATTAAAACAGTAGATAGTAATAATAGATGAATTTTGTTAGCCATAGAAAATGTTCGAACCTGGAAATCTTTTTTTATATAAAGTTCGTCTGATTGACACTGCCACAGTTAAACCAATGTTAATTTTTCTACCATAACTTGAATCAGATAACCTATTGCTTTAAATATCTTCATTTTATTCATTAAGTTATAGTATTATGGTAGTCAGCATTGGATAATCCTTTAGGTTTCTTATGTTCTTTTTAATAGACTTGGAGAACTGTGGCAGTTTATCTTCTCTATTATTTCAATTTTATGCATATTCAGCTGCTTGAATAAAGTAATCAGTAATAAAATTAAGTATGAAGTGTCTCTGGCTCTCCTGTTAAACGGGTTTGAGCTGTACTGTTCGGGTTGCCATGTGAAAGTCTGGATGGTGTCCGGTTCTCCGGAAAACCATTGTAAATTTATCCTACCCCATAAGGTTATGTTATATAACTTATTCAAAAAGGTAGATATAAATTTCTATGCTCTTTACCACTGAACATATTGATATTGGTTCTAATTTATATATGTATGTACATATAAATTGAAGTCATCTTACAATTAAGCATGCATAATGACTTCTTTAATGAATTACACTGATTACAATTAAGTTTGACCAAATATTTATTTTATGATAGTACAAATAGAAATGCTGAAATGAATTACGTACCTAATTACAGTTTATTTAGAGGATAAAAGAAAAAACACATAAAAAACTGGGATTATATCAAAAGATAAGCTTCCAGTAAATCGAAATCGAATATAGAATCACTTTATGGTATGTTCTTTAAAATTGATATAAGTTTGTTACGTATTCATTTAAACGACTTTATTTATTTATTACTGATGAGTATATAACATTCAATCTGAAGTTTATATTGAATTATTGAAAGGAACTGACGGATTCACTTATTAACTGTTTTAAATGAAGCGTCATTTGTTATAATACATCACATATTGGGCAGCGTAATCAAATGAACAGAGTAGAAACTTGATTTTAATTATTTGTAAGCGTTGGAAAGTTTGGTACTAGTTATTAAACCATGTGTGAAGGATAATAACTTTAAGAAAATCTAAGATTGTATAAACACCCCTTTCTGACCTTGTTCTTAATTGAAGCTGGGATGCCTAACAAGTATTTTAATTTATTGCTCTTCTTAAACGATAAATAAAAAGTACCTCCGTTATAATTACCTTATCGTTATCATTATCAATTTCCTGATACATTAGCTGCAGAATGATTGATTACTAGAAAATAGATTACACTAGTAACTTAGTGTATATGCTTTCAGTGTTGATGTATTCTGTAATTCATAGCAGTCTTATCCTTATATTGAATCTTAAATAAGTTAAGACTTTGTTATATTAACAAAGAAACTAAAATATTCATTCTTTCTTTGCCTTTTACATTTGCATCTAAGTATTACTTAAACATTCCAATTTTTTAAATTTGAAATGACTTTCTTATTTGACTAGTTTATTTCAAAATTGGTTTCATATTCATAAGCCATGATAAGTTGGATGGGTTTATCATTCATGTTATCTGAAATGCACATTCCTCTATTTTCCATATTTAAGAATAAATGTAAATTAGAAATTTCTTAGTTTATGTCACAACTTACGCCTGTTGCCCCTCGTGGAGGAGCATAGGCATTAGAAAACAGAAATTACTGAATAGCTTTTTATCCGTTTACGGGAATACTCAGAAATTATCATTTAAGGTAGTACTGAAGATCGAGTGCCGGCCTACCAGGTCTACCAATTAGCCCATAAAACTTAAAACTATAAAGTCTTTATCCAAAGATTTATCTATATTTGTAACTTCAAAATTTCTTTCAATTTTCTTTACTACTCACTAGTAACATAATTTAAAAGTCTAGAAAATACTATAATGAAACAAAGTATTTCAGTAGAATAAGTTACTATTTGAATTCTGAGACGTTGAATATGACCAAATTATCTGATATTCAATAATATTCAATAATACATAAGACCATAATTGACCATATAAACTGTCAACTATGATTATATTCATAAATTATTATTGAATTTTTGGAATGATTATAAATTTCTGTTTTTCTCTAACTCAAATGTTTTATCGGCAAAGATGGATAGTGGCAAGCAGTGGAATCCAGGACGCGCGTTTCGGCTTATTTGAGACTCGTCATCTGGATGTACCTGTATCTCAGAGCTGATGTTGACTCTGGGACTCAAACCTAGTACCTTTCGCTCCAAATGCCATCGCGTTATCCACTCAGCCACTTTCTTGTGTAATGGGGTGAAGCTTAAATTCACTTAGTATTGTTTGTTTGAATCTTCCCATTGATGTTTCGGACTGCAACTGGTCATTCTCTAACTGGCATATGTGCATACTGTGCGTATTGCCTCGATAAAGCCTTAATTCACAAGATGCAGGTACATCCAGATGATTCCATGCAGTTAGTTCCCTTTATGAATTTAAATAAAGACAGAACAAATATTGATGCAGAATAATAATTTGAATGGCGGCCTGCTTAAACATCTGGGCTACCTGTTCCTGTCATCTATATATTTCAACAAGTTATCTAATATTGTTTGTTTTAATACATCATTATGGCTATTAAGCACACAACCTATTCCGGTGCGTTTCTGAAAACTGTACAACCTTTCGCTGTAAAGGTTACAAAAGGCCTAATCAGAGATGTCGTGTTTGCTGGGAACATGCAGCAAAAAGAATATACATTATTCATATGTCGATTGACTGAACTGCTGACATCCAACTGGCGATCACTGAATGTTTATCATCAGGAGCAACGAAGAAATAAGAAACGTAAACATGTTGAAATACTTTATGCTGAGAATTCGATTTTGTACCAAATAATATAATATTGAATAAAGCTAATAATAATAATAATAATAATAATGAATTCATTATGTTTCGTGGTTTCTCATCAGCTGCTTACAACCAAATATGCATTAGAGTTTTAGCATTGGGGTAATAAATAGGATGGAACGACTGACATAAGTGAATGTAAAGGATTGGAATAACAAAAGTCATCGATGATAACCATATATATATATATATATGGGCAAGGAAAGGTCAGAGATTATTAGGTATTAGAATAAAGGGTGGCGTAATAGTTGAGTGGAGTTCAGAGACAGATAAAATCAAAAATGTGATTATTTTAGAGGTAGTTGAAAACAATTAGGGTGGGTTACGTAATAATTGAATAAAATTTTGATAGTTCATATAATTAGGAGACAAATGAGCGGAAATGTGTGAGAGAAAGGGTGGTTTAAGAATTGGGTGAGGGGAGGGGAACATAATAAAAACTGAATATTAACCAAAATTGAACTAATAACAACAAAACTGAAACAAAAACAAAAAAAAATGGATTACCAGGGTAGTAACAAATAAACTCAAACCGGATCTATGTATTCAAAAAGAGACAGTGATAAACTTATTACTACCCTGGTAATCCATTTTTGGTTATCATCGATGACTTTTGTTATTCCAATCCTTTACATTCACTTATGTCAGTCGTTCCATCCTATTTATTACCCCAATGCTAAAACTCTAATGCATATTTGGTTGTAAGCAGCTGATGAGAAACCACGAAATATAATGAATTCATATTATTCTGCATCAATATTTGTTCTGTCTTTATTTACATCCAGATGACGAGTCCCAAATAGGATGAAAAGCGCTTCCTGGATTCCACTTCTAGCCACTATCCATCTTTGCTTATAATGCTTGTGAATTAGAGCTACATCGAGGCAATACGCACCGTATGCGCATATGCCAATTAGTGAATGACCAGTTTCAGTCCTAAACATCAATGAGAAGTTTCAAACAAACAATACTCAGTGAATTCAAATGTTTTAGCGTTTTGCGATAGAAAGAATTTTGCTTAGTATATTCATTTCGTTAAGTATTTGTGACTTTTTTTATTTATTATGATGTTAAATAATGTTTGTTTCTTGTTATTCAATGTATTACATAACGTTTTTGTAATGAATTTCAAAAAAAGGTTGTATCTAATTTGTTGTGATCTTATGCCCGGCTTTTTATCATATGAATTATCCACCAATCGGAATATGACTTATCCAATCTTAGCACTGTGCCAAATAAT